>NC_066534.1:15935162-16147662 GCF_024679095.1 Eriocheir sinensis | reverse complement strand
TTACCTGTTTCCATCCGTCAATACGTTTAACTGTCTGTTTCTCTGTTTCTTCGTTCTTACCTGTTTCCATCCGTCAATACGTTTAACTGTCTGCTTCTCTGTTTCTTCGTTCTTACCTGTTTCCATCCGTCAATACGTTTAACTGTCTGCTTCTCTGTTTCTTCAATCATGTGTTCCAATCTACAACTGCGGCTTATGGATGTTTTAAGTAATTTCTCACATCATATCCTCACAAATCCGTATGTAAAAAAAATCTACTTACTAACGTTCGCTAAAAGGGTTCGCATACTACTTTTTACTTACCAGCCATTAACAGCGCACTTTTATAGCGATTTTAAAAGCTTTCCGAATCTCGTACTGTATTCCTTTTTACGACGCTTTTAAATGTGCAGTCTATTTTTATAACCTCGCGCGAGATATTTTGCTGCCCCATGCTGTTGTTTTATTTCTCTCTCTCTCTCTCTCTCTCTCTCTCTCTCTCTCTCTCTCTCTCTCTCTCCAAGGACACCACCACCGTTATTTTCCGCCACCAACACCACAACAAGAGCATTAGTTAAGGCCCTTCTGTACTGCCAACTAATGAGAGAGAGAGAGAGAGAGAGAGAGAGAGAGAGAGAGAGAGAGAGAGAGAATAATAACAACAACGAAATCAAATACGAAAATAGAGAATAACATAAGATAATAGGAAGATGAAACAGCAAGATGATGATAGATAGAGATAGATAGATAGAGGATGAAAGAGAATAACAAAAACAAGAAGTGTATAACGGAATATGATAACAAAGGAGAGAAAACAACAAACGATGAGAGAGAGAGAGAGAGAGAGAGAGAGAGAGAGAGAGAGAGAGAGAGAGAGAGAGAGAGATTCAAGGCTTGTCGAAATTTCTAACTTGTAAATAAATGATAGTCACCTCGAAGCTTTAAATAATAATGATAATAATAATAAAAAGCTGTTAATAAATAAATCTCTCAAGGAACCTAATATCAGACGTAGATAAGTGGATGACGTTGGGAAAGGCCGCTCTTAACATTTGACTAGCAGATGATGATGATGATGAATGTTCTAAATACCCAGATTATCAAGACGAAATCACACACACACACACACACACACACACACACACACACACACACACACACACACACACACACACTTGCTGCCGACATTTAACTTACCCGACCTAATAATATGCATAATTTGAACATCTTAACCAAATTAATCAACAATCCTCCTCAATCAAACGTAATTATGTCACTGAACCGGAAGTGGAATAATAAAACAAAATGAAGCGAATAAAGATAAAAAAGATACATAACTTTGGTATTTCATGGCTAATTTTCTTTGGATTCTTTTTAGGAGCAGCGAGTAGCGGGCTTTTTTTTTATTAATGTTTACTTTTTTGTGCCCTTGAGCTGTCTCCTTTGCTGTAAAAAAAAAAAAAAAAAAATAGGACCGGCACAGGTGAGGTGGTTAATGAGCTCCCCCGAAAAGGTTGATTACTTAACGAGCAATTAGGGCGTTGAACTTTATAAAAAATACCTTACGCCGGCTGTGTTTATCTTTCTGGATGTCGTTAATTCCGAGGCTGTCGTAATGAGACGTATATGTATTTTTTTATTTATTAATTTATTAGTTTTATATATACTTTTTTTTACATGGAAGTGTTGGAAATTAAGTAAGGATTAGCATTGGAACCAGATAAAGGAGGATCATCTGAAGTCCGACCTCGAGACATGAAAAAAGATGAAGATTTGTGTATTATTTATTTATTATTTATTTTTTTATTATTTTTTATATGAAGGTGTTAGTCATACAGTAAGGGATTTAACATTGGATTGAACAAGATGGAGGTGGATCATCGTAAGTTCGACCCTCAAAAACACAAAAAAAAGATGAAGATTTGTGTATTATTTATTTATTATTTACTAATTTATTTATTTTTGCATGAAAGGGTTAGTAATAGAGTAATGGATTTTGTGGAAGATTAAGGAGGATAAATCTTAAGTCCAACCTTCAAGACACGAAAACGATAATAATTTGTCTGGTTAATTATTTTCATATCTGTTTTGCTTCATTCACGTTTCCTTTCCTTTTTTTATACTTTCTCTTTATTTCGATTCGTTTTTATTCGCTTACTCTTTAATTTTTTTGGCATTTCTCTGATTTTTTTCCTATACTTGTTTTCCTCTCCTCCATATTCCTTCTTCTTTCTGTTTCCACATAATCGTACATACTTTTCTCTCCTCCCTCTTTCCTTTCTCCATTCCTTTCCTCATTATTTTTCCTTTTCCTCCTTTTTTTATTCTATTTGTCCTGGTTCCTTTTTTTGCTTGTTTTCCTTCGTTCACATTTTCTTTGTCTTTTTTTACTTTCTTTCTATTTGGTTTCGTTTTCTTTGCATTTTTCCGATTTTTTCTTTGCTCATAATTTCCATCGTTTACTTTTTCTTTTTCCTTCTTAGTTTCTTTTTCTCTTTTGTTTATTTGTGTTCTGTTATTTGATTTCAAGACGTTTCTTTCTTTCTGTCTATCTGTCTGTCTATCTATCTTTCTTAATTTCTTTGTTTATATTGATTCTCATATATTTGCTTGATATCTTTTTTAAATTTTCTTTATTTTGATTTCTGGTTATTTTCTTTGCTCATAATTTCCATCGTTCACTTTTCTCTTTTTGCTTTTTTGTTTCTTTTTATTTATATGTGTTTATTTTGTTATTGGACTTAATTTTTTTTTTTTTAATTTGTCGATTTTTTTTTACTTATTTTGCTTCGTTCACATGATCTTTACTTTTTAATTTCTCTTTGTATTCGTTTTCATTTAATTTCTTTCAATCAGTTTTTCTTTCATTCTTTCTTTTTCTTCATATTTATTCTTTTATCCATTTTATATTTGCAAGTATATCTATTTGGTTATTTGCTTTCATTACGTTCCTCTCTAACTATCTCTATCTACTTATCTCTCTGCTTATATTCAATCTTCAATTTATTTATTTCCTTATCTGTGTGCAAGTATATCTCTCTCTCCTTTTATTTGTTCATCTTATGCATTATCTTTACCTGTTTTATCATTACGTTCCTCTCTAACTATCTCTTTATCTACTTATCTCTCTGCTTATATTCAATCTTCAATTTATTTATTTCCTTATCTGTGTGCAAGTATATCTCTCTCTCCTTTTATTTGTTCATCTTATGCATTACCTTTACCTGTTTTATCGTTCATGTTTTTCGTGTTAATTTACTGCTTAATTTCTTTCCTTATCTAGTTTATCAGTTGTATTTGTCTGTTACGTAAACCCAATGCACTGATAAGGTTATACAAGGCTGGAGCTCCTCTCTCCCTCCTTCTCCTCCTCCTCTTTCTAGGGTGGAGGGACTGGAGAATGGATGTGGCGCCAGCTCTCTCTCTCTCTCTCTCTCTCTCTCTCTCTCTCTCTCTCTCTCTCTCTCTCTCTTAATTTTCATATTTTCTTAATAATAGAGGAAAAAAAAAGGTTTGGTCACGTTTCATGCTTGTAACTCTTTCAATTTTATATTTTTTTCTCTTTTACATCATGATTATATAAGTTATCGTGTCTGAATATCGTGTGAAATTTCCTTGTTTATATGTATGATTGTTTGTTGAATGTATGTATGTATGTATATCTGTGTGTATGTATGTGTGTATATCTGTATGTATGTATGTATGTATGTATGTATGTATATATGTATGTGGCTGGATTGATGGATTGATGTGAATGATTATATAACACCAATACCATAAGATATGCAAAATAGTGTGTGTGTGTGTGTGTGTGTGTGTGTGTGTGTGTGTGTGTGTGTGTCAATAATTACGTAACTCGACCACAAAACAAAACTGGCCTTAGGTAACCGCTCCTTCCTACTTTCTTTTATAAGGGCAGTGTTAGCGGTCATTTTTTGTAGGTTTATATTTATTTTTACCCCTGAGCATCTTCCTACAATATAAAAGATCTCCACGGGACCACTATTGCATCAGCTAACCACTCACTCATGCACCTTTCACTAACTAGACGCGTTATCACAATAGGAGAGGAACTTATCTTATTTTTATTTATTTTTATCCTGGAGCTTCTTCCTTTAACATAAGAAAGCCCACGGAACCACTATTGGATCACCTAACCATTCACTCCCATGCACCTATCACGTACTAGACGCGTTATCACAATAGGAGAGGAACTTATCTTATTTTTATTTATTTTTATCCTGGAGCTTCTTCCTTTAACATAAGATAGGAGGCGAGCTTATCTTATTTTTCTTTATTTTTACCCTGGAGCTTCTTCCTTTAACATAAGAAAGCCCACGGAACCACTATTGCATCACCTAACCATTCACTCCCATGCACCTATCACGTACTAGACGCGTTATCACAATAGGAGGCGAGCTTATCTAATGTTTGTATGTATTGGCGTGGGTAAGAAGGTAGAGGTACATACTGTAATATATTAGATGTCACGGCGTCTAGGAGGGTCATTTGTCATGGAATCGATAAGGAGTACAGTGTGGGCTTTCATATGCTAGTAGTAGTTGTAGTAATAGTAGCAGTAGTAGTAGTAGTAGTAGTAGGAGGAGATGTAGTTGTAACAGTAGTAGAATATGAGGAAGAAATAGTAGTAATAGTAGTTGTAGTAATATCAGACGAAAATGTAATAGTATCATCATCATTAGTAGTAAGTATTAGTAGTGAAAGTAGTAGTAGTAGTAGTAGTAGTAGTAGTAGTAGTAGTAGTAGTCTTGCGTGTTGTTGACTTGCCTTACATGGAGTGGTGCGGGCAAGGTGACTCCCGCTGGCACACACAGGCATGGGGGGCAGAGAGAGAGAGAGAGAGAGAGAGAGAGAGAGATGTGACCGCGGAAATTGCTGACGATAGATAAAAAGCAACACACAAATAAAGGAATGGAGGAAGGAAGGAAGGAAGAGAGAGGAAATAGAAGAGGAGGAGGAGGAGGAGGAAGCCCGATAAGTTTACCTCTCACCCAATAAGGCAGCATTAAAATAAGTAAGAGGTGGAGAGTTCGAAAAGAAGAAGAAGGAGAGGAAGGAGGAGGAGGGTATGGGTGGCAAGGACGAAGATGAAGAATAGCAGACGAAGCAATAACAACAATAACAATGATGATAACAACGATAACAGTGACAGTATAGACGGTTTAGGGCAAGGAGAAGAAGAGTATCGAAGAAGTAAGAAAAATAAATAACAAGACTGACTTACACATCAATAACAATAATAATAATAGTAATAACAATAACAATAACAACAACAGTGACAAAGTATAGACAGTTTAAGGCGAGGAGAAGCACAGTGACGAAGGACAAAAATAAATATAAATAACAAGACTGACTTACACATCAATAACAACAATAACAGTAATAACAACAACAACAATAACAGTGAGAGTATAGACAGTTTAGAGCAAGTAAAAGGAGAACAGTGACGAAGCGAAGACAAGAAAAATAAATAACAAGACTAACTTACACATCAATAACAACAACAATAACAACAAGGAGAAGCACAGAAGGAAAGAAAATAAACCAAACTGACTCACAAGTTTTCAAGGCTAGAGAGAGGAATAAGAAAAGAAAAAAAACAAGAAGAAAAATAACTGGTAGAAGATGATGAAAACAATTAAGGACAAGAAGGAGAACAATGACAGGGGACAAAATGAAGACAATGAACGAGAAGGACAAGTTTGCAAGACAGGAACAGACGAAGAAAACGAGAAGAAAAATGAAAAATGAAAAAATGAAAATCCTGTTATTTTCGTATAGTATAAGAGAGAAGTGGAGGACGTGAAGGAGAAGGAAACTGGAGGAGGATTAGGTATAGGATAAGCTAATAGGAAGTTGAGGCAGGCCTTGTACGGGGGAGGGGTGGGGGGTGGAGAAAGGTGAGATGGAGGAGGAGGAGGGGAGGGGGACAAGTTACTCAGGATTCACGAACAGGTTATTGCAGTGGCTCTCCGTGATGGGGGGAGGCCTAACCCGGCTTGTGACCTTGAGAGAGAGAGAGAGAGAGAGAGAGAGAGAGAGAGAGAGAGAGAGAGAGAGAGAGAAACACGAATTGAAAGTGATATATACTAAGCAAGACAAATTAGCAGACTTACAGATAAATTGACAGGGAATAGTCAGTCATCACATTAGTCTAGATGTTATACCCCTACTACTACTACTACTACACCTACCATTGAGTTGAGTGTGATGAAAGGAGAAAGACGTCATTGAGAAAGGAAGGAAGGGAAGGATAATTAACAGGAAGGCAAGGGAACCGGGAGGGCAATGAATAGCGACTTGATTAACCGTACGAAGGAAAGGAAGGGAAGAAAGAGGGAGGGAAAGGATAATCGAACAGACATGAAAGAAGAGGAAATGAGAAGAGGGGCAGAAAGAAGGAATGTCAACAGGAAATAAAAAAAAAAAAAAAAAAAGGAAGGAAAGGGTCATAATTTTGAAGAGGGAGAGACGGAAGGAAATAGTTCAGAAAAGAAAGAGAGAGAGAGAGAGAGAGAGAGAGAGAGAGAGAGAGAGAGAGAGAGAGAGAGAGAGAGAGCGCGAGAGCGAGAGCGAGAGCGCAAACAAACACGAGTGACAAGCAACTATTTAAGAAGGAAAAAGAATGAAGGAAGGAAGAAC
Source organism: Eriocheir sinensis (assembly GCF_024679095.1). Classification (NCBI taxonomy): domain Eukaryota; kingdom Metazoa; phylum Arthropoda; class Malacostraca; order Decapoda; family Varunidae; genus Eriocheir; species Eriocheir sinensis. The sequence continues at coordinate 16,141,020 of NC_066534.1, read as the reverse complement.
AGCAAGCAAATAAGGAAAGAAGAAAGAAGAGCAAAGAAAATAATTAAAAGTGAGGGACAGAACCTTGAGATTATGCTTAGGTCACCTCTTGTGTGTGTGTGTGTGTGTGTGTGTGTGTGTGTGTGTGTGTGTGTGTGTGTACAAGTGGGTCATAGGTGTCTCTTGAAGTTACCTGAGAGCAATGCAAATACTTGATGATGATGATGATGATAATGAGGAGGAGGAGGAAGTAGGAAGTAAGAATTGAGATAAAAAATAAATAAAAAATAATCGATGTGGGAAAAAAAATGAGAATACGAAAGATAATAATAAGAAAGAATTGAGATAAAATAAATAAAAAATAATCGATGTAGTAAAAAAAATGTTAATGCGAAAATGATGCCGCAGAGAGAGAGAGAGAGAGAGAGAGAGAGAGAGAGAGATGTATGACGCCATTAAAGGAAGAAATAATCGAAGACGTCTCTCTCTCTCTCTCTCTCTCTCTCTTGTCAACATATATATACAGACAGACAGACAGACGAACAGAAACAGCCAAAGAATGTCGCTCGTTTGTTAAGGGTGACGGAGTGGAGAGAGAGAGAGAGAGAGAGAGAGAGAGAGAGAGAGAGAGTTATACAGCTGTCACTTCTCGCTTTCCTTCTTCCATTTCTTTCCTCTCATCTCTTTCCTCCCTGCTTTGATCTTTCCTCTCTCATCCTCCTCCTTCCTTCCTTCATCTTTCTTTGCTTTTTCTCTCTTATATCTTTTGCTATATTTCTCCTCTTTCCTTTCTATTATCTTCTTCTTCTATCTTCCTTCACTGCATTCCTTCTATTTACTCTCCTCTATTTTGTTATCTTGTCTATCTTCTTTCCTCCTTCCTTCTTTCTATATATATATGTCCTTCATTTTCGTTTATTTTTTCTGTCTTTCCTCTCTTTCCTTCCTTCCTTCCTTCCTTCCTTCTTTCCTTCCTTCCTCTCTCGTTCCTTCCTTCCTTCCTTCTCTTATTTCTTCCTCTCCTTTATTCTCTTCCTTTCCCTCCTTTTTACTCTTTATCATATACACATCGTCCCTGCCTTGGCACACACACACACACACACACACACACAGAGAGGCACAGACTCTGACACACACTCTTTTTCTGTACATTCTTGAGTGCCACGCTCCCGAAGGCACTCTCTTACCCTCACCCCCCTTGCCCATCAGTGCCTTAGTCCTTGAGTACGCGAGGACAGTGCCAAGCGAGTGCCAACCGTGTGTAGTAGTTAGTAGTATTGTAGTAGTAGTAGTAGTAGTAGTAGTAGTAGTAGTAGTAGTAGTGGCATTATTATTATTATTATTATTATTATTATTATTATTATTATTATTTTCCCCTTCGAGTCTGATTCCTCCTTACTATATAAATAAAAAAAACGTTGGTATTTTAGTGGTGATTCTCTCTCTCTCTCTCTCTCTCTCTCTCTCTCTCTCTCTCTCTCTCTCTCTCTCTCTCTCTCTCTCTCTCTCTCTCTCTCTCTGCAGTGCATATAAAATAGAAAAGTTTGCTGGAAATGGCCCAGAGAGAGAGAGAGAGAGAGAGAGAGAGAGAGAGAGGTGTCATGACGAGCCGTGACGCCGCATGCACCTCATGGCTGACTGATTCTCTCTCTCTCTCTCTCTCTCTCTCTCTCTCTCTCCTATCCACTCTTTCCATTTTCCCCTCCGTTTTCTACCTTCCGTTCCTCCTGTTTCTCTTCCTTTCTTTTCCATCCTTCCTTTCACACCCCTTTTCATCTTACTCCTTCCTTCCTTCCTTCCTTCCTTTCTTCAGTTTCTCATTCATCCTTATCTTTATTGTTTCCTTCCATTCTCTTGCATCACTTCCTTTCCTCCGTCTCTCCTTCTTTTCTATCCTTTTCGCATCTCTTCGCTCCTTTCTCCCTCCTTCTCTCCTTCCCTTCTTTTCTTTTTCGTCTTTTCCATCCTTTTTTTCACATCTCTCCACTCACTCTACTGCTTCCTTCTCTTCCTTCCGTTCCTTCTCTCACTTCCTCATTCCCTTCTCTCACCCTCCCATCCCTCCCTCCCTCACTGCCTCTTATAATAATTCCACCGTTACCGTCACCTCCAGCTAATTATCACTCTGGCGACAAGACACGGTGAATGCATTTGCCTAACTGTCTCTTATTTGGGGTCTGTGGGTCGTGATAATAGAGGAGGTGGTGTGAGGTGCAGACAGCCTTATCGTACAGTGGGAACCAGATAGCTATTTTATGATCGGAATGAGGGAGTGATTGGTAGAGGAAGGGAGAGGGAGGCATGCTGTTGAGAGAGATGTAGTGGGGGGGTGGGTGCAGACATCCTAATCGTAGAGCAAAGGGGAGTGAGGGAGTGCTTGTGGTATAGAAGGGAAAGGGAGGCTTGCTCTAGGGTAGGAGACGAAGAGAGAGAGGGACTTCGAGGGGGAGGGTTGAGAGTAAGGATAGAATGGTTTGCTTGGATTAGTTTTGTATAGTGTGTGTTTGGGTGTGTTTATCTTGTGTTTCTTTGGTTTGGTTGAGTCTTCGTGTATTTGGGTTGAGTTTTATATAGTGTGTGTTTGGTATGTACTATTTATCCTCTGTGTTTCTTTTGTTTGGTTGAGTCTTCGTGTATTTGGGTTGAGTTTTATATAGTGTGTGTTTGGTATGTACTAATTTTATCCTCTGTGTTTCCTTTGTTTGGTTGAGTCTTCGTGTATTTGGGTTGAGTTTTATATAGTGTGTGTTTGGTATGTACTATTTATCCTCTGTGTTTCTTTTGTTTGGTTGAGTCTTCGTGTATTTGGGTTGAGTTTTATATAGTGTGTGTTTGGTATGTACTATTTATCCTCTGTGTTTCTTTTGTTTGGTTGAGTCTTCGTGTATTTGGGTTGAGTTTGTTTTGTGTTTCGTTTGGGGGCAATGATATATACTGGACTTTTTTTTCTTTCTCTCTTTTATATCGCTCTTAAATTTGCCTTCTGTGTTGTAATGCGAATGTGAAGTGAGACTGTTATTGTCGTTGTTTACATTTTTTATAGTCTCAAATTTAATTAAGCAAGGTGAAAAAATATGTGCCAGGTGGATGGGAACTTATTATTGACATCCTAATCATTACAGTTATCACCACCACCACCACCACCACTACCCAATCCATACCTGTTCTCATCACCAGCTCAACCATTCCCACCACCACCACCACCACCACCATCTCATCCATTCGAACTTCCCCTCCACCGTGAGCTCAGGAAGGCGTCAGGAATATCACCGGAACAGGATGGGAAGGGATAACACACACACACACACACACACACACACACACACACACACACACACACAAGACGCTGGTGGTGTTTTTAAAGGTGTTTCATGTGGTAGATTCTCTTGACTCGCTACCACCACCACCACCATATCTTAGTTCTGACTCAACCACATCTAACTTACACCACCACAACCATCGCCACAACCCTTTCCTGTCACCCTCTTCCTCCACCACCACCATCAACACATTCCTGCTCTTTTCCTCTTCCTCTTCGCTCTCCTTAACCCCCTCCCACCTTTCCCAGCACCACCAACATCATGTCTCCTTCACGCCACCTTCCCCTACCCTTCCCTCTCCCTCCAACCCTTCCTCATGCCCCCCTTCTTCCCCTTCCTTCCCCGTGAACTTCAATCCTTTTTATGCACCCCCTCCCTCCTCATCCCTTCCCCTCCACCGCCAGCCCCGCCTCCCAGAATAGCTTCTACGGGATATAGTATAGGGAGGAATGCAGCGAGGAAGCCGTGTGTGGGATATAGGGCTGCAGTCAAGGCCGCTATCGGTAACGCTTCGACCCTGACCTTACAGTAGCCATACAAAGGGTTACTCAGGTTACTGTTCGACGCACTGACTGATGAACCTACTGACGGACTGACTGACTGATTGATTGACTGACTGACTTATTTACACCTATCCTTACCTGACCTTACAGTAGCCATACAAAGGGTTATATAGTCAGGTTACTGTTCGACGCACTGACTGACCGACTGACTGATTAACTGACTGACTGATTTATTAATTTATTGTTTTATTCACTGATTGACTGACTGGTTTATTTAGTTTTTGATTGACTGACTGACTGGCTGATCGGCTTGTGGGCTGGTTGACGGACTGACTGACTGACCAAGTGGCTGAGTGGATAACTAACTGACTGACTGGCTTATTGATTGGCGTTTGTTCGTAATGAAAGGACCACCACCACCACCATCATCATCATCATCATCATCATCATCATCACTATCACCACCTCCTCTCCTCAACACAATTACTAGTATCAATCATTCCGTACCCCCTGGCCCATACTACCACCACCACAACCGCACCTGGCAACCACATGACAAACACACCTGCTGACACACACACACACACACACACACACACACACACACACCGCAACACAACACATTCCTCCGTCACTCAAACACGCAAACACAACTCACTCATTAGGCTTCAGCGGGGCATATCGTGTGTGTGTGTGTGTGTGTGTGTGTGTGTGTGTGTGTGTGTGTGTGTGTGTGTGTGTTAGGGCCTCTTATCCTTATTTAGTCTCCTCCCTCTTCTTATTTTTTTTTCTGTCCTTTTCTTAACCCGTTTCCACGTTCTCCATGGCTTCGTTTTTTTTCCTTTTTTTCTTTCTCCTTTCTTTTTTTTTGTCAATTCTTCTCTCATTCGTCTCATCTTTCTTCTCTTTTTTTTTCTGTTGTTCGTTTCTTTAACCCCATTTTTTTCTTCTGTTTTTTCTCTCTCTATTCCTCCTCCTCCTCCTCTTTATTTTTTCTCTTATTCTTTATTCTACTGCATTTATTTATTTATTTCCTCCTTTTGTCTCCTTTTGTCTCACCCTATTCCTTCTCCGTCTCATCTTTGTCCTTCTTTTTTTTTCTAATAGTTTTGTCTCCCTCGTTTTTTTCTGAACTTCCCACTTTTCTATTATTCTTTTAACCAATTTCTCCGTTTTCTTTTCATTTTTCTCCTTCCTTTTATGCTTTCTTATTACCGTTAATCCTCTTATTCATTATTTTCCTTTTTTCTCTCTTGCCTTCTAGTTTCATTTTGTTTACCTTTTCTTTCTTTTTTTTTCATTTATTTTTTACGTTTTTTTAGCAGCCTCCTTTTTTTCTCTTCCTTCGTTTTATATATTTTCTGTTTTGTTCCTCTTCGTTATTCCCCTTTCTCATTATCATCCTTTCCTTTTTCTTTTCTTCTCTTGTTTCAGATTTTCAGTTTTCAGTCGCCTCCTTTTTCCTCTCACCCTTCGATGTTATTGTTCTTGTTATTTGTTCTTGTTGACCCATAACGGTGCTCTTTATCCGGCTTCTTTTTCTCGTGATAATTTTAGGTTGTTCTACTTCTTCTATTTCTTCTTCTTCTCTATCTATCTGTGTATCTATCTATCTAACTCATCATTCTCGACTTCTCGTATTGTCAGTAGAGGAGCAACACAGTAGGTAGGTAAGTAGGTATAGTATGTAGGTAGGTCTGCTTCTCTTAATGTCAGTGGAAGAGCAACATTAGGCATGCAGGTAGCGGGGTGTTGCCGGAAACAGGTGTGCCAGCGCCGAGCCAGGTAATCAGAATAAGAGTATATAGTCTGACCGTGCCCACCTTTGTGTCTCCTCTGTACACTCCTTACCTTGCTGGCTTCCTCTCCTTCCTTCCTTCTCCTCCCCTTCCACCTAAACGCTTTGTTCTCTTTTCTCTGTAAAATCTATACCTGGCTGCCCCCATCTCCTTCCTTTCTTCTCCTCCCCTTTCAGTTAAACGCCTTGTATTCATATCTATTCGTCTCTTTGTGCTTCTCTCTGTAAACTCCATACTTGCTGCCTTCTCCTTCCTTCTCTTCCCTTTCCATCTAAGCGCCTTGTCTTTCTATCCCTTTTTCGTCCCTTTTTGTGTCTCTTCTCGCTAAATTCCTTACCTTGCTTCCCTTCCCTCCTCCTTCCTTCTTTTCTTTTCTATCTAAACGCCTTTGTCTTTTTTCCTCTTCATTCCCTTTGTGTCTTTTCTCTCTCTGTAACAACTCCTTATATGCCTTGCTGCCCTTCCCTCCTTCCTCTCCTTCTTTTCCTCTTCCATCTAAACGGCTTGTCCTTTACCTCTTTTTCGTTCCATAGTCTGCCCCTTCTGCCCTCCTCTTCCTTCCTCTGAGCTCTACCATGGTTCTGTCTCACTCTCAGAAGGCCTTTTTTCAGCCCCTGCCGTACCCTTCCCCTTCTAACTACCCCCCATCCCCTCCCCTGCTTTTAACTTTTCACGCTATTCCTTCCTCACTTCCTTCCCTTTTCCTCTAAACCTCCAACTTTCCTCTCCTTTTAACTTTTTACCTCAACCCTTTCCTTTCAAAACTCCATTTCCTTCACTTTTCCACGTGTTCTTCTTATTCCCGTGTTTCTTGTTCATGCTTTTCTCATATTTAGTTTTAGTGTTCTTGTTATTAGATTTTTCAATTAGTATAATCACTCTGGGGATGATGATGGTGGTGGTGGTAGGCGGGCCGTGTGGGACTCATGAGTGCCACATCTGTGCCCACGTTACCAAGTTTGGGCAGGTGTTTCCTTCGTGTGTGTGTGTGTGTGTGTGTGTGTGTGTGTGTGTGTGTGTGTGTTGGGGAAGGTCATGAGGATGATGGAGAGGATATGATGCATGGTGTGTGGTGGCGTTGTGGTGTGTTGTGTTGGTAGAAATGGTTTGGGGGGGATCGTTGAGGGTGTGGTGGTGTGTGGTGGTAATGGTAATTGGTGTGGTGGTGATGGTGGTGGTGGTGGTGTAAATACTGTAGTGGTGTTTTGAATTTTGGAAAGTGGGATGGATGAATATGTGGTTTATCGGGGTGGTTGGTGATTGTGCGTGGTATTGCATCGGTGGAAGGGATGTGGTTGTGATGGTGGTGGTGTAGATATTAAATTTTGAAAGGTGGGGTGAATATGTGGTTTGCTGGGGTGGTGATTGTGTGTGGTGTTGCATCGGTGGTGGGGATATGGTGGTGTATTAAGGGAATGTGATGGTGGTAGTGTAGATATTGATTTTTTGGAGGGTGGGAAGAATATGTGGTTTATCGGGGTGGTGAGTGTGTGGTGTTGCATCGGTGGAGGGTTGTGGTGGTCATGGTGATGGAAATGGAAAACAAAAACATCACCTGACACCGAACCACATCCCCAGGTAACATCATCTCACATAATTACCTTTACATACATTTCTTTCAGGTGATTCATAAATTGAAAACAACAGGCGAAATACACGTTCATTGAAGTGCCTCTCGTCCCTACACTTACCAGAAAACAAAGTACAGTGCTCCAGAATACACACAATACACCCAAGGAAGTATTGTGTAACGTGACAGGAAGATATAGTGAAAAAGATAACTCGTGACAACCCGTGACTATGATCCGCACTGGTGCCTGCTGTGAGGGTGACGCCTGGTGACCGTCCCTGCGTGTGAGTACCGCCGCGGGTGTGACCATGTGACTCTCGCGGCTACCACTAGGGGCGCTGCTCCCCCAACCACACACCTTCCTTACCCTTAATTAAGTCTACCTGAACTAGAGTGTAGAAGTATTTACCGAACTTGTGTGGCCTTAGTATTGGTGAAGTGTAATATTCCGTCCCGAAGCACAAGATATCCTTCACCAGTATTATCACCAGCATCAGGAACTATAGACGGTGAAGTAGGCGACGAAGGTGCTTTCCTATAATTGCCCCACCAGTATTATCACCAGCATCAAGCTATCTAGACGGTGAAGGAGGCGACGAAGGTGTTTTTCTATAGCATGGCCAGAGCGGATTGCCCTTCGGCCGCGCTACTGAGGCCTGCTGCGTGCTTCCTATGGGCTGAAGGGCTGCCTCTGATCTCCTTCCTGGCTCTCACCCTCCTGCTGCCGCTGCTTCATCTCCGCCCCGTGCAAGCCATCCACCATGACAACAACAGGTAACGTGTGTGTCGCTGTGTTGTGTTTTTAGTCGTTTTCATGTGTCCCTGTCGTTATCCAGTTGGTATGGAACGCCAGGGGGTATTGAGGTCTTTCTTGTGTCGTGTTTCCTTGTGCCGTCTCGTCGTGTCTAAATGGTCGATGAGTTCACCTCCCGTGTGTATAGGTGGTGATTTTAAGGTATGGCTAGCTATTGAGCCTCATTTTGACAGTGTTATCCTCATCCTAAAGCTTATTCATCATCGTCTCATCCACGCTACTTATCCTTATCGGTTCATCCACGCCACTTATCTTCATCGTCACATCCACGGTCAGTCTACCACCAGGACCATAAAGCTACCCATGGAAATGCTCAGAACTCCTACGAAAGCCTTGTCAAATATGGGAGCTTGGGCGCAGAGATGTTAAAGCTTTATGACCCTCTAGACAAGACACCTCTCCCCGAAACTGACCTCCTCTGACCTCTCGTTCTCTTTCCTTTTGTCGAAGCAGCATCTGACGGGCTTTTTATTTTTTTGGTTGCTGTTTAGTTTTGTGCCCCAGAGCTTTGTCCCTTGCTATAAAAAAAAAAGATGAAGGGTCAGACTACCACCAGGGACCTAAACCTACCCACGGAAATGCTCAAAACTCCTACGAAAGCCTTGTCTGAACTTGGGCTGAAATGTTAAAGAGTATGACCCGAAGACACTCCATCGTGCGTGGGTGACTTGGTACAGCATCTCCTCTCCTGCTCCTCCCCTGCTAGTCACGAATCCCGGTGCTTGGGTTGGTATTGTCAAATGCTCCCGCCCCTCACACCAACTATTTCCAAAGTCCAAAAAGGAGGTTAATCGAGTTCTAATGAGTGTTCTTTTAGGTTCACGGTACAGAAGAAGGCTCCGACTGCCACCAGGGTCATAAAAGTACCCCTGGAAATGCCCTAAACTCCCACAAAAGACTAGTAAATTACGTGTTCTTGGGGGCAGAAATGTTTAAAAATATGGTACAGAAGAAGGCTCAGACTACCACCAGGGTCATAAAAGTACCCCTGGAAATGCCCTAAACTCCCACGAAAGACTAGTAAATTACGTGTTCTTGGGGGCAGAAATGTTTGAAAATATGGTACAGAATAAGGCTCAGACTACCACCAGGGTCATAAAAGTAGCCCTGGAAATGCCCTAAACTCCCACGAAAGACTAGTAAATTACGTGTCCTTGGGGGCAGAAATGTTTAAAAATATGGTACAGAAGAAGGCTCAAACTACCACCAAGGTCATAAAAGTACCCCTGGAAATGCCCTAAACTCCCACGAAAGACTAGTAAATTACGTGTTCTTGGGGGCAGAAATGTTTAAAAATATGGTACAGAAGAAGGCTCAGACTACCACCAGGGCCATAAAAGTACCCCTGGAAATGCCCTAAACTCCCACGAAAGACTAGTAAATTACGTGTCCTTGGGGGCAGAAATTTTTAAAATATGGTACAGAGGAAGGCTCAGACTACCACCAGGGTCATAAAAGTACCCCTGGAAATGCCCTAAACTCCCACGAAAGACTAGCAAATTACGTGTTCTTGGGGGCAGAAATGTTTAAAAATATGGTACAGAAGAAGGCTCAGACTACCACCAGGGTCATAAAAGTATCCCTGGAAATGCCCTAAACTCCCACGAAAGACTAGCAAATTACGTGTTCTTGGGGGCAGAAATGTTTAAAAATATGGTACAGAAGAAGGCTCAGACTACCACCAGGGTCATAAAAGTACCCCTGGAAATGCCCTAAACTCCCACAAAAGACTAGTAAATTACGTGTTCTTGGGGGCAGAAATGTTTAAAAATATGGTACAGAAGAAGGCTCAGACTACCACCAGGGCCATGAAAGTACCCCTGGAAATGCCCTAAACTCCCACAAAAGACTAGTAAATTACGTGTTCTTGGGGGCAGAAATGTTTAAAAATATGGTACAGAAGAAGGCTCAAACTACCACCAGGGCCATAAAAGTACCCCTGGAAATGCCCTAAACTCCCACGAAAGACTAGCAAATTACGTGTTCTTGGGCTCAGAAATGTTAAAAATATGGTACAGAAGGCTCAGACTACCACCAGGGTCATAAAAGTACCCCTAGAAATGCCCTAAACTCCCACGAAAGACCAGTAAATTACGTGTTCTTGGGCTCAGAAATGTTTAAAAATATGTCCCTTGATCCCTCGCGGCCCCGCTTATCACTGCCGACAGTAATGGATGATCTTCAAACATCTGTGAGTGTGACCCAGTTTGGATTCACGAGTTCGTTGCCCTTTCCTCCCCGTGGTAGGCTGAGCGTCACTCATACATAATGCCAGTTTTACAGTCCACTACAGCAAATTCGTAAGCTCCCTAACCAAACACGAAATACCACGAAGATTCCTTGTCTAGTGTTTGGCGTCGATATAAAAAAGGAGGAAATTTTAGGAAACCACACGGGAAATCTCTCTAGTATCTGGTATTGAGTCGAAATAGCGGATCATTGTGTAGAATATAGTTTGGTTTGGGTGCTTACAATGGCTGGGTTGGACTGTCGAACTGGCCCTTAGACTCCTCTCAGTATTTTCACAAGCGCCTCGATCAAACCATTCAATCCTATATAATCCTTACTGATCATGTTTTCCACTCACCGCCGAATGCGTACAGAGGGATGATAATTTAGTAGATGGAGATCGATATAGTTCACACCTTTACAATCACACCTTTACAATCACACCTTTACAATCACACCTTTACAATCACGAACTTTACCTCACAATTTGAATACGTTTGCAGGCCACGTCTCTATAGCCCACATCCAGTCTCACCCACCCAGTCACCCACTCCCTACGTCATCCCTTATCCGCTGTGACCTACTGACCCCGTAACGCCCCGCCCCACCCCGTAACGCCCATACGCATGCTTCTTTTGGTGCTTAGACATACAGAGAGAGAGAGAGAGGATGACAATTGAAACAGCGATTGGATATGTTGTCAAGATAGCGGGCGGTAGTGAAAACGCGCCCTAGCAGAGAGAGAGAGAGAGAGAGAGAGAGAGGGGGGGGGGGAGACAGACAGACAGACGGCCTTGCTTGGTGCAGACTCTCACTACTGAATGGTCACGCTGCACCGCCGCTCCCCGTTACTGACTCACTGCATTATAACATCGATTACCGCCTCTCATTGCCCTGTCACCCTCACATCTATTTATTTATTGTATCTTCTTTTGACCTGTAACGCTTTGTATCGCTTCTTTTAGGTCCTCCTCCTCTCGTTCATCCCTTCTGCTTATTCCCACACCTCCCTTTTCAGTGTTGCGTAATTTTCTTAAGTGAAATAACGTCACTTATCTTCACTTATTCAGACATTCGTGGCCTTTTTTCCAAGCACTGCGCGAGGAACACTTTTGCCAACTTTACCATTCTGCTCTCGGTTTCCTTTTCGTCCCCATACAGCCCCAAGACCGTGCAGATCGCCCCGTTGTCCCCCTCGAGCCTCCTATCCCACTCCTCTCTGCCTATTACCATCACTACTTCTACTAATTCCTTGCAGACCCGTGTTTCTGTCGTACTTTCCTCCTACCATATTTGCCTTAACTCGCTCCCCGAACTGCCATCTGTGCCTCTGTAGATATGTTGTGAGGCTGAGAGAACGTGACGTGCATTTGTTAAGTTTCGTGTGAGGTGCTGCAGGTGACGTGTTGAAGTCATAGATGTTCTTCACTCGCTGGTTTCCTTATTGAAGTCGTGTGTTACTTTTCCCTTTGTCTTGTTCTTGTTCCTGTTCTTCTTGGTGTAGTTCCCTCAGGCCAGCGGAGGAAGGCGGTGGTAGTATAGTGCGTTGTAACTCGTCTAATCTCCAGTGACCGCGAATCTAAAACAGTTATCTCGTGTTTGTACTCTGAGCACCTTGTTGTTCGATATCCCTGGCTCTCGTCATGCTCTCCCTCTCCCCCTCCCTCTCTCTACAGTCACGCGGTTGTTGAAGGGATGACTTTTCTTCTTCTTATCGTAACTTCGTAGTGAGTTCTTCGTTTCCTTTCCACTGATACTCTTTGATATTACTTTGAGAGACAGGGACTTAATTTTTCTTCGTCTTTTCCACTCTCCCAGAGCCCAGAGACTGTTATTTCTTTTTCTGGTCGGTCTGGTCGGTAACTTTCACTGATGCCCTTCGTTAATACAAATATACAGTTCACACCATAAAAATATAGGAACCAGTCTTTTTTCTTTCCCTCTCAAGCTTCACATTTTTTAATACTAACTTAAAGAAAACTTCCTCCTTAGATTCGAACATAGAGAACTTTTTTGTATACTTAGGTTCGTCTGCAAAAAAAAAGAATAAGAAACCATCAATACATTATCATCAGGGTTACAGATCTTACGTCAGCTTGCGGTACACAGAGGGAGACTATGCAACGCCTCTACCGATCCGCGAATTCCAGGTTAGCGAGTCAGATAGGCTTTCGAAAGAGTCTTATGTCTGCTCCATCACCCTTGCCTCTCCCATGGTGGTGGTGATGGTGTAGGGTCATTGATGGGTGTATGGGCATCGGTAGGAAGGTAATCTGGAGTGCCAGCCTCTCACGCCAGCAAGATAGAGGTACTCGGGGCTGCGTCAACACCTTTTTGTTATCATGAGCACACAGTTAAGTAGTGCAGGAAGGGCCTACTACGCATCGCTTCCATGTCTATAGTACTTCAGTTTTAGGTCACGTAGCGTACTACTACTACTACTACTACTACAATGAATGCTACTACTGCCGCGGCCGTTACTCTTTTCACAATATCTGTTTCTATCATCTCCTTTTCAACCCTCCCAACCACTGCGACTTTCCCAGCTGTCGTCTCTTCTATCCCGAAATCGTTCGTTTTATCTTTAATTTGTAAGACTACTACAAGACAAACCTACACCATACAACTGTTCACTGCTACTGTTTTCCTCCCCTCTCCCCCTTCCCTACTAACCCATTCCCTTCTCTTGCTATACCTTCATTAGAAAAGAAAAAAAGACACAAAACCGCGGCTTCCATATAGCTTTCCAACTTATCCTACCGACTGAGTTCCTATCGCACCTGTGTTCGGCTAGGATAGAGAGCCCTACCTGTACTTACCTGTCTGTCCCACCTGTAGAGACGAGTATCAAGGTGTTTTCGACCAGGGGGAAACGGGACTCGCACAGCTTTCCGCCTCATAATCCCCCATTGCCTCGTTATTTTTTTATTTTTTATTTATTTATTTATTTATTTATTTTTTTTGCTGTCGCTAATTACCTGCCTACCTATTTCCACTCGCTTTTAATACTGCAAACTCTCCTCTTCCTCCTTCTCCTCCTCCTCCTGTCTCTTCTTCACCTGGAATACCCCGAATCTTCTTCCTCATCTCGTCCATATTTCTTCCTTTTCCAGCATCTTTTCCTCACTCATCTCCCGTTCCTCGTCCTTCTTCCCCTCACAACCTTCTTCCTCCTCCTCCTGTCTCTTCTTCATCTGGAATACCACGAATCTTCTTCCTCATCTCGTCCATATTTCTTCCGTTTCCAGCATCTTTTCCTCACTCATCGCCCGTTCCTCGTCCTTCTTCCCCTCACAACCTTCCTCCTCCTCCTCCTGTCTCTTCTTCATCTGGAATACCCCGAATCTTCTTCCTCATCTCGTCCATATTTCTTCCTTTTCCAGCATCTTTTCCTCACTCATCGCCCGTTCCTCGTCCTTCTTCCCCTCACAACCTTTCCCCGCCTGTCACTCTTCTCAAGCTTCGCCCTTCCCTCCTCCCGCTCCTCCCGTCACTTATACTTCAGCTTTTCCATCTCCATCTCCAGTTCTTCATTTTCATTCCGCCTCCTTGGACCAGTGAAAGATAGGTAGACTTAAAGAAAAAAAGATATATATGTAAGGAAAACAAGTATGGCTTATCTCTCTGTCTATGTGTAAATAAGGCAACTATGGGTGATCATCCTATGTCTTGAAAACGTATAAACTCGCTTGGAAATATATAACAACATGAGTGGGTAGAATCTGGACACCTCTCCTTCCGAAATTGACCTCTCTTTCGGCCACCTCTTTGGATTCTTTTTATGAGCAGGAAGTAGCGGGCTTTTTTTTTATTATTTCCCTTTTTTGTGCCCTTGAACTGTCTCCTTTGTTGTAAAAAAAAGAAAAAAAAGTAAGGTAACATATATTAGTAGAGTTCTTATTAAATTAACCTCATTAAAAATATATATAAACATGCATTCAAAAAACTTAATTACCGTGTACAGGTGAGGTAAGCAGGTAAAGAAAGATATGGAGAGCAGCAGGTGTGTCCTTGATAAATATAAACATAATTAGAAAAGAAACCGATGACGAGGTGGAGGCAAGGAAAGGTGAATATATTGGCTCAGGTGTGTGTGTGTGTGTGTGTGTGTGTGTGTGTGTGTGTGTGTGTGTGTGTGTGTGTGTGTGTGTGTAGGCCTAATATTTTTGTAGAGCCATCCAGTTTGAGCCAGTTTATTTTTTTGTGTATGTGTGTGTGTGTGTGTGTGTGTGCGCGCCAGGTAGCAGGAAAGGTGTTTACGTAGGCGATCAGGTGATTAAACGAGACCAGAGGAGCGTGATAAGAAGACAAGCATTGCGTATACGGGAGGTTGACTGACCGACGGAGAGACAGACAGACAGGGAGATAGATATGTAGACAGACGGCCAGATAGATGGATAGACAGACTGGCGTATATGGATAAGTATTAGTTGTATCCCTACGGTTATCAAATGTCCAGTGATTATCTGTTTTAGGGTAATGGACTGCACTAAGTGAAAATTCGCAATGTAGTTAGTCAGTTAATTAGGCGGGTATAAACCAGGAGGAAAAACTGCCGTGATTGGAAGTCTCCATGTAGTAAACACACACACACACACACACACACACACACACACACACACACACACACACACACTTTCTGCTCTGTATATTACGTCTTCTCTCGTCGTTCCCGCTGACCTTACTTTCACTTAATGAAGAGGATCGTCAGAAATGATACTAATCAAAATTGTAAAAATATTACATATACCTGGTCGCATCTCTCTCTCTCTCTCTCTCTCTCTCTCTCTCTCTCTCTCTCTCTCTCTCTCTCTCTCTCTCTCTCTCTCTCTCTCTCTCGCCTGGGGCAGTTTACACATGAGTGTCCATGGAAACGCGACACGCTCCGGCAGGAGGGCCTCGAGGGGGCGGAAGAGGAACAGGCGTCGCAAGAGGCCTCAGATAGTGCGAGGCAGACGATACTTGATAAGTTGAAGATGTCTTACTTCCTGTTTTCCCACTGGCCGCTGGAGGCGCTGCTGGTGTGTGTGCACTGTGTACGCAGGCACGCACGCAGAGGACGTTCCCCTCTTCGGTGGGAGTCACCGCGTGACGCACGCGAGGGTTGTCACGTTGGCTGTCGCCGGCGCCGCGGGTGGCGTGGCCTTCCATCCACACCTAACTAGATTAGGCTCGTTCACGTCGATATCAGTCCCTGGAGATAGCGGGGGGGGGTGTATGTGCCGCTGCCCCCCCGCACAGGCATTGTTTCCCGGGCCTGCTTGTCTTGACCACGCCCTGATGCCTTGCGACACACCTGCCCCTGGCGACACGCTTGGCCTGGTCGTCAAGCGCAGGTCCCCCAGTCGCTGGCGCCTTGGCTACTTTAGGGTTTGTTGTGGTCGCATAAGTATAACCAATACATCACCGCGACGCTGCCCAATTCTGTAATTGTATTTTTTTCGTGGAAATATGAACGTGCCGTGCCGCCATTGCTGCATGTGGCATTGTGTCTGGCCCGAGACGTGGCGCTGCACGTCAGGTGTTATGACGGCGCCCGTGTAGGGGCGCTTCCCTAAAGACTTGAGACTTCGGGGCACAAGCCAAGGTCTGCTGGCTCCGGGCTACAACGGGTTGTCGATCATCAAGAGAAAGTTTTCTAGAATCGTGAAGAACATGTGATATCTTAGCCCCAAGGCCGGCGGGCTCCCACCCTGCCGGCAACACGGACCCTGGAGGGGTGAAGGCCGCTCATGGTGGGGCACGGCTATCGCCCTCTCTTTCTCACACACACACACACACACACACACCAGACGAACACGGTGATATGGGACGAATAGAATGAAATCTGGGGCCGAGCGATTGTGCCATGACGTCAAACGGAGCGGCGCACGTTATTGGCTGGGGCTGGAGGCTGGTGTGTGTGTGTGTGAGAGAGAGAGAGAGAGATGACTGGTTTAGACAGGGATAGCTAGGGTTCAAGTGTCCAGAGAGAGAGAGAGAGAGAATGTTGGTTGAGCAGTTCTCTCTCTCTCTCTCTCTCTCTCTCTCTCTCTCTCTCTCTCTCTCTCTCACACACACACACACACACGCAGGAAAAAATTGGCCTTGCATTAAAATTATTATTTATTTATTTATTTTTTTTTTTACCTCCCTCGTTTTTTTTTATTATATTCAAATTCTTTCTTTCTTTATCTGATCGTGTATTTATTCAGTGCTCAGTTTCTTCGCCCATTTTGCCTTGACGGAGAACACCAATGAATTTCTATATTAACCATTAAATCCCTTAAATAAATACACCGTCTTATTATATTCGGTAATCGCCTTAGTTGTGTTTTTATTTATTTATATTTTATTTATATATTCCATCATTTGTTTATCTTGAATTCAGGCAGCGAGGCAAGTATAGCTAATTCTTTATGCTTCATCATTTCAAAGTATTCACAGAGCAAGACGATGATGGTGATTGGGTGGTGGTGATAGTGATAAGGGTGTTCGAGTCATTATTTCTGAGAGTATTGCGCTTTGGGGATAGTGATGATGCTTATGGTGATGGTGAAAGTATGGCGCTTGTGATGATGTTGCAGTTATTTCGTGAGAGTGATGCGCTGTGGGGGATGGTGATAGGTATTGATGGGAGTTGGGATCTTGTAATCTATACCACTCACTATCAACACAGCAAGATGGTGAGAGTGGTGATTTAAATGGTGAAGGGGGGTGGTAATGATGGTCTTAAAGTTATTGATAGTGGTGAGGAAGTGTGGTGTTGGTGCTGTTGATGGTGATGAGCTTGGGGCTATGAACAGTTCCAAGGCAGTGATGATTTGGATGGTGATGGAAATGGTGGTAGTAAATGGTGATGATCTTAAAGGTGTTGACAGTAATAGTGGTGATGATGGTGTATGGATGTGATTGGAGTGTAAAGTTAACATAAGAACATAAGAACGTAGGAGTCTGCAAGAGGCCGGTAGGTCTGCATAAGTCAGCTCCTTTGAACCTAAGATCCCGTGTATCTAACCCCACCTAAAATCGCTGTCCATGAATTTATCTAATCTATTTTTTAATGTGACCATTGTATTGGCACTCACCACATGACTGCTAAGCCTATTCCACTCATCCACCACCCTGTTAGTAAACCAATTTTTGCCTATGTCACTGTTGATGATGATGATGATGATGCCCCTTTGCCTGTTGATAATGGTAATGGTGTACAATGATGGCGTTAGCTGGTATTTGGGGTGTCAGGAACCTCTATCTCCACCACCACCATCTTCACGACTCTATCGATTCCGTCTGAGTGGGAGGGCGTCTCGTAGCTAAAGAGTGAGGTCGAGTCCACGGAGGATAATGGCGTTAAGCAGGGGGGAGAGGGAAAGGGTAAAGCGTGCTAGGGTGAGTGAGAAACGGGGAGAATAAGAGTTAATGAAGGGTGCAAGGAACTCTGAAGGTGCCTCCGAACGTGTCTCAAATACTAATAGACACACGCAAAGGGGATGAAGGATCGTATTTTTAAACACTTCGGCACACAAGCATGTATAATCGACTAGACTAGGAGTTTGAGGCATTTCCACGGGTAGTTGAACGACTCTGGTTATTTCACTCTTGCGAGACGAGACGAGAGACAGACAGACAGAGAATAAAAACCAAAGCAATGTGTCAAGTCGCTTAGAAAACTCACACCCTTCCTTACCAAGACAAAGGGAACATTGCAGGAACATTACTAAACTAAGCCTTGCAAACATTACCAAGAGGGCGCCAGAAGTTAATTTACTTAGTCCACATTAGCGGCGAAAGTAAGCCCCGCCCACTCCCGTCACGCGAGCGCCAATAGGACCCGCCTCTCTCCCAGTCCCAGCGCCCGGCAGTCATGCATGGAGGTTTTGAGATGGAGGTAATAGCTTTTGGGACCAGCGTGGCGGAGTCCCAAGCACGTAGAGAGGATAGACTTCCCTGTTTTTTTTTTCTTTATTCCTTCCTTCTATTTTAATTTCTTTCTTCCTTCCTGCCTTCTTTTTTTTTATTTGTCTTTTTTTTTATTTCTTCCTTCTTTTTTTAATTTCTGTCTTCCTTTCTTCTTTCCTTCCATGGTTTGTTTGGCTTCCCTCTCTTTTATTCCTTTTCTTTCTATCTTCTTTTATTTCCTTCTCCCCTTCTTGGTGTTTCCCTTCCCTCTTTCTTTAATTCTTTTCTTCCTACCTTCCTTTCTTTCCTTCCTACCTTCCTTCCTTTCCTACCTTCCTTCTTTTCTTCCTTTCCTTCCTATCTTCCTTCTTTCCTTCCTACTTCCCTTCTTTCCTTCATACATCCCTTTCTTTCCTTCCTACCTTCCCTTCCTTTCTTCTTCCTTCCATTCCTCTTTTTTTCATTCCTTTCGACCTTCCTTCCTTCTTTCTTTAAATCCTTCCCTCCTTTTTTTCCTTCCGGTCTTTCCTTCTCTCTGCCTGTGTCTGTCCATCATTTTAGATATCTTCCTTGGAGTCTCCCCTCCTCCTCCTCCTCCTCCTCCTCCTCCTCCCTGGCGTGCTGAAGAAGTTAAGTCACGTCACACTCCACCTTCAGCTTCCAGGCATCTTTTATCTTGTTATTGTTAAGTCCTTCATTCCTCCTTCCTTCACTCCTTCATTTTTTCTTCCTTCCTTCCTTCCTTTTTTCTTTAATTCATATCTTCCTTCTTTCTACTTTCCGTTGCTTTAATTCCTTTCTTCCTTCAAGCCTTCATTCTTTATTTCCTTCTTTCCTTTCTTCCTTCTTTTCTCTAATTCCTTTTTTTCCCTTTTTAATTTTTTCCTTCCTCCTTCCTGTCTGTCTATCCATCTCTCCTTCCTTCTGTCTTTCCTTCCTTCCTTGCTTTCGTTATGTTTGTTAATCCATCTTTTTATTTTAATTCTTTCATACTTGCATCCTTCCTTACCTTCTATCTCCTCTCTTTCCTTTCTTTTCTTTCCTTCACTCCTACATGGTATATTTTTTTGTTTTTCTCCATTCCTTCCCGTCATCCTTGTTACCTTCGTTTTTATTTCCCTTCCTTACTTTCATTTTTTCCATCCTCCCTTTCCTTTCTGCTTTAATATTTTTTTCTAGTATTTTTCGTGCCGGCCTTCCTTCCCTATCTAATTTCCAGCTTCCTACCTTCCTTACTTATTCTCTCTCTCTCTCTCTCTCTCTCTCTCTCTCTCTCTCTCTCTCTCTCTCTCTCTCTCTCTCTCTCTCTCTCTCTCTTTTTTTACGACTGGGAACACTCACAAGATGGAATGGACGTTTCGGGATAACTCTCTCTCTCTCTCTCTCTCTCTCTCTCTCTCTCTCTCTCTCTCTCTCTCTCTCTCTCTCTCTCTCTCTCTCTCTCTCTCTCTCTCTCTCTCGGTCATGACTCAAAATGTTTTCTTGCTTGAGAGAAATATTATTCGACCTTTTTTTCTTATTTCTTTCCTTGTTTTTTCTTTTCTTTTATTTCCTTTTTTTCCTTGTCTGATTTTTTACTCCCCTGTGATCATATTTTTTTCTCTTATTTTTCCTTGTTTTTTTATTTTTTATTTTTTTCCTTGGTGTGGTTTTATTAATTATTTTTTCCCCTTCCGTCCCCCGTTTCCTTTCTTTTCCTTTTTTTTTTTTCCTTTTTTTTCTGGGGCGCGTGAGGAAAAGGAGAGTTTTTGGACTTTTTTTATTATGGTCGCCACGTCACGTCTCTTAACCTTTTAGTCGCCTTCATTTATGTATAAGAGAGCCCCCCCCCTTCCCCCCTCCCCCTCTTCCACCCCTCGCATCCACCTTCACTTGCCTTCCTTCCACCCACCCTTACGTTCCTCCCTCACTCAGCTTCTTTACATTCCTCTCTTCTCCCTCTTCCTATTTCTCCCTTTCCTATCCCTCCTTCATTTCTTCAGTCTCTCCCTTTCTTCAGTTTCCCCTACCTGTTTTCCCTCCACTTCTGTCCCTCTTCCTCCCTTCCGTTCTTCCCTCATTGAGCTTCTCTTCTTCCTATTCTTCTTCATCCCTCCTTCATTTCTTCAGTCTCTCCCTTTCTTTAGTTTCCCCTATCCCTCTCGCCTTCCTTATCCATCCCTTCCTCTCTTATCCTCACATTCGTTCCTTCCCTCAATCTCCCTACTTTCTCCATTTCCTATCCTTTCTTTATTTCTTCTGTCTCTCCCTTCCCTCAGCCTCCCTTATCCATCCCTTTCTCTCTCATCTCCATATTCGTTCCTTCCCTCAACCTCCCTTCCTCATCTCCCCATTCGTCCCTGCCATCCTCATTCCTTCCTATCCAACCATCCCTCATCCCTCCTCACTCACGACTCTTTCCCTGTTATTTCCTCATCCCATCCTTCCGTACCATATATAAACACCATCCAGTCTCCTGCAGTCCTCCATCTCATTCCCTTTCTTTTCCCTTGTGACCTTCCCTCTCCGCGCACTATACTCCTCTTCCCACTGAGCAGCCTTCCCTCATCCGCCCTCTGGTTCACCTTGCCTTGCTTCCCCCCTGCTTCACCTAGTGTCTTCGTAACAGCCCGAACCAAACTTTAGAATCCCATACAATCCAAAATGAGGAGGTCTTCGATGCCACACTAAATACACAAGACTTTTCCTGTATAGTTTCATCAAATTTGTGAACTTAAATATAAACACCAGACACTGTACAAGGAAATTTCGAAGGTTCTGGTATTGGTTTGGGAGCTTACTAACCCGTCATGGGGAACTGTGAAACTGGCCCCTAATCTTGCTTCCTTCTACCCCCTCTTACCGATTCTCCACATGCCTATAATCTCCCTTCCCCTATCCTTGCTGCCTGCCCTAACGCCATCTAGCCCTCTCTAGCGCCTCTCCTCTCTATTCACCAGCCTTCTAACCATACCCATACCTTACCTGTCCATAGCGCTTACCTTAACGCCGTCTATACCTCCACCTTCCTACACCCAGCACCACGCCCTCCCCACATCCCCTCCCTCAGCCTGGTAACAGTTGGGAAGGTAAGGGCGTGACTCTCTCCCTCCCCTGAAGGCTGAACACATTATTACAGTTTTTTGGCCGGGCGGCGCCGAGGCTCAGGGCGTAGCTCTCTCCACCCGATGCTCTGTTGTTCTGCCTCGCCTCGGTCTCTGCCTTGCCTGCCTGTTGTTTATACTGGAGAGGAGGGAGTTCAAGGGTAAAAAGGAGGAAACAAACAGACTATAAAAAAGCCCCCTGACGCTCCTCGTACAAAGGGGAACGGGAGGGTAGAGGGGGGAGGGACGTTCCTATACATAAACCATGAAGACTAAAAGGTTAAGAGACGTGACTTGGCGACCATGATAAAAAAAAGTAGTTCAAGAAGTTCAATTATTTTTCTCCCTTTCCTCACGTGATAGAGTAGTCGCAAGAGGGTCAAAATCGGATGGAGAGTCGGTCTTGATACTCTCCTCTTGAAGGCGTTTAAGTCGTAGGCAGGGGAAGATACGGATACACATTCCTCTTTTCTTTTACTTGACATTCACACAGTAGGTTACGTTCACTGGTTCGTTCGTTCATACATCATCAGTAGCAACGATTATATTAGTCTACTGTAGAACGAAGGCTTTTTCTTTCCCATTGTCCTCCACCTCACAGACTATTTACACAGGAAACGTTCACAAGTCATTAGTCAACTGCATAACTCTCTCTCTCTCTCTCTCTCTCTCTCTCTCTCTCTCTCTCTCTCTCTCTCTCTCTCTCTCTCTCTCTCTCTCTCTCTAAGGCTGTTTCTTTCCCTTTGTTCTCCACCTCTCAAAGAACAAGCAAAGAGAGTGACTGCAGCGTGCTACTCTTAAAAGAAAACATATTACAGTCGGCCTCTTGCAGTCTCCCAATGTTCTTATGTTAACCAGAGATAGTAAGTTCAGGTTCAGAGGTTGACTAGGAAGGAGGAAAGAGTAGACAAATAGACGTTCTGCCAAAGGGTGTTAACCTTGGCAGTACATGCTCGGCGCTAAACCTGTTTTTCGACTTAGGTTTTAGCTAGTGTGTTAAGTAAGCTAAGTGCAGGCTCACACAATAGCAATAGAGTGTTCGTTGAGCCTGTGGCGGTGAATGTAAGGGGAAGAGTTTGCGAGAATTGATTGTTATTTTATTCTTTGTGGAAGCTAACTTTGTAGTCATGATCGTGTGTGTTTGGACTCGTAAAGACTTATATTTAAACATTAATTAAGTGGTCGTGTTTGTGTATGAAAGAGTTTGCAGGAATTGGTTGTTTTCAAGTTTAGTTTGTTTTGACTCTTAAAGAAATACATAAACCTTAATTAAGTGGCCGTGTTTGTTTTGAGAAGAGTGTCTTAGAAGTTATTTTTTATGCTTTGTTAGAATTGGCCTTGTGTTTCTTCTATCTTAACTTGCTTTTTACCTTGCATATGTTCAGATTCGTTAAAAAAAAAGAAAAAAACTTGTACAAATATTATCAGATGTTCATATTGGGTGTGCGTCCTTGAGTGTGCACGGAGTATTTTGCAAGAATTTAATGTTTTTTTTAATACTCTAAGGTAAACGGCCTCGTCTTTTTATCTCGGTTTACATTTCATCTTGTATATATTGGGCTTCGGGGAAACAAACAAAAAAAAAAGAACATAAAAGTGTCAAGTGTTGGGAGCGTGTATGGAAATGTTTGCAAGAGGTGGTTGTTTATATTATACATTCAAGGTAAACTTTTTGCCTTGTATGCTTGTCCTCGTAAACGCCTATGTAAACAATGTCGTGTTGAGTCTGCGGCCATGACGGTGTATGAAAGTGCTTGCAGGTATTAATCATTTGCATGGATCGTTTATATTATCGTGGAAATGCGCCTAGTCGTGTTCCTACCTTCGTTTTCTCTTATCGTTGACGTTAAACTTTTGCTTACTCGTATAAACAATGTGGCCGTGACTGCTGTGTTCGGCATTGTTACTGTTTTACAAGGCTGTATTAGTAACATTATGGCGCTGGATAGCCACAAATCGTAATGATAGCGCTTGTCTTGAAATTGAGGCTGCAAGAAAGAAAAGCCTGATATTTGCAGCTCCTGTGGGAAACTAGAATGAGTGGCCTAAACAGAGTGGGCCAATTTCGGATAGATACCTCTTATTAAATGGGGTGTCACATATAAGTAGCTGAAACTGAACTCGAAGGGAATGAGGGCTATATTTTTAAACATCCCAATCTCACATATTTGACGAGGCTTTCATGAGAGTTTGGGTCATTTCCTTGGGTAGTTTCATGACCCTGGTGGTAGACTGACCCTTCTTCTGTACCATGAACCTAAAAACACAGTCGTTAAAATTCGGTTGATCCTCTTTTTGGCCTTTGAAAGTTGTTGATGTGGTAGGTGGAAGCGTTTAACAATACCATCCTGAGACCAAGGAAGGGGGAGATTGTAACATGAGTGGCCGGCTTGAACACACACACACACACACACACATACACACACACACACACACACACGGCCTTCGCGGCATAGCTTACGTAACACGGCTGACGGATTCTTACGTAATCGTGTTTTTTTCCTTACCTGCCGGGCCTTTGTCGTGTCAACTAGGCTACCAAACCTCCGTCATTGCGTCGACAGCCCGGCAACAGTGACTTAGGGAGGAGCTCACGTAATGGGCCGGAAATGGTTAATGGGAATGGTAATATGGTGATGGTGGTGGCTGGTAGTGGTGGTGATGGTAGAGAGGTTGGCTGTTGTGGTGATGGTGGTGGAGAGGGCGAGGGCGATAGTAGAGTGGAAGGGAAGGAGGAGGAGGAGGGAATACCTGGCGATCCGAGACTTCACTAAGCTAGGTTACGCGTCATTTGGTGTGTGTGTGTGTGTGTGGACTTGGAGGTAGAGAGATGAAGGAAGGGAGGAACGAAAGGACGAAAATAAGTGGAGGGAATTGAGGAAGGAGAGAAGTTATAGAAGGAGGCATGTGGAGAAGGAATGAAGAGGCAAAGGGAATGAAGGAAAGAAAGGAAAGGAAGGAAGAAGGAATAGATGGATGGAGGGATAATATAAATAGATTAAAACAGGAAGCCGTATAGGAAATAAGGAAATGAATGATAGACACAAGAGAGAGAGAGAGAGAGAGAGAGAGAGAGAGAGAGAGAGAGAGAGAGAGAGAGAGAGAGACTGTTTTAGGGTGAAAAGTAAACGCAATTAAAACGAAAAGGAGGAAGTAAGTAGAACGCCTCACTTAAAAATGTTACTTATATACATACATAATGCACTACACATGGATGAGGAGGAGGAGGGGGGGAGGGGGATGGAAAGGGCGCCTCTTATATATATTAGAAAACAATTATACGAACTCTGAACTAAGATTCCCACAATACTTATTCAGGCTACTCGAGGTGGTAAAGAAATGCAGGCTCTCGTACACACACACACACACACACACACACACACACACACACACACACACACACACACACACATCTATTTACTCCACTGAATAGAGTGATGGACGTGAGGTGGAGGTAGATGAAGGGGTGTTATTATTGATGGGAACTTGCCATTCTACCACACACGGCACGGGCTCCATCATCACCCATAACACCTGCTGGCTCTGTGTGTGTGTGTGTGTGTGTGTGTGTGTGTGTGTGTGTGGTGCAAGACGCGGGCCAAAAAACAACAACATGAAAGTAAACAGATAAAAAGCCCACAAGTTGATGTTCCCATAAAAAAAAGACTAGAAAAAAGCGAAGCAGGAAAAACGCAACAGCAAAAAAAGAAAAAAATAAGGTTCAGAGGCACAGGGAATGTCGGAGGAATAAATAAAATGAAAATAACGTAGAAACAGTAAGAAATTTTAATAGTATTCTGCCACAAAAAAGATAAATCACACATAGGATTGGAATAATATCAAAACGCATCTATACCTAAAAACTAATTAAACTTTTTGGCATCTATAATATTTCTTTGGGTGTGTGGGAGAGAAGTAGCTTGTTGCGTGTTATTTCCTCTCTATCCACTATCATCTCCCAGCCTCACTAAATAGCATCACACAATTCATCTCATCCCAAGTCACTACTTTTTTACTCCTCCTCCTCCTCGTCTCATCCTATGCCTCAGTTTTCCTCTTCTAACTCCACTAACTTAACCATCTCATCTCAAATTACTCCTTTTTCACTCTCTTCCTCCTTCTCCTCCTCGTCTCATCCTAACTAACTTAACCATCTCATAGTCACATCCCTCCTTTTTTCAGTCTTTCCTCCTCCTACTTGTCTCATCCTATGCACCTGTTTTCCTCTCCTCACTCCACAAACTTAACCATCTCGTAATCACATCATTCCTTTTTCACTCTCCTCCTCCTCCTCCTCCTCCTCGTCTCTTCCTATGCCTCAGTTCTCCTCTTATAATATCCTCTAACTTAATCATCACATCCCCCCTTTTTCACGCTCTTCCTCCTCCTCCTTGTCTCTTCCAATGCACCTGTTTTTCATTTCCACACTCCACGCACCATTTCCTCATCACAAGCTTCCTTTTTTCACTTTTTTTCTTCCTCCTCGTCTCTTTCTATGCCTCTGTTTTTGCTCTCCTCACTCCACACACCATCTCATCACACCTCTCCCTTTTCTCTCTCCTCCTCTTCCTATTCCTTCTTTTCGTTGCCCCCCGATGCCTGTTATTTTGCCTTGATCAAGTTCTGTCTTTTTATATCATGTTTTCCTCCTCACTCCACACACCATCTCGTCACATCACTCCCTCTCTTTCCTCTTCCTATTCCTTCTCCTCGTGTCCTCCAATGCCTCTTAATTTGCCTTAGGGTCTGTCTTTATACCTCATGTTTTCCTCTTACTCCACATCTCTCCTTCTCCTCCTCCTCTTTCTCCTCGCCTCTTGTTTTCCCTTCAGCTTTCCCCACCCTCATAGTCCCGGTCATTGCCCTCAGCTTCAGCCTCTGCGCCGTATGACCACTGGAGTTGCGGCGCCATCACTACATCTCAGTTAATCTTTCAGTCAGCTCCGGCCTAACTAACTGTCCGTCTCCCTGTTGCGGGTCCGATGTCTCGTGTTTCAAGCCGTGTGTGTGTGAGTGGTGTGATTTAATTGACGTGACAAGCGATGCCCTCTTCACTGCTGTCTTGTGTTTCAGTCCTGTGTAGCGATCTGTCTCTCTGCCTACCTACCAATGTGTCTGTTTAACTTTATTTCATCCAGTCACCCACCCACTTATCTACCTACATATCTACCTGTCTTGAATTCCCCCACACTTAGATACTTACAAATTCTTCCCTATACCCTTTTAACTACCCCCCACACTTAGATACTTACAAATTCTTTCCTATACCTTTTTCACTACCCCCCACACTTAGATACTTACAAGTTCCTATCTACGTTCCAGCCTACCAAGAAAGAGAGGAAAACTACATAAAGAGATAAAGGAAGGGATACAAAGCAAGAGAGAAGAGAGAGAGGGGAAGGGATACGAAGGAAGAGAGAGAGAAGGAAATAGCTACACAGAGAGGGGAAGGGATAAGAAGAGAGAGGGAAAGAAAGCTACATAACGAAAGAGGGGAAATGATAAGAAGGAAGAGAGAGGAACATGGAAGGAGAGTTACATAAAGAAAGGGGAAGGGATAAGAAGGAAGAAAGGAGGAAAGTGAGCTACATAAAGAGAGAGAGGGGAAGGGATAAGTAGAGAGAGAGGGAAAGAGAGCTACATAAGAGAGATAAGGGATAAGAAGGAGGAGAGAGGGGAGGAGACCTGCATATAATGTCTTAACTGTCGACTTATCTAAGCTCATACCTACCTGTCTACCTACTTTCACACCTGCTAACCTACTTCCCTTCCTTCATACCCCCCACACACACCGACCCACCTGTTTACCTTCCTACCAACCAACCAACCCCTCTATACTATGCAGGTCTCCTCCCCTTTCTCTGCCTTTTTGTCCCTTCCCCTCTCTCTCTCTCTCTCTCTCTCTCTCTCTCTCTCTCTCTCTCTCTCTCTCTCTCTCTCTCTCTCTCTCTTATGTTCTTACGTTACCTATCTGTATCTAAACCTTAATATCCTCAACTAACCTCAATGCTTGACTTCCCCTTTCCCTTCCCCTACACACATAAAAACCAAAAACACACATCGTCAAGCGTAATGCAAAACCCAACCCACACTCTTGTTATATACACCACTACCTTCACCACCACAACCACCATCACACTTACGTCACTCACGTAGGTCACAGCGGATGAAAGTACACAGTAGGAAGGGGGAAGGCGTAGAAGACTTCGTACTCCGCCTGGTCAGACACGTGTGGCCGGGCGGCTAGCAACAGCGCAACGGGAAGGGTGTAGGGGGAGGGAGATAGGGAGAGGACTGGGCCAAGGTGGAATGGTGCACGAAGGGAGGGAGAGAGACAAGGGGGGGATAGGGAGGAGTAGGTAGGTGAGGGTGTGCGTGGGGAGAAGTGGGGAGGGAGGGAGAGCGGGGAAAAGGGAGTAGGTAGAGTTGCTGGGGAGGGAAGAGTGGGGAATAGGAGTGGGAGGAAGGGATGGGGAGTGGGGAGGAACGCTGCACAAAGAGAAAGAGACAAGGGGAATAGGGAGAAGGGAGGGAAGGGTGTAAGTGGGGGGATAGGAGAAGGGAGAAACCAGGAACGCTGTATGCAAAGGAAGGAAGAGGAGGAGAGGAGAGAAGGGAGGAATAGGAAGGGAGAAGCGAGGAGGAGAGAGGAATAGGGAGAGAGTTGAAGGTTTATTGCAGGCAGTCAGGGAGGGAGGGAGAGAGAGGAAGGAGAGAACGATCGATGCAGAGAGAGAGAGAGAGAGAGAGAGAGAGAGAGAGAGAGAGAGAGAGAGAGAGAAGCAAACGCATAAAGAGAAAATGGATTAGAACAAAGCAACAGAAATGGAAATAGGGAGGAAGGAAGAGAGGAAGAGGAAGGAATAAGGAGAGAAGGATGCAGATGGAGGGAGGGAGAAGTGCATAGAGAGAAGGGATAAGGAGGGAAGGAGATAGGGTGGAGGGTGAGGGAGGGTAAGAGGTAAGGGGGTTGAATTTAGCCTTGAAACTTACAACACGTGCCGTAAGAGTCAACCAACAGGACGGGGGCAAGATTACCAAGAGGGACCCGTGGAGCCACCTTACATAACTGTCTGTCTGCTACTTATTAATTTGTTTACTTGTTTATATATAGTAAATTAAACCATCATATTCGTGTCATGTTATCTATCTATAGCTAAACCTTAATATCTTCAAATAACCTCAACGCCTGGCTTGCTCTGTCCCTTCCCTACATACAAAAAACAAAAACACATAGCCAAGCGCAATGTTACAACCCCACCACCACTGCTATATACACCATGTTTGTTTATTTGTAGTAAGGCATCATATTCGTGTCTTCATCATATCATCCTTTTTCTCTCCTCCTCCTCCTTCTTCTCTTTGTCTTTCTATGTCTGTTTCTTCCTTGGTTCATGTTCATCTCTTCATCATATCACTCCTCTTTCTCTCTTCTGTCTTCCTCTGCCTCTGTTTTTGCCTTGAATGACTAAGCTCTCCCTCACCCTTCAGTGTGTGTGTGTGTGTGTTGCTATGTATACTACCCTCATCATCTTTGTCATCATCACTATCTTCCTCATCATTATCATTATTAGCAACATTGTCGTCAATATCACCTATTTCTATGGTTCTGGCAACACTGCTTATAATTCTCTTTCCCCGGCGTCTCTCTCTCTCTCTCGTTCCATTTCTCTCCGTTTTCCTCCTTCCTTTCCTGATTTCCTCTCCCTCCTCTTCTTCCCTCATACACATTCTCTCTCTCTCTCTCTCTCTCTCTCTCTCTCTCTCTCTCTCTCTCTCTCTCTCTCTCTCTCTCTCTCTCTCTCTCTTCGTTCCTCTTCTCTCTTCCTCTCCCCTATTCAGCGCCTCTCTCTCTCTCTCTCTCTCTCTCTCTCTCTCTCTCTCTCTCTCTGTTTACTTACAAAAACACTCCCCCAAGAAATATTAAGTACTTCACTAGGGTACAAACCATCTTCCTCACCACCTGGCCAAACCCTCGCCTCTGTAGCACAAGCGGTGAACACAACAACACACCCCGGAGGAAGTATTTTAGTGGTGCCTTGAGAGTCTTGAATGGTGGCTAGACTCGGAGTGCGCTGCGAGTTAACTTAAATCATAGCGGTACACAACACACCAAGGAGGAAGTATTTTGGGTGGCTTCGAGTACGCCGTGGGTTCAAACAGTCATTTATAAGAAGGGGAGTTGCAGGCTGAGGTATGTTTTCGTCACCCTCATAAAATAATCGCCTAAGTCATTTTTCATCGATTTCCAGGTTTTTGTCTACATCAATTTTTCATCATGTGACGCCCATTTTTGTATAGTTGCCTTCATTATTCAAGGCTCGAGTGTTCTAGAATTGGCCTTTTCATTTCAGTCTAAAACTTCAGCCAAATGAGATGATGACAGTTCTATTTTGGTTTCCTGAAAAGTAGAAAATAATGACTTAGGCGGTTTGTTTACGAAGGTGACGATTTGTTTTTCCTTCGGTTTCTATTCAGTAAAACAGTAACATGAACTTAACAACCATGCTAAGTTTTCTCAGTACAAACTCGTTTCTTGAAGTAGGAAAGGTGTGAGTAGTTTTTTTCAGCATCTCCTTAAATTCATGACCGTAGACAATTATGGTTATTATACTTCATGGTTTTGTACTACAGTAAAAAATATATAATAAACTCACATGCAACTTAACCCTGGCAAGTTTTCTCAATATTAACTCGTTTCTTGAGATAGGTAAGATGCAAGTAGACTTTTCCATGCTTGCTAAATTCGTAAAGTGCAGATTTGAGCAGACTTAATAGTTATGCAGGTCAGCTTGGGTAGGTTAGGTAATGCATACTATGTGTGTGTCCAATGAGCTAAGTCCAGACGGCTCAACCTGCCTTCATCCACGTAATTTTCCTCAAGTATGCTAAATGTCGTGCCAGTCCGGTGATATGAGACCTTAAGATGTGAGTTAACTCGTGTCTTTGGTCTCCCCGCACTTGGAAGCCGACGACTTAACTTCTAAATATACATGCACGGAATACACTTACTTAACATAATTATAAAAGATTGCGTGTCACGGTAGCTTCGTTTCGGTTCTTAGATACTAAAATCAGGGCAGTTTCTCCTTACTTGCACTGCTTATATAACTTAACTAAACTCATTTACTTATTACGTACAAGTTTATTAGTCATAGTCTATCATCGCTGAAGCTACCATACATACATACATACATACAGACAACCAGACAGGCAAACAGAGATACAAACAGAGAGACAGATACAAATACAGACAGGCAGATAGTTACATGTAAGTTCAGTAACCCCGAGTGAAAACCGAAAATTCTATGTATGTCGCATCTCGGAGCCCGCAGCAAGGAAGCAGGAAGTTAGTATAA
The DNA here is from genome assembly GCF_024679095.1 of Eriocheir sinensis. NCBI lineage: Eukaryota > Metazoa > Arthropoda > Malacostraca > Decapoda > Varunidae > Eriocheir > Eriocheir sinensis. The sequence continues at coordinate 16,110,483 of NC_066534.1, read as the reverse complement.
TGCCTCGGGTAGCAATGTGTGTGTGTTTGCAGTCAGTCTAGCCGGTGCAATGAGCCCTGGCTGAGAGAGAGAGAGAGAGAGAGAGAGCGTTGAGGCATATCTCCGACTCGGGTTATGTAACAAGTCAACACCTGTCACTCCCTTCTGTTACCACCATCACGACTACTACTACTACTACTACTATCACCTCTACCATTACTATTACAAGAGGTCAAAGGAAAACGAAGAGGGAGAGAAAGTAGTACAGGAGAAGGGAACAGTGGCGCCAGTATGCAGGATGAAGAGAGAGGGAATCGGGAGTCGGGCTGGGCGAAGGAGGGAGCCAGAGAGAGGGATAGGGGATAGGGGGACGGTCCCGAGAGAGAGAGGTAGCAGGATGGGTGAAGGTTAGCAGGCGAGTAAGCAGGGGCATGGCCTTGAGCAGAGGATATCCGGCTTGAACCAGAGAGAGAGAAACAGAGGGAGAGAGAGAGACAAGAGCGGGCGGGCTGGCGGGCGGGTCACTGGGTATATTCACTCTGCTGGACGCCGCGCTCCGCAACCCCGCCTCCTGCCGGTCTGTCTTTCCTTGTATGTGTGTAAGAGAGAGAGAGAGAGAGAGAGAGAGACATTGAGACGAGTTTTTGTTGCATTGGTAAACATTTGCCTCGTCTTTTCCTTCTCAAAAGCTTCATTATTGGCCTGAAGACCTTGTAGGGTTCATGCATGGTGACAACTACTACTACTACTACTACTACTACTACTGCTGCTACTACTTCTACTTCTACTTCTACTACTATTACTCACAGTCTGCAATCTTATCACATCCCTACTCCATCCATAGACCCCTGATCCACCTCTCCCCAGCACACCACCTTTACCCAGCCTTCCCTCCCCACACCTCATCCCATCCCTTCCCCCTTGCCTCCTCCCTCCCTAGCCCTCCCCATCCCCCCTTCCTTACATAACATCACCGCTCCCTGTAACCTTTGCTTGTTTGATTAGTCCTTAGTGCTTCCTCCCCTGCCATTCTTATTAATTCCCTTCCCTGGCTTCATCTCTTCCTCATCATCTTTAACTCGCTCATTTCATAGATTTTTCTTTGTTCATATTGCATACCCAGTCACCTTTCCTCATCTCTCTCTCTCTCTCTCTCTCTCTCTCTCTCTCTCTCTCTCTCTCTCTCTCTCTCTCTCATTTTTCTCCACTCCTTCCACGTTTCTTTACCTCCATCCCTCTCCACCTTCCCTCTCTACCCATACCTTATCTCTCCCTCCCTCCTTCCTTCCCTCCCATCCTCCCTCCCTTCATCCCTCTTCCCATCCATACCTTATGTCTTCCTCCCCTTCCACCATCCCTCTCTCCCCATCCATACCTACCTTATTCCTTCCTCACCTTCGCTTGATTGCCTGTTACCTATTGATCCAGTGCCTGCTCTCTCTCTCTCTCTCTCTCTCTCACACACACACACACACACACACACACAGAGAGAGAGAGAGAGAGAGAGAGAGAGAGAGAGAGAGAGAGAGAGAGAGAGAGAGAGAGGAGGATGGTGAGGGGAAGCAGCCTGAGGAAGAAGAGGAGGAGGAGGAGAAGGAGAAGAGGTGTGTAGATGGCGATTGGAGGAGAGAGAAGTAAGAGATGATGAGGAGAGGAAGGAGAAGAGGAAGCATGGAGGGAATGAAGGAAGAGAAAGGAGGAAGAGGTGAAGGAGTAGAAAAATGATGATAGTGCGAGGGAGAAGAAAGGAAGAGATGGACAGATGAAGAGGAAGAGAGAGAGAAGGAAAAGGAGGAAGATGAAGGGAAGAAGAAAAGTTAAGAAGGGGAAACAAAGATAGAAGGGGAGGAAAAGCGAATAGGTGGTAGTGGATAAAAAAAATAATGGGGGAAGATAGGTGAAGGGAAGGGAGGAAGGGGGAGAGAAGAGGGGTGGAGGTGATGATGGGGAGGAAGGGAAAAGGTGGAGAGAGATGGAGGTGTGTAGTGGTGTTACGTGATGTGGAGGGAAGGGGGAGGGGAGTGAGTGTGTGTGTGTGTGTGTGTGTGTGTGTGTGTGTGTGTGTGTGTCCCTCTCCCTCATCCCCTCCTCCTCCTCGCGGCTATGTCTGTGCGGCTGGTCTGGTGTCTGCCGCACGAGGGTAAAGAACCAGTCTGCACGTGACGGCCCCCCCTCCCACCCCCTACCCCGATCCCCCTCCGCATGTGACCACCACCACCACTGTCCACCATCACCACAAAAACACAGCAACCACCACTACCACTATTACTACTACTATTGACATGACTTTTATTGCTGTTTCTATCCCTAACCACTACCCATTCACCACCACCACCACCCTTATCTACCCCTACTATCACCTACTCACCCACTATCAGAATAACCACATCACTATCATCACCACCACCACCACCACCACCCATATCAACCCCTACTATCACTATGCATTCTTATCACCGCCGAAACCACCACTACTTCATCCCATACAACTCCACTCACTAGTCACTACCATAACCACTACAACTACTATTATTACCAGAGAGAGAGAGAGAGAGAGAGAGAGAGACTATACATTCCTCTCTCCCCCCTCCCCCCGCGCATAGCAGTTCTTCCCCCATTATCCTCCCACGCAGGTCAACTGAAGGTCACACGGGCCAGCAAAATCCATAGTTCTCGCCCATGGAAGAGAGGGAAGGAGGGAGGGGAAGGAAAAATAGGTAGAGACGTGAGGGGGAGAGGGAAAAGACTTAGAGGAGGGAGGGAAGAGAGAAAGAGGAGGGGAGGGAGAAGGGAAGGAAAGAGGAAAGAATGGGTAGAGACGAAAGGTGAGAACAGGTAGAGAAGGGAAGGTAGGAGGAAAAATGGGTAGATAAATGAGGAAAAAAAGTGAGAGAGAGAGAGAGAGAGAGAGAGAGAGAGAGAGAGAGAGAGAGACTCACACTCAGCCCTAATACCCATAATCCCGTGTCACGTTGAGGTGTGAACACAGAGAGAGAGAGAGAGAGAGAGAGAGAGAGAGAGAGAGAAGCACCTGTCTGCCGGTTGCTCATGTGTTTTTCCATGTGCTCTCTCTCTCTCTCTCTCTCTCTCTCTCTCTCTCTCTCTCTCTCTCACATAGGAAAAAATGCGCTCACGTGCTTTCACTTTCTTTTGTCTGCGCGCACACACACACACACACACACACACACACACATAGTTGTAAGGCTTCCTTCTTTGTTTTCTGAGCCATATCTCCTCCTCTCCTCCTCTCCTCCTCCTCCTCCCATGCTCATCCTTATCCTCCTCCTTCTATACATACGTGATAATGGTATTGGATATTCGTCTTTGTGTGTGTGTGTGTGTGTGTGTGTGTGTGTGTGTGTGTGATCGCCAAGGTTTGTGTTGCATTTTTCCGTAATTCTCTCCACCGCTATTCAAGGACGGAAGATTTTTAAGGGGGGGAGGGGGAAGGGGGGGGGGCTGAGAGGAAGAGAAGTGAGATAACGGGGAACTACACACACACACACACACACACACACACACACACACACACACACACACACGTTGCAATCAGACTTTAATTGTTACCCATTAAAAGTCTATTAAAGAGCAATTGCGGCGAGCAAGTTCCTTTTAAGCATGTGATGTTTCTTTTTAACGAGCCCGAAATAATAAACAAATGGTGAGTTAATTCTAGACATGAAGAAGCAAAAGTGTTGATATTAATGAAAATTCAATATAATACAAAATCTGCAAATTAAGCAAAAAATACCTAATTTTACAAAAGAAAACAAAGAAAATATAGATGAAAATTCAATATCATACAAAATCTACAAATTACAAAAGAAAGCAAAGAAAATATTAATGAAAATTCAATATAATACAAAATCTGCAAATTAAGCAAAAAATACCTAATTTTACAAAAGAAAACAAAGAAAATAGATGAAAATTCAATATAATACAAAATCTACAAATTAAGCAAAAAATACCGGAGAGAGAGAGAGAGAGAGAGAGAGAGAGAGAGAGAGAGAGAGAGAAGCAGGTCGAGTCATCCTGCCATATTTGAGTGCCATAACACACGTAGGCTTTCCTCTGACGCTTCCCTACCTGTGCTGACTTGCCCCACTCAAAAACACTATAGTCACCCCCTTTTAAACTACCTCCCTCACACATCCTCCTCCCTCAGTGTCATCCTTTCAAGTGGGGTACCTTTTAAACTACCTCCCTCCCACATCCCCCTCCCTCCCCAACTATTAAGATCAAGCCTGAAAAATAAGTCCCTCAGTGTCATCCTTTCAAGTGGGGTACAACCAAGGCCGCAGCACAAGACCTTCAAGACGCCGATATAATGAGTGTTTACGTGTAGCTTGTCCTTCGGTGGTCCTCTTCAGCGCCCCCTAGCAGAGTGTTTTGAAGTGGCCCGCGTGGTGGTGCTCCGTTAGGTCTTGGTGTGTGTGTGTGTGTGTGTAATAATAATAATAATAATAATAATAATAATAATAAATAACGGAGGGAAAGTTGTGAAGATGCTTGAGGGATGAGAAGGTGGAGGAGTGCGGTGTGGTAGAGCAATGAGGCGGAAAGACGAGTAGGTGGTAATCCGAGGTCATCCCAAGGTTAAAAATGCTGGGTCAGGTAGCAGCAGGTGGCCTGAGATAAGGTAGGGGCGGTATCGACGGTCACTCAGAAAAGGGCTTAGCAGTGGAGCGCTAATCCTCGGCTAATCCATGCCTGTGTAGCTGGTGAGCCCTGGGGAACCGCGAGCGTCGGGAGATTAAGAAGGACGTGGTCTGTTTCTCTTGCTGTTGCTGCTTCTGTTGATACCTGGTTGTGTTGTGGCGATGTGGTGTGGTGGTGGGTGGTGGTGGATGTGATGGTTGTAGCAGTAGTGGTAATAGAAAGTAGTTATAGTTGTAGATTGAGGCAAACTACAACCTTCATCTGCAAACTTGGTGTACTTTTATAGTTGCAAATACGGTTATGTGACACGAAAAACATCAACAGCTATTTCTTTTATAACTACTACTACAACTTACTGTTCTATTCCTTTCTCTTCTTTGTTTCTCTCTTTAGAACACAAAAAACCTTCTCGTCTATCCTTCTCTTCCTTCTCACTGTAAAATCTCTCCCTCTCACTCATTCTCAAACCCCCGTTCTCTCTCTCAACAACACATACGACCAGCTGTCCTTCCTGTTCCTTCCTCGCCACCTCCACCATCACCACTCCGCTCCATGACTTGCTATAATACCATACCTCGCTCTCTGCATTCTCCGCCAGCTTGACAACAACCCAAACAGTAGCGTGAGGAAGAACCGTGACGCTGCGTGGGGGGAGGGAGGAGGTGGAGGGGAAGATTAACTGGAGGAGGAGGAGGAGGAAGAGGGAAGGGCGGTGAGGCGTATGAGGAAATAACAACACGAGGAAGTAAACTATAATAGGAGGAGGAGGGAAGAGAGAGAGAACCGGGGCGTGAGAAGGAGAGTGAGTGAGAGATTTTACATTGAGAAGGAAAAGAAGAGAAGGAAAGAAGGGGAAAAGAAGGTTTATTATGTTGTAGAAAGAGAAAGAAAGAGAACAACAGGCTGAGGTGAGGAGATTGGAGAGGAAGAGAAGGAATGAGTTAATTAAGGAAAATGAGAGAAGGGAAGACTGGAGAAAATATGGAAGTGAAAGATAGACAGGAAAGGACAAAAGAATAAGAGGTAACAGACTGACGTGAGAAGATAAAGGAGAGGAAGAGAGAGAGAGAGAGGAGACAAGAGAAGGAGAGGATGAAGGAAAAGATAAAAAATGAGAGAAGGAGAAGGAAACTAAGGAAATGCAACTGAGGACGCAACGTATCAGAGAGAGATAGAGAGAGACGTATGCAGAGATGGAGGAGGAGGAGGAAAGTCAGCGAAGAGGAGGAGGAAGGAAAATAGTGAAGGAGGAGGAGAGAGGGAGAGAACAGGGGGGGAAGGGAGAAGGGGAAAGCGTAGTTGCGAGATATATTGAGTGTTGGTTTCCCGGGGTCGTGGAGTGAGTGTGTGTGTGTGTGTGTGTGTGTGTGTGTGTGTGTGTGTGTGTGTGTGTGTGTGTGTGTTATCGAGATAGTGAGGTGACAGGGAGGATAGTGATGGTGCAAATCAGATAGTGAGAGGAAAGTGAGAGGGAGAGAAGGGAGGATATGCAAGGAGAGAGAGAGAGAGAGAGAGAGAGAGAGAGAGAGAGAGAGAGAGAGAGAGAGAGAGAGAGAGAGAGAGAGACGTAGTGCTCTGTGCTTGAATTGAATGGATGTTACCCTTTAACTTACACACACACACACACACTTGTTACGATTATTTTCTTGCTGTGTGTGCGTGTGTGTGTGTGTGTGTGTGTGTATCAAAGTTTAAGGTCAGAATTCATTCATTTCTCTCTCTCTCTCTCTCTCTCTCACGTGACTTAAGTTTTAGGAAAGAAAATAAAGATACCAATTCACTATCTTTACCCCCCCCACACACACACACACACAGCCGAGAGAGAGAGAGAGAGAGAGAGAGAGAGAGAGAGAGAGAGAGAGAGAGAGAGAGAGAGAGAGAAAAGTCAGTACAGATCAATGGAGAGAGAGAGAGAGAGAGAGAGAGAGAGAGAGAGAGAGAGAGAGAGAGAGAGAGAGAGAGAGAGAGAGAGAGGTGACACCCGGAATAAAGGTCTACAATTTGGCTCGCTGACCATCGGGACGCCGGAACTTACCTTCACGATGACCAGGAGAGAGAGAGAGAGAGAGAGAGAGAGAGAGAGAGAGAGAGAGAGAGAGAGAGAGAGAAGGTTGTTAGGTAAGGGTATGTGAAGGATGCTCATTATCACAAACACATTAACAAGGATGTCTCATTATTTATGCTAGGGCTGTGCACCGTCACCCATATATATTCTTCTCTCTCTTCTTCTTTCTCTCTCTCTTCTCTCTCTCTCACCTTTCTTAGCTCTTAATAAGGACAGGATAAACGACAATCCAATATTTATTCCATCATTAGAGAGAGAGAGAGAGAGAGAGAGAGAGAGAGAGAGAGAGAGAGAGAGAGAGAGAGAGAGAGAGAGACTATGTAGTGTGATGATGTCCATGTATAAACAGAAACTCTGGTATTTTCTGACATTAATTACTTCCGAGGAATGAAGAGAAAGCTTATATGCTTATGCCGTGTGTGTGTGTGTGTGTGTGTGAAAGGCACCTCGAACTAACCGGGTCGTGTCCACACATTATATAACGCCGGCGGATATGTGTGTGTGTGTGTGTGTGTGTGTGTGTGTGTGTGTGTGTGTTTGGCTGGCGTCGTGACCATGGCGGCGGCAGGAGGACGCCCGGTGCCTGTCACTTCGGCCTGGCACACAAGTTTGTTCTGTATACCATTGACCCACTGGCGCGCGTTGTTGTGTCCTCGCGGGAAGGGCTTTGGGGAGGCCGGTGTTTGGCGGGTGAATTCTGGGCAAGTCTTCCTACTGTTTCCTTCTTCCGATGAGTTGAGGTTCAGCGGAGGAGTAGGTATTAAGGCGCGTAATGAAGTTAATCTCCCGACTTTGGTGTTCATTGTTTCCCTTTCGCTGGTAAATTCTGGGCAAGTCTTCCTACTGTTTCCTCCGATCGATGAGTTGAGTGTGGGAGTAGTAGTATTAACCTGTGCTTCATACAGGGATCATATTCCTTAAAGGTTAAAAATGAGAAAAAATGAAAAAAAATCAACCACACTAATAATCATAATATATATATCAACGTTCTTTGTGATTTTGTTATGTAGTTTATTTTTGGTTATATCATGGTTATAGAAATTGGCGGTAAAACTGCTACAATGGTAAAATTGCCTACGTCGGTTACTTCCCCTCTAAGCGATAAAAAATAAAAAAAAATCATCACACAAAAAAAAAATTTCAAATTTGGGGTTTATATCACGGCAGAAATTTGGCCTACACGGTAAAGCCACAAATTTGGCCCGTCGCTGCTACCGGGTTAGGCGCGGTTTCCTTTTCGCTGGTCCGGATAAGTCTTTAAGTGTTTTTTTTTGTCCCATGAGGTGTGCTTCAGGAGAGTATTTTATATGCCTAATGAGAATAATCTGGACTTTTTATTGATTGTTTCCCTTTCGCTGGTAAACTCTGGAGCATCATTATTCTTGCATTTCCTCCCTCTCCCCTCCCCCCTTTGGGTCAAGTTTCAACAGGGGAGTATCAGGATACCTCAAGAAGTAAATCTAGCTATTCTGCGGCATCTTCCTGGATTCTTAATGACAGAATACCTCTTCTCTTACGACTGGTCTTTTGCTCGTAACTTCGTCCTTAGAACTTTCTGTAGATATATGAATAACGAAAACAAATTATGCTTTACATCTTGCTGAGTGACGATATTTGAGTGCCATAACGCGTAGGGTTTCCGCATATACTTCCGTCTCTGTGCTGACTCGCCCCCCTCAAAACATACTATAGTCACCCCCTTAATTAAACTACCCCTCCTCCTACATCCCCCGTCTCTCACACCTCTACCCTCCCTCCCAATTGTTAACTATACTTTCAGAAATACCTGTTAGTACACTCTTCTTGTGCCCTAGTCTTCTAAGTGTGTTCTAAAGACTTTGAGTTGTCGTGCTAAATCTGATTGTTTTGTGCTTCCAGCGTGCAGCCTTTGGGGAGCGGCATCGAGGTGGTGACGAAGGCGCTGGGCGTGCTGGACGTGAGGGTGACGCCTGGGCCCGGCAACGTCTCCATCAGCCCCGCGCATGTCGTGGATGGCAGGCGGAGCGTCCTCTCCAAGAAGACAGATGTCACCTTGAGTCACATACTGGGAGGCAAGGAGTTTTTCAGTAGCTTTCCTGCCGAGAACTTCACGTACCTGCGCAAACCGAAATCCTGGGGAGGGTCAGGCCACTCTCAACTGTCTTACAAGGCGAACGCTAAACCGAAGAAGGCTTCACCTCAGCCCAATACTGAGGAAAAAGAAGTGAGCGAGCCTGTGAAGGAAGAAAGTGCAACAGCTACTGAGACCACTCCCGCTGTTCACGCCCCCAAGGAAGACAGCTCCTCCACAGAAACTCAGAAAACAGAGGATGGGGTTGGAGTTCAGTCACAGGGAAGCTCAGAAACACAGAAAACAGAGGATGGGGTTGGAGTTCAGTCACAGGGAAGCTCAGATGCAGAAGTTCCTGTAGCCACTGAGGCCACAGAGACAACTGAAACATCACCTGAAGAGACGAAGGATGCCCAACAGCCTGAGGTGGTTGAAGAGGCTCAGCAGCAGGAGGAAAAGTCTCAAGTTGAAAACCCCAAGGAAGATGATCAACCATCGGCAACACCTACTGGGGATGCTGAAGCTGAAAAGGAATCCCCTCACCCACAGGAGGCAACAACAGAGTCCGCTGCTTCTGCTGAGGCGGAGGCGGTCACTGAAGCACCTGTGATACCCTTAGAACAACCCACAGAGGAGGAGAAAACAACCACAGCAACAGAAGCGCTTGATGGTAGTCCAGCAGCCGCGGAGTCAGGGAATGAGACTGAAGAGGCTGTCAAGGGAGAGGGTGAAGCAGAGGCTGTGGCGGCAGTAGACAGTGAGGTCGAGGAAGCCACAGACGAGAAAACCAATGTGACGGAAGAGGAAAAAGTGCCCGCTGATGTGCCTGAAGCGGAGGAAGATAAGGAAGATAAAGACAAGCCTGCTGGTGACTCTGACGCCCCTGAGGAAATCACCAAGAAAAAGAAGAAGCCAAGTGAACCCGAGAAACCCAAGAAGAAGGATGCTGCAGAGAAGAGTCCGGACGCCAAGCAGGATAAGCCGCCAGACACTCTCGAGACGTACAGCCAGTTCACGCAGCGAGTCAACGCCGAGAAGAAGAATGACAGTAAGTTGATGGCGCTGTGAGGGTCGAAAAGTGTGATCAGGAGAACCTTGACTTTTCTTTTTAGTTTTTTTTACAGACTTTTTTTTGTTTGTTTTTACAGTACAGGAAACAGCACAAGGCCAAAAAAAATAAAGAAAACGATAATGAAAAAAAGCCTGCACACTGCTCCTATGAAAAGAGTTAAGAGAAGTGGCCAAAAGAGAACTAGTATGTAACTTTGACTCCAAAACTGATATATTGTTACTTTTGTGATGAGAAAATAGGTTTTGCTCCCTCTTTTGGCCACCTCTTTGGATTCTTTTTAGGAGCAATGAGTAGCATTTTTGTTTTTTTATTGTTTCCTTTTTTTGTGCCCTTGAGCTGTCTCCTTTGTTAAAAAAATAATAATAATATCAGTTATCACATCAGTATGTATATTATAACTTTCTTGAATCTGTTGCACCAAGTATTTTAATAGTGGATTCATACATCATGTTCATATCAGCCATCAGTCTTATTATTATTACTTTTTGGACCCAGTCACATTCACCCTCAAAAGATTCTGTCAGATAATATTAATTTTACCTCCATTTCTTTACTTATATGCTCCATTTACTTTATATATGTTTCTGTATGTATTAATCACACTATATTATTTCCCTGCAGTCGTGAGTAACGGGCATGGCAGCAATGGGCATGGCAAGGGTCCGAAGGTGAAGAGCAAGAACTACGCCTCGCCAGACTGTGGCTCCAAGCTGCTGACGGCCAACCCCGAGGCCAGCCATGCCTCCAAGGTGGGTCCTGCTGGGGGCTGGGGGCAGGGGCTGGGCTTGCCGTGTGAAGGGGCAAAGAAAGAGAAGGTTGATACTTTGGGAAGAGAAAAGAGAAGATTAGAAGGAGAGAAGATAAAGGAGAGAGTAGGAAAAAGAATAAAAGGAATAAGAAACAAAGAGGGAAATAGAGGAGGGGAGGGAAAAGGAGAGAAAGAAACTGGTGAAAAGGAAATGATCAGGGAGAAAAAAACAGAAAGAAGGGGAGAAGAGGAATAGGAAAGAAAGAATATAAAAACAGGGAGAAACAACGGAAACACAGAGGAGAGGAGAGAAGGAAATGAGGAAGAGGGGGAAAGGAAGAATTACCAAAGAGAAAGAGAAGGGGAGGGAGAGGAGAGAAGAGGATGAGAGGGAGAGGAGAGAAGCAAAAGGAGGAAAGAGTGTGAGGAGAGAGGAACAAAGGGGAAGAGATGTAGGTGGAAAATATATATCTAACTACCAGAGAGGGAATTTAGTTAAGGCTTTCAAAATAATACTGATCTGCCTTCTGTCTTAACCCGGTAGCAGCGATGGGTCAAATTTGTGGCTTTACCGTGTAGCAGCAACGGGCCAAATTTGTGGCTTTATCGTGTAGCAGTGACGGGCCAAATTTGTGGCTTTATCGTGTAGCAGTGACGGGCCAAATTTGTGGCTTTATCGTGTAGCAGCGACGGGCCAAATTTGTGCCATGATATAAACCCCCCAAAATAGATGATGCATAATCTGATCACAAATGCTTTGATATATATTATGAAATGGTTTGTGTGAGGGGTGATTTTTTCTCATTTTTCTCGCTTGGAGGGACCATTAAGAAACATGATCCCCGCTGCTACCGGGTTAAGGCTTTCAAAATAATACTGACCCGCCTTCTGTCTCTCTCTATCACAAGAAATGCAGGACACAAACGCTTCTTTCATATCTATCTTAGTGACAAGCATCTATTCCTTATCTGCACAGACCCACAAATACCTCTTTTAACTGACAAGACAAGGCAAGCATTCCTCACATACCCATAAAGATAAGCATACTTTTTATACCTCCATGTGCGTCTCATAACTGCCTATATCCACAACACAAGGACCTATTTTATACCCTCTTATAGCCACAGGAATACCTAATTACCTTGGATAACACATCGTTCACTCCCCTGTATTGACGAGTGCCTCTTATCCACAGGTGATTCATGCTAACAAGGACGAGTATCTCCTCAACAAATGTCGGGACAAGACCTGGTTCGTCATTGAGCTGTGTGAGAGCATCAGGCCGCAGAAGGTAGGTGGGGATTGTGGTGGGGATTGTGGTGGTTATGTTTTGGTGTTGTGAGAGTATCAGGCCCCAGCATATAGGTGGTGATAGAGGAGGAGGAGGGCCTGGGAGTGGTGGTCGTTGTGTTTTTGGTGTTGTTGTGAGATCATCAGGCTGCAGAAAGTTGGGAATGATTGTCATGGTAGAGGAGGAGGAGTGGCGATGTAATATATACTAGCCAGTTCTTTCCTTGGACAATACATTCGTAGCTATTACAGCGAATAACTCCCTAATCTCTCCTTAGTGTAATTTTAAGCTTTCAGTACAATTCCACGTGATGTAAGCTTCATTTTGTATAGTACGAGTGAGAGGAGGAGGAGGAACAAAGGGAAAATAGAGAGTAGGGAAAGAAAAATGAGGTTAAGGAAAAAAAAAGAAAGGGTCTAGGGAGAAAACAACAGAAGGAAGAAGAGCGACAGACAGAATGAATAGAGAAGGTGTGGAGGGAGAAACAAGAGAAATAGAGAGAAGAAGCATTTATCTTACATTTTGTCTTCCCTGTTTTCAGTTTGATATTGCCAATTTTGAGCTGTTCAGTAACTTGCCCAAGGACATCCACGTGCTGGCGAGCCACCGCTACCCCAGCAGGGACTGGACGCCCCTTGCCCGGGCCCGGGGCCAGGAGGGCAACCGTGCCGTGCAGTCCTTTCCTATAGAGACGGAGGACTTCTTCAAATACATCAAGGTGACTATAACTCCTTGGTGCTTAGAGCCATATTTTTAAACATTTCTGCCCCCACGAACACGTAATTTACTGGTCTTTCCTGGGAGTTTAGGGCATTTCCAGGGGTACTTTTATGACCCTGGTAGTAGTCTGAGCCTTCTTCTGTACCATATTTTTAAACATTTCTGCCCCCACGAACACGTAATTTACTGGTCTTTCGTGGGAGTTTAGGGCATTTCCAGGGGTACTTTTATGACCCTGGTGGTAGTCTGAGCCTTCTTCTGTACCGTGAACCTAAAAGAACACTCATTAGAGCTCGATTAACCTCCTTTTTGGCCTTTGGAAATAGTTGGTGTGAGGGGTGGGAGCATTTGACAATACCAACCTTAACCTTTACAGTGTTGGGACTATTTTCCATTTAAGTTCCCCCAGCATCAGGATCTAACATTTTCAGTTTATTGGCCCAGTCTAAGATTACGATCCTAATAAAACTCCTTGGTGCTTAACCCGTATAGTATTGGGACTATCTTCCATTTAGGTTCTCCCAGCATCAGGATCTAACATTTTCAGTTTATTGGCCCAGTCTAAGATAACGATCCTAATTCTATTTCACTTATGATACATCTCGGTGCCAAAATCTATCTGAGCATGTAAAAGAGTAATATAAATAACTGAATAAAAGTGTAGAGATAAATATTTGGGTTGACTGGGCAAAAAAGTCTGTGTGAGGGTGTTTTGGCATGTGTGGGCTGTGTGCAGTTGGTAATGAAGGGGTCAGTATCACACATCCCACAGTTAGTATCAGTATTTCCCTTTTTTTTATATATATATATCGTCACCCTCATAAAATAATCGCCAAAGTCATTTTTCAGCGATTTCCAGGTTTTTGTCTACATTAATTTTTCAACAAGTGACGCCCATTTTTGTATAGTTGCCTTCATTATTCAAGGTGTGAGTGTTCTGGAATTGGCCTTTTCATTTCTGCCTAAATCTTAATCCAAATGAGACAATGACATTTCTTTTCTGATTTCCTGTAAAGTAGAAAATAATGACTTAGGTGGTTTGTTTACGAAGGTGACAATGTATATCTGAGGCAAGAAAACAAGGCAGGTTCTTCCTATTTCTTTTCTCAGGTACCCTTCACATGGGACAACTGTACAGCGACACAGAGTTCTTTTCTCTGCCTCAATGAACCACCTTTCTCCTTCCATTGACAGGTCGAGGTGCACAGTCACTACGGCTCCGAGTTCTTCTGTCCCATCTCCCTTTTTCGCATCTACGGCTTGTCGGAGTTTGAGGTGATTGACACTGTGGAGGAGCCCGAGGAGCCTGAGGAGCCTGAGGAAGTGTTCATTGATGTCCCGGCAGAGAAGAAAGTCAAAGGTGAGGCAGCAGTGGAGGCTTCTCAGCACCCTTCATCACATCACACATCACCCCTGTCATCTTAACACCAGGGGTAGCCCTATCTATCTCTTTCTACATTCATATTACATTTTGTTCCCCCTGAGACCATAATGTTTTAATTATTTTCATATTTCAGTTATATTTTTGAAATTCATTATTTGGCTGATAGATATGAACTGTTTAGTATTTCATTACGTAATTAGTTTTATTATTTTTCATCCAGTTTTGTTGTTTTAATTACTTTTATCTTTTTATAATTTCTTTTTCATTCTTATTACCTTTTGTGTCATCTTTACCTCACCATCACCATCATCAGCTGCATGTCACCAGTTGCATCACGCACCCTTTGTGTTGCAGACGAGGGCAAGCCGAGCGTCATCCCGACTGTGATCAAGAACATGTTCAGCGGTGTCCTGGATGTCATCAAGCGAGGGTACCGCCCCCGCAGTGCCTCCAGTGAACCCGGGGACAACTGCTACTCACTGCACCCTAGTTACATAGTGGACAAGCTAACCTGCCAGCTGGCCGACTCCCTCAACTACATCCTGTCGTGCTACCGTGCCGAGTACCAAGTGCTGATGCGACGGTCCTTTGTGTCGCAGGTTATTAAGAACTCTGGTTTCTGCCGCCTCTTGGCATCCACCATGTGCCTGATGCCTGAGGTGAGTGACGGTGTTGTGTACGACACGGCCTGCAACAGCAGCTACCTCTGCATCATGCTGTCTCCCAAGCATGTGCTGGCCATGTGCTTCATGCACGACAGCCGCATCATGGACTCCCAGGTGGCCTGTGAGTCAGATGGCGGCACACTCCTGCCAGAAAACTTCTCTGCCACAACACCAGCCATCATGCCACCTGAGAACACGATTCCTCCGTACGTGAAGAACGCCAAGATCAACACCTCCACCATCACCCGCACTGATCCCGATGTGCACAGCTTGGGCAGTTCCCTGACCCCAGACAGCCAAGACATGGGTGCCAAGCAGTTCCCAGTTGATCATGTTGCAGTGAGTCCTGAGGAACCAGCACCTTCAGGAGTCCCTGATGCCTCAAACGCTGAGGTCCCCAAGCCAAAGAAAGTGAAAGCAGCAGCAGGCAGCCAGGACCGGGGCGTGAAGGAGGCGGAGCAGCCAGACAACACCACGGAGCCTGAGGAGGGAGTGCCGGTGGATGGCTCTGCCTTTGTGGGGCTGGAGCTGGCAGAGGAAGACCCTGCCAAGGAGGAGGAAGAGAAGCAGGAGGAAGAGGCTCCAGTGCATGTCACACCTCTCCCTGCAGAGCCCAAGGTGTCCTCCACCTCCCCCACCAACAAGGAGTCTGTGGTGGTGCGACTGTCCAACAAGATCAAGGTAACTGCCACTTCCCTTTGAATTTGATCTTTTATTTATAACATCTTTCACCTCTTATACTAACACTGTTGGCAACACTTCAGCCCCCTCCCTTCCCTCATTAATAGTCACTTTCCCATTTATTGTATTTGATCTACACTTGGTTCACTCTTCATCTTGCCCCTTACGAGCAATTACTTTTGTACCAAATGTGTTTTATTTTTTTCTTGTCAATATTTTTCACTCTACCATCACTAACACAGCCACTTCACTTCAAGATATATTTGATTTTTGTCTCTGGTTCCACTCCTCACCTTTCCTCCATGAATCAACCCATCATCAACCCACACGCCTTCCCACTACACACCCCATGCCTCCCCCTGCCAGGTGCTGAGTACAGTATGTCCAGCAGCTGCCAGCACCTGAAGGAGCTGACGGTCTCCCATCCCCACACTGTTCCTGACCTTCCCCCTTACTAGTCACTACCCCTTCTCTTACAAAGGGGACATTTATCAAGTACTTTTACTCTAAATAATGTAGAAACCCTTTGCATTGTGTCTAAGGCAGGTAAATCCAGGCTTAAGGATTAGCAAAACTGGTTTACAAATAGGGTAGTTGATGAATCATTCAATTAAACAGCTGTGTAGTCATTGCAAATATGATCAAAGGTATAAGAGGTTAGATAGATTAATGGATGGAAATTAGTGACTAACCAGTTCTCAGTTGCTGCCACGTGTAGGCCAAGGGTTCCACTGTACATGGTCTTCCTACATCCTTGTTTAGCCTTGTGTATCCATGCCAGCCTCGCCCTCACCCCCACTCCTTGCTCCCCCCAGGCGCTGGAGTACAACATGTCCATCAGCAGCCAGTACCTAGAGGAGCTGAGCCGCCGGTACAAGCGCCAGATGGAGGAGATGCAGCGGCAGTTCAACCTGACCATCGCTGCGCTCAACGCCACATCCCGCCAGGCCTTCGAGCGTGACCAGCACCACCAGCGGGACATCGAGGCCCTGGAGATGCAGCTGGCCAGTGTCAGCG
This sequence comes from Eriocheir sinensis, assembly GCF_024679095.1. NCBI lineage: Eukaryota > Metazoa > Arthropoda > Malacostraca > Decapoda > Varunidae > Eriocheir > Eriocheir sinensis. The sequence continues at coordinate 16,094,152 of NC_066534.1, read as the reverse complement.
ACCTTCTGGGCAAGCTGGTGGAGGAGCGGGAGAATCTGGCGCACACGGTGGTGGAGCAGCACCTCCTCCTGATGGTGGTGGAGGTGGTGGTGCTGTGTGTGGTGTTTGTCCTCTGCCACAAGAGGACGTCACGGGACAGGCTCATGCAACTGGAGGGGCAGGACAGGAGGGCACAGGTGGGTGTACATTCACATTGGTGTGCTTATACTTCTATTTACCTCATATAGAAAAGAGAAAAATAGGATAGTGGCATGATTTTCCATTTGTGTGTGGTTATGATATCAGTAAAGCAATTTCAGTATTAAATGGGGAAAAAGCAATTAAGCCAAAGAAATAAAGGCACACGGAAGGTAAGCTCAAGTAAAATACAAACATGTTGCATTTTTGGTACTGGTTCCTCTTGAGCAAAGTCCAAGCTTGGACCCAAGCATGTTCCCAGTGTGCAGTAAATTGCTTGTCAAGTGGAGTCAAAGTTTTGGGTTTCTTTCCCTCAGTGCTCAGGGGCTCCCCAACACTGGGAAGCCAGCACAACCGTGAACTAACACATGGCATCAGGAAGTGACACAAGGCAATGTGCTGATCACTCTTTTTTCCTCAGACCCCAAGTGAGGACCCATCAGACAGGCAACTGCTGGGGGGCAGCAGCAGCAGCGGCTGGTCAAGGGGTCGAGTGCGGCGGCGGTCAGTGGACAGCATTACAAGGGAGCGCTCAGGACTCCATCGTCGGTGCCGCCGCCCCAGCGAGGAGGCACTCAGGATATCTGGTGAGTGCCTGCAGCCTCTTGTTTGGTAGGAATCCAGAGCAGAAAAGCCTGTAGGATGGGAGGACATAAGTGAGGAGTGAGGCATGCAGGGAAGGAGTGCAGGGACTAGGGCTGGCATTAAAATAGATGGCATGTGGTGTATAGGCCACTTAGCCTGCCCCTCAAAGGTTTACACACTCTTACATGGCCAGGATGGCGTTCTAGTCAACCAACACCACACACAGCGGAGGGCCATCACCTGATGAACAATGGGGATGCGCAGAATCAATAATTAAGCACAAGATGAAACAAGAAGTTTGTACTTTGAGACGTCTTGTAATATTGAGCAGAAACTGCTACTCAGGAACTTAAGTAGAGTAGATCAAAACTAAGAAGCAATTAAAAGCATAAGAAGCTGTTAAATAAAAAAAACTTCTAAATGTTCAGTCAGAAAAGTTTTCTGGACCATCTTTATGAAATAAGGGAAGATTTTTATTCAGGTTATACATTAAGATTTGGAGTGAAACTATGTGTGTGAAAGTAACTTCACACACACACACACACACACACACACACACACACACACAGTAAAGGGAACATGTGTTGGACCAATAATTTAGGATGTAAGAAACATGATTTGTTGAAAGAGAGAAAGAGTAGGACTCTCTTGTCCTTTCTTATCTCATGTGTCATAGACATATTAATAGGAAGTAACAGTTATTGTTTTCCAAAGAGCTTTTGATCCAGCACAAAATTTGTAGAAAATGAACCACCTACCCAACACTGACCACCAGAAGCCATTAGAACCATTGGTGGCCAAGGCATCAGTTGTTCCCTTGCTTTCTTCAGCATGTTCCTTTGTTCCTGGCATGTATGAGGAATTGTTAATCCTTTGAGCTGTCCATACCCATCATGGTGGCTGGCAAGGCATTGACTGTTCCCTTGCCTTACTGTTTTCCCTTGTTCCAGGCACCTATGAGGACCTGCTGATCATTGAACCAGCCATCCCCATCATGGTGGACTCTGTCAGTGACCGTAGGAGGAAGAAAAAATCCAGCAGTGGAACACTCAAGAGGTCTAAATCCAATGCCAGCATCGTTGAGAAGTCTTGCAGCTCCACGAGAAGGTCTCGACGCATTGAGACCCTCGACATGTCCAGCGCTGGAGTGCTATTTTGTGGGGACCAGGTGGAGGCCAAGGAGGCACCCAGCACCTCCCAGACTGACTCAGCCTCCCCACACTGTCCTGGTACATCGCAGGAGCTTCCAGGTAGTGCAACCGTTGGCTCAAGGATGTTTGTTGAAGAGGTCACATCTGATGGCCATCCTCACGATGGTACTCAGACTTCAAAGGGACATTCGTTCAATTGCTGCCAAAACTCTGAGATTAGTAGCAAAAAAGGATCAAAACTTTCAAAGTCCCACTCAGTAAGTTGTGCCTCAGAGAAACTTAAAAGTGGTGCAGAGAAAAAGAAGATGAAAAAATTGAAAAAGAAGAATTTTAGTCAAGAAAGTCAGCAACACTTCGTACATGAGTCAGAATTCTATCCAGCAGTTAACGGTACACCTTACAACGGGCATGGCGAGCATGCTCCCGAGTATTATTACAACGGCAGCAACAGTGTCCACTTCAGTGAGGCAACAGACACCTTGAGTAGTCACATGTTTAGTGCTGATGTTACTGACGGCAACATTTATGTGAACGGCAATGATTCTGTGGATCAGGGTTACGTAGGCAGTGATTACATGCACTCTGGCTACACGTCAGGCTATTCCGACCGCCATAGGACTTCACCAGTGCCCAAAGTCAAGCTTCGCTCAGACAACTGGGAGTGGTACTCACTGCAGCACTTTGGCAGCAGCAGTGAGACGGTGAGCACTTGTAGTGACTCTAGCAATAAAATCAAGAAGGGCAAGCGTGAGGATGTGCCACTCATCGCCGAGAAAAGTGATGAAAAGAAGGGAAAGAAAAAGAAAAAGTCAAAGGCCAGGTCAGTCACAGTGCTGGAGGAAGAGACCAATGGTGGGACGTGACAACCACGGTGCCCCCGGTGCCACTGTAGTGTGTTCCTGGCCTGCTGACGGCATGCATGGAGGACTGCCATGTTTGCCAGTGTTGCTGTGTTAAGGGTTGCCCTGCTGTGATCAGCTGGGCACCGTATGGGTTTAATGAATTTTATAATACTCTTTTGAGAAAATATTATTTATGTCAGCATCATGAAACCATCCTGATGAACAGGCTGTTTTCCATAAACCAAAATGTGCTGAATGTGCTGTTTCTATGCTGTGCTTGACATTTTTTTCTAGATTTTTTTATATCTCACATTAAAAGCAAAATATTTTATTGGAAGTGGTGGTTAATTTCTGAAGCATAACATTGACAGCACATTTGTTGATAGTTCATGTTGTTTATAAAGTTACTATGTGTTAGATGTGGATGTGCTCCTACTGCTGGGTTCTTGGCAGCACAGGCTTGTGGTGTTGATGGTGAGTCTCCTACGTACAGTCACTTTTGTATGGCACTACTACACAGTGCTTGGCAGGGCAGTACCATCTGAAGCCATGTTTAGGAGTGGCTTCAAAGTTCCTTGAAACATTTATGTTAGTTATGAAAGCAGACATTTGCAATCTTCAGCTGAGGGAGTTTGTGGTGTAGTTTGACTGAAGTGTGACTTTTCATACAATTTGTTGCTGTGCAAAAAGAGAGAAAGAGAAAGGTGGGCAGAGTGAAAGGAAATTAATTCCAAGTTGAATACATTTAGCCAAGATAACTCAGAGTTGTCAAGTCCTCTGAAGGAACTCTCCATCCACAGCACAGCATCATATGTGTTCTGTAAGAGTCAGTCGTGCTGGAGCGCACGTGGCTGGTGTAAGTGATTTGTTCAAGTAGTGATGTGTGGTGTTAAGCTACCATGAATTAACTTCCTTGCTGAAAAGCTCATCATAGTATGTATGGAGGCATATCTGGGAAGGTGGCTCATGCCAGGGAATGCAATTTTTTTATTTATCATTAGCGCTAAACGATGTGGAGTTGAGCAAAAACACTGAATGGATTAGTCTAGGAGTTAATAAGTTTCTCCTTTTTTCTCTTATATGACTAGCCCTGATACTCCCTGCACTGACCTAACTCAGAGGAATCTGGTGAACCTGATTCCCCAAATCGCACGAATGAAATTCAAAGCAGGACACTTATTCTTTTCCACCTGCTGGGTAAGATTAGTTACTAGTGACGAGATGCTTAGTGCAGAATCCTTTGTGTCCCAGATACTTAATTACACACCAAAACACTTTATCTTAGAGTAGGCAAATAAATTTATTCATCAATTTATCATAGAGGTAGTACGTATATTTGAAATTTCTACATTGAGTCTATTATCACCTTTTTCAGTGAGTTCCCAAAGTTCTGTAGTCTTGTGCAGCAAAGGTCTGTCAGGCATGGCACTTGGCACCTCAGGCTCTGTTGTTTGGCACTGGTGGGTGGCTCTTGGCTGGTGACTGTGGTGTTGTCCCTATATTTATTGTTCCACAGTCTCGACGATCGTACAGGCTAGATTATTTATTATCATTGTTGGTGTTGGTAATAGGAACATTGCGTTGTATAGATGAAGGTGTACGGATGTCCAGTAGAGTATTTGTGGCACGTCATATGCACCTTTCAACTTAGTACTCATTAGGAAGTAAGACAAAACAAAAGAACTATGTGCAGAATTGAGCTAAAATACAACAAATGAAAAATTGTTAAGATTCCATTATTGATCTTCGACAAGTTTTTGTTGATAGCTCGCCTTAGTATCTCCGAGTAATTTCCTGGATTACTAATTTGAAAGGTGTCTGTGGATTTGTAACCACCTCCTATGAGTGATACTGTGAAGGGAAGATTTTTGTGTAGACAGGAGGTTGTGGGGGTGTCTGGACGTGACCTGGAAAGATTTATTTGAACAAGCAGCTTTGAGGGAGCCAAGTGTTATGTTACTGTTGACTGTTGGGAGGATTCTTATGAACTTATGAGGATTCTTTGGTTATGAACATGATGATGGTGTCTTGTACTCATGTCACTTTTGCAGATGAATAGTTTTGTGCACGGATGAAGTTTTGAGCAGACGTAAGTGTTCATGTTGCTGTGGACTGTAAGCCGTTTACGAAGGATGATTTTCTTTGGGTGTTAAGGTTCAGACAAGGGTTTCTCTCTAATGTTGGTATGAGGGTAATAGTTTGCGCACAGAGGAAGCTTTGAAAGGGCCCAGTGTTTGTATGTGTGTCGCTGTAGGGTCTTTCCACACATGAGAAAGTTTGCTTTGGACCTGGATGGGACGAGGACATCTTTCTATGTTGCGCTGAAGATGAACAGTTTGTGTGTGGATGAGGCTTTGAGGGAGTTCACTGCTGATGTCACTCTGAGCTGTAGGCATTGTGTCCATCTCCACAATCTAATTTTAGGAACACTACATTATAATCTACATTCTACATTTTACATTCTCCGCACATTTTCTCTCCTTCCACAAACATCAAGCCACACATAGTAGATTTGGACGTTCTCTCTATACACTGGTGGAGCGTCAAGGATGAATGAAGGCAAGCTTGCTCAGTGAGGCTTTAGACTATTGGCAAGACCCGCAATCAAAGCTCCACGTGCCATTTGTCCCCGCCACTAATGACTGTCCCTGAACTGTGATGGAAAGTTTTCGTTCTTAGTTCGTTAGCATCTTTGTTCATCAGTCCACCAAGTGCTTGTAGGTTAGCGTCAACGGCAGAAGAGGAAAGTTTAGCCTGTGCTGTGAGAGTGTGTTAGTTTTTTTTATTTTTTTTTATTTTATTTTTTTATTATTATTATTATTATTATTATTATTATTATTATTTTTTTTTTTTACATTTGTAGGAGTTTTAAGTCTTGTCCACCACACTGCACCAGCCACTTACAGGAGAGTGCAGCTGACATGGCATCAACTTGAACTAGTCAGATGTGTGTTTACAGTATTTTTTTTATATTTATGATTGGTGTTTTAGGTATGGCATTATATAATTAGGGAAAATTATTATCTTTTTGCGGTACATTTATAGGGTTTAATTTATAGTAATGTAAATAGGACTCAGAGGTGTGTGTGTGTGTGTGTGTGTGTGACTAATCAGTTGTTCCAGCAGTCATTTGTTAATGTTGGAAAACTGCTTGATTGAAAGAGCACGATGTTCTTTTCCCAGATTATGTTTTATCAGAGGCTCAAAACATCCCATTCAGACATCTTTTTCTCCCATTTTCGTCTCGGCTTAACTTGTACAGAAGGTTTAGTGGGACGCCGAAAAGTGTCCGTGGTGAAGCGTGAGTGTACTGAGTTGATGGTGCTCTAACCGGCAACAGAAAGCACAGGGGCTCCAATCCTATGTGAGGGTTGAGTGGTGACATGTGTGTGTGTGTGTTGAAAAGGAGTATGAATAATGTGAATAATTATCAATGGTGTTATGTTTGAGTCATACCCTGAGGTGATGGCTGTGTGATTAGGTGAGTTTGCTTTTGGACTGTAGAAAGAAAAAAAGGCAAACACATGTATGATTGTCTTGTCTTGTCTTGAGATTATAATAGTTTGTTCATCTGTCGTTTGAGGTTCAAGTGATGGATAATCTGCATGAGTTCCTGTTTTTGCACATCTCCCTTCTTTCTCACCTTCCACCTGCCCTCCACCACCTCTCCTTTGACCATTGAATTAAGTAATGAATGATCTTTTAATTATGAGTTATTTTTGCATGGTCTTTGTCACCTCTCCCTGTTGCCACTCCTCCTACCCTCCACCATTCCCCCCTACATCCTTTCCACTTGTCCATGTAAGGTAGGGAGCACGAGGATGTAAATGATTGTTGATATTATTTTGATACTGTTGTTGGTGTGGCATATACAACTGTAGAATGCCCAAGTGACTGTGGTGAAGATATTTATTTATGATGCGAGGCTTCCTACCTTACCCTACCCTGCCAAACCATACCATACCATACCATACCGTTCCATATCCTACTTTCCCTGCCCTGCCCTGCCCTACTCTACCGTCTTTCCTCTCCCTGTCTGTTGCTGTCTCCTCCTGGACGTGCCCCCTCCCTGCACGTAGGTCAACCCAAACTGATCTCCGAATGTCACAGAAAAAAAGCACTGCATTCAAACACTTGCACTCACTCACAACACACACACACACACACACACACACACACACACACACACACACACACACTTACACACACTCACTTCCACACACTCTCTCAAATAATTAAGTGTTGCCATGAAAACTCGGAACATTTTAAATACGATTTCTTCCTCTTCCTGAATTTGAACTCCTGTTAAGAAGTCCTAAAATAGTAACTGTATTATTTTAAGGATGAGATAATCTTTCCCCATTTTACATACTTGCTGTGATCTTAGTGAGATATTTAAGAGATTATCTGATCGTGATGGAAGGTTTGGAAATGTGATGTTTTTTGTGTCCTGTCTCGAGGGATTTTTACGATATTATTTATTAGGGACAACTGCCGGGTGGGAGTCAGCGTGTGTGTGAGGCTTAGCTTTTTTTTAAGTCCATACAGTACACACACCAGATTGTCTCTAGTCTGGAGTCTGATGGGAAGTGAAGGACTGTTCTTTGCCATCGAATGTGGAATAGCTGTGTTTATATTGACGTGAGGAGGAACTGTGTTGTTATGTGTTAGCTGAGCTCTGTTCCCCTGAGTACCGGAGCACCTCAGAGTGTTTGAAGTGATTGTGTCCCCGACTGTTTGGGGCACCGAGGAGGCAACATTGTGTTCTCGTCTCGGGTGTGTCGACGTTCGTTCGTGTTACTGTGGAGTAAAAGTCTGTTGGGTTTGTTTTATTGATAAAATGAGAATTTCCGGAGGATCGCTGGAACATATTAGTTAGGCGCCAGTCGTTTTTTATTTTTACCTTTACAGTGGAAGGGATGTTTGTTACCAGAAACTGTGACAGCAGAAGCAGGAGGTTCACGAGTAGTGACATCCTGCTTCTATATTTTCTCATTTTTTGTCTGTTAAACAGATGAACTACCAATAAAAACTATAAATGAAGGTTTTGTGTGAAATTCCTCCCAATGAACCCAATGTAAAGTCCTAAACAGGATCAACCTATCAAGAAAAACCCCAGGGAGTGGCCTCAGGGGGTATGTGCTGTAAGGACAAGGACCGATCAAGACAATATGACTAGCAAGAACGCCGGAAATGGCTGGCCATAGATAGAAAGGAGCAAAATGAGAGTGGGAAGTAGGGATACACGACAAGATTCAAATATTTTCAGAAGATACGGACTTGGAGGCTAAATGAAACCGAGCGAAACAGCAAACTGGTCAGGTCTGGTTCCGTTCCTTGGCGAGTTTTTGACCTGTCCAGGGCATCCAGTGTAATGGTGAGGCGGGGCGACGGCTTATTTTCTTTCTTTCAATCCTTCACACTCGGCCAATGTCTTGTGGATGCTTTGTGGTCACATAGCCTGTCGGTGACGCAGGACAGAACGGTGCTGTGTTAGAGGGTACCCGAGACATTCTGAAGGTACGGTTTGTGGAGCGCCACTTCACAAACAGATAACTGGTGCCAGACAGCGGGAAGCTCACATCTCTCGAGTATTGCTTAAAGGCTTCAACATGGATCGTATGGAAAAAGCTCAACAGGTCGTTGTAAAAAAAAAGTTAAAACACTGCCCCACAGTGAGGGGGTCAGTTTACAGTGTTCTTGATCGTTGAACAGACCGCCGGGGCACCACAACATAGGTTATCGCCACCAGTGTTAGCGGCGCGTCAGAATCAGCGTTATTCTGGACAGCCAGACTTTCCAGTTGTGGAAATTAAAAAAAAACTATTTTCCTTAAGTTGCGCCGTGGGGTCCGGGGAACACCCGCCCGTGACGTCACCGAGGAGCCGTGTTTCCCCACAACCTCCCCGCCCGCGCTCCACAGCCCCCGTGGCTCGCGGCCACCTGCCCGGCCGCCTGTCGTGCTGCCTGACCCAGCTTGACCCAGCACCGGGGAAACGAAGTGCTTGAGGCAAGACAAACAGCCGGAAAACTCGCCGGTGAACACAGACACACACACTGATTTAATTATGCGCCTTTCCCTGCAGGAATCTCAACATCTGACTCAAAGATTGAATGATTAATTTTGTCCTCATCAGTTTTACTTTCTACATAAATGTTATTGCGAGAAATAAATGTCTTTTCGTACTTTTGGCGAAAACAGTCGCGTTTGTTGGGCGACTCCGCGACGTAAAAACCCGTGAACAAAGTGTGAACCTGCACCGCGGAGGCGACCATGCTGCGCGGCGTGGAGGCGGCGGCGGTCACGTAGGCAGCGGCTCCAGGGCGGGCAGGAAACTTGCCTGGCAATAATTATATGGTTCGGTAGACGACGCAATAAGGCATCTATTCATTTTGAAAAACTAGTAAAATTAATAATATCCGTTGCAGATATACGAGTATGTGAAACTCATAGATGGAACAGGGCTGGCTTGGAGGCTTTTCGGAGAGAGAGAGAGAGAGAGAGAGAGAGAGAGAGAGAGAGAGAGAGAGAGAGAGAGGCACTAATGATTTCGATATCGCCCTGTCCATCTTGGTAACATTGGGGGCATGGCAACAGCAGACTCCGCCGACGTGGTTCAGACCATCCAAGTGAAACCTCGACCTCAAGGATTCATATTTCACTCTGAACCTCTCGATCACAGCCATGAAAGCGTTACAGGGCCTGTGTGTCAAGTCCTTTCCTTTTCCACACTGTAACGCTCACTGAAGGTCTTCATCCGCGTATGAGTCAGTGAGAATGACGAGCATTGATAATCGTCCTCCGTCATTGTCAAAACAGCCGCCGCTCACGGATCCGGATCGGGAGACGAAACCTCGATCAACGGCGCCTTGAACCCCGCACCGCGCATGGCCAGACCCAGCTCGGCGTCACCAGTACACCGTGCCAGCTTATCGTTCTCAGATCATCGAATTTACCGGTTTCTGACCCATAACTATTGCCAAGAAACACCAGTAATCAACCATTTTAATGATAACTATATATAAAGTCAATTATTGGGATGGAGGAGACAGTTTTTCCGTGGGAAGTCGGCAAATACAAGAGCCTGAGTACGACAATATGGCAAAGTTGCACCAGTATACTCACGCGCTCGTCAAAGTTCGCAAACATCCCGACAGTGACCAAATTTTCCCGTGGCCGATCACCACCGCGAAGGTTCACGATCCCTCCCGCTGAGTCATTACCGCAGCTCAGCCGATCAGCCTCGCCCGCAGCCTCGCCTCAGCCTACGAAACAATAGCGGTCTCCAGTCACGGCGGGCAGAGAGGCGGCGCTTCGTTGGCTCACGGCCGCCGCCAGCCTTCCCTGCGGCTCCGTGGCGGCGGCGAAACGGGGAGAAGTGGCGGCCATGTCCAGGTAAGGAGAGAGAGAGAGAGAGAGAGAGAGAGAGAGAGAGAGAGAGTGGTAGTTTGTCTTTGAATCTATTGTTTTCTGTTACTCAATGTTCTGTCTTTACTTTACATTCCCGTTTTCTTTATAAAATTTTTTTCGCTCCTGCATCCCGTCGCTCGTCTCCACCTCCATTTCTCGTCTCATTTTGTCGGCTCGGCTCGGCTCGTTTCGTCTCGGCTCGTCTCATCTCGTCTCACTTTCTTCTCTTTTCGGGTCGTTTCGTCTGAGTTTGTCTCGTTTTCTTCTCGTCTCGTCTCGTTTACTTCTCGTCTCGTCATATTTTCTTCTCATTTCGTCTATTTTTTTCCTCATCTCGTCTCATATTCATCTCATCTCGTCTCGTCTTATCGTCTCATCTCGTTTTCCTCTCGTCTAGTCTCGTTTTGTCTCGTCTCGGCTCGTCTCGTCTCGTTTTGTCTCGTCTCGGCTCGTCTCGGCTCGGCTCGTCTCGGCTCGGCTCGTCTCGGCTCGGCTCTTCGCCTTGGCTCATCCTTTCCAATACGGTTTGCTCGTAATGCGGTGACGACTAAAATAACCGGCTGGCGTGTGTCGCAACGGCCGGTAATGTGTTAGTTAATGACAGCTGACCAAGGCCTCTCTCTCTCTCTCTCTCTCTCTCTCTCTCTCTCTCTCTCTCTCTCTGCCTGTTTTCATTTTTTTCTTTCTTTCCTTCTTTCCTTCTCTCTCAATCACACACACACACACACACACACACACACACACACACACACATAATCAGTATCACCGTAGACTAATAAGTATTACCATATAAAAAAAAACACGACGTACCTGTCTGTTTTTCTTATTAGTAACATCAAAATCTCAACGCAAAACAGGACGTGAGAGATATATTGACTTCTTCTATTAATGAAAAAAAAATCTATATCAACATTTTTTTTGCGTCTTCTGAGTTGGTGGAAAGAGAGAAAGGGAAGAGCAAGGAGGAGGAGGAGGAGGAGGAGGGGCCGAAGGTTGAGCAATGGCCAAAACTTGCACTGATTATTACTTTTTTTTTTTTGTCTGCGTGTGAGGGACGCCGCGCCAGACCTGCCCTTCGCCTCTCCCGCTCTCCCTCATAAAGCACACCGCGGTGACGCCCTCGGCCTTGGGGTACCGGGCGGCCAACACTCCTCCGCGCGCCCCGTGCTGAAGGGAGTGAGAAGGACGGGAATGCATGTGTTGGCCCTTGAGTATATAGTGACGGGTGGGCACTATAGTAAAACAATGCTCTCTCTCTCTCTCTCTCTCTCTCTCTCTCTCTCTCTCTCTCTCTCTCTCTCTCTCTCTCTGTCTATCTGTCTATATCTATCTATTTTCATATTTTTCTCACACACACAAGGTATCAATAGTTAACTGTCTATCTGTCTATATCTATCTATTTTCATCTTTTTCTCACACACACAGAAGATATCAATACTTAACTGCACTTATAAATAAAATTACTCATTCTCCTCTTCGCGTCCTCCATCCCATTCCCTCTCACCAGTATGGCACCGCGTGGATGAGTATATACTGAAATTAAATAGCTCTCTCTATATCTATCTTTCTATTTTTATCTTTCTCTCTCACACACAATATTACATTAGTCCATTTCACTTGCTCTCCTGCCTCCTTTTCTCCATCAACTATTCACTCTTCTATCTCTTTACCTCTCACACAAGATCTCAATACTTCGCTTCATTTGCTCTCCTTCCACCTCTTCGCAACCTCAAATTTACTCTATCTTTTTACCTCTCTCACTCACGTTTGTAATACTTCGCTTCACTTGCTCTCCTTCCTCCTCCTCTTCGCAACCCTCCGCTCACTCCCTCTCTATCTTTATTTGTCTCTCTCATAGTCTTTAATATACTTTGTTTCACTTGCTTTCCTTCTCTTCGCATCCCCTCTCATCCCCCACCAACTCCCTCTCCCTCCCTCTCATCCCCCACCCACTCCCTCTTCCTCTCATCCCCCACCCACTCCCTCTTCCTCTCATTCCCTACCCTCTCCCTTTCCCTCCCTCTCATCCCCCACCAACTCCCTCTTCCTCTCATTCCCTACCCTCTCCCTTTCCCTCCCTCTCATCCCCCATCCACTCCCTCTTCCTCTCATCCCCTACCCACACTCCCTCTCTCCCCCTCCCATCCCCCTTCAGAAAAGCGCAGTGGCGGGCTCTTTGGCGGGGTCGGGGCGGAGATGAGCCACGACCCGGTAAAAGTAAGCTATTAGCGGAGCGGCGGACAGGGCGATGGACGGCGGACGTGCGTGGTGTTCCGAGATTAGTGTGTGTGTGTGTGTGTGTGTGTGTGTGTGTGTACCATCGTTCGTGCGTTTGACCAGACAGATACACACACACACAGAGGCGCTACACCCACCCTTTGGGGCCTGTGTGCCACTTGCTACTCATCGTGTGTGTGTGTGTGTGTGTGTGTGTGGCCTTCACCTCTACGTCCATCCCTCGCCTCTACAACAGTTATTCTCGCCTGCAGTTTTGCCTCTCTCTCTCTCTCTCTCTCTCTCTCTCTCTCTCTCCTAACTACCCATTCTCTCATTTTTTTTTCCTCTCTCGTTATCTCCTCGTATATTCCTGCATAGTTCCTCTTCTTCCCTTCTTATCTTCTCTGCTTCCTTCCTCCTCTACTCCCTCTTATCTTCCCTTCTTCCCACCATTTTTATTTCGCTTCCCATTCCCCCTTCTCTCCCCTGACTCCCTCCCTCTCCCTCTCTCTCCTCTTTGCACATTCTCTCCCTCTCTCTTCCCTGTCTCTCCCCTCACCTCCTCTTTCTCTCCCTCTCACATTCTCTCCCTCCTTCCCTCTTTCTCCTCTCCCCTCTGTCTCTCCCCTTACGCCCCCTTTTCTGCACCTCTCCAATCCCCCTTCTCGACCCGGCTCCCCTCACCCCCACTCCCCCTCTCGACCCCGGCTTCCCTTACTCCCTCTTTCTCCCCCTTAATACATTCCCACACCTCGGGTTATGACCACCACCAGCACCTCCGCCTCGCTACGGGTCAGAATTACCAACGAGGGTGTCTCTGGGGGTGGTCTGGTCACGGCCGGGCTGTACGTGTTGTGTGTGTGTGTGTGTGTGTGTGTGTGTAAGGGGAGGAGAGAGAAGGGAGGGAGGGAAGGATTGAGGAGGAAAAGAAACGCAGAGAGGAGAGGAGAAGAAAGATGGGGAGAATAGAGAAGGGAGGATAACAGAGGAGAGGAGAGGAGAGAAGGGAATATAAGGGAGAGGAGAGAAAAGGAGAGGAGGGGAGGGGAAAGCAATGTGTGTGTGTGTGTGTGTGTGTAGGTTTTAGTCAAGCTCGCATCTCTTATCTTATCACGTCTTATCAAATAGTCCCTTAAACTTGTGTGTATAAACTTATTTGCTTTTACGTAGGATTTCATTTAGCAAGGCATTCCTCCTTCCATCCATTGTTAAGTGTGTGTGTGTGTGTGTGTGTGTGTGTGTGTGTGTGTGTGTGTGTGTACCTCGTAAACTCTATACAAGGCAGGTATAAGGCAAACGAGGAGGGGGTATGCATGTGTTAAAACGAAAGGGTTGGAGGAGTAATGAAGGGTGACGAAAGGGAGGAAAGAGAGGGAGAGGGGAAGAGAGGAGAGAGAGGAGAGAAATGGGAAAGAGCACCGAGAGGAAGGGAGAGGGAATAAGGAAAAGGGAGATAAGAGAGTAGAGGAAAGGAGAAAAAAAAAGAGATGAAAGACAAGGAGAGGAGAGGAAATGCATGAAAGAGGAGGAGGTAAAAGGGGAGAGAAGAGAGAGTAGGAAAAGAGGAAAGGAGATAAAAGAAGAGAGGAAAGACAAGGAGAGAAGAGGAGAAGAGAGGAGAGGAAATGCATGAAAGAGGAGGAGGTAGAAGGGGAGAGAAGAGAGAGTAGGAAAAGAGGAGAGGAGGAAAATAAGGAGAGAATGAAAATGGAGAGAAGAGGGAAGGGTATACAAAGAGAAGGAGGAGGAGGAGGTAGATAAAAAGAAGAACAGAATATGAACGGAGAGTTGAGAAAGCAAAATAAAGAAAAGAAGAATAAAAGAAATAGAAGTGTGAAAAGAAAACGAGAAAAGAAAGAAAAAGATGGAGAAAGAGAAATTGGGATAAAATCAAATAAAAAGAAAAATAGGAAAGGAAATAAAATACGATGAGAAATATAACTAAAAGAAAGGAAGGCGAAAAATGAAAAAAAAAGAGAAAAAGAGAAAATGGGAATAGAAGATATATTAAGATTACAAAGGAGAAAATATGATAATTGCAAAATCGTGAGAAGGTGGAGGAGGAGGAGGAGGTGGAGGAGGAGAGGATGGAAGAGGGGATGAAAGAAGAAGTAGGGGAGGAGGAGGAGGAGGAGGAGGAGAAGGAGGAGGAGGAGGAGGAGTAACGGGGGTAGGGGAACGGACTGAGAACGAAGTGAAAGTCTGCATTTGAATATGAAGTAATCGCTGACTTGGTAACACCTGCTTTGCCTTCCCCCCTCCACCCCCCCTCACCCTTCACCACCACCACCACCACCACTATGTACCACTAAAACCACCACCACCACTAGCTACTTCTACCACTCCTATAACTACCATCAACGTTGCTTCTACGAGTATACCACCACCACCACCACCATCACTACCACTAACACCACCACCACTACCACCACCACCACCACTAACATCACCACCACCACCATCGCCACTAACAACAACTACCATTAGCTACCTCTTATTACTACCATCAAAGTCGTCTCTACCACCATCACCACTACCACTACCACCATTGCTAACCACCACCACTATCACCATTAACACCAGTTTCTTCTACTACCACAACCACTTATAGCACCAACACCATCATTATAATTCGAATATCCCCTTTACTACCACCATAAGTACCTTCACCACAATCACCACAACCACCATCACCACCATCCCATCTATTTCCACCATGACCACCTTCACCGATACGTTCATATACCACCACCACCATCACCACCACCACTAATGGGACGCTTCAACACCACCCACCTCACGTTCTCTCCGCGCCGTTCACTCCGATCACGTGTCAGGCATTAATTCTCTTAAGTGTACGAGTTATTGAAAATGGAGGTTGTTGTTGTTTTTGTTGCTGTTGGTGGTGGTGGTGGGGGTGGTGTGGTGGTGTTGGGGGGGGTATTGGTGGGGGAAGGGGCCTTCTTTCTTTCTTCTCTCTTTCTTTCTTTCTTTCTTTCTTTCTTCTTTTATTCATGTTATTCTTGTTCTTTTTCTTTTCTTCTTTTTCTTCTTCTTCTTCTTTTTCTACTTATTCTTCATAGTAGTTTTAGAGGTGATGATGATTGAATTGATGGTGACGGTGGTGATGACGATGGTGGTGATGGTGGATTGATGAAAGTGGCAGCTGTGGTGGTGATGTTTAATGGTGACGATAGTGGTGGTGGTGATGGTGGTGAGTAGTAGTGAGTTTTGATAGTGGTGGTGATGGTAGTGAGAATGGTCGTGATGATGGTGGTAGTAAGGGGAGTGGTAGTGATGAAAATAGTGGTAGCTGGGTTGGTTGTGGTGGTGGTAGTGGTGGTGGTGGTGGTGATAGGGATGTTGATGGTGATGTAAATATTTCTTAAAGACTTTCCCCTCATCCCCTGACACACACACACACACACACACACACACACACACACACACACACGTTGCAACACACCCTTCTCTTAATGTATTTTTGGTTAGGCAAAAAAAAAAAAATGTGACGTAGAGAAGAGCGAGAATTTCCTGCATTACTCTCTCTCTCTCTCTCTCTCTCTCTCTCTCTCTCTCTCTCTCTCTCTCTCTCTCTCTCTCTCTCTCTCTCTCTCTCTCTCTCTCTCTCTCTCTCTCTCTCTCTCTCTCTCTCTCTCTCTCTCTCTCTCTCTCTCTCTCTCTCTCTCTCTCTCTCTCTCTCTCTCTCTCTCTCTCTCTCTCTCTCTCTCTCTCTCTCTCTCTCTCTCTCTCTCTCTCAAGAGAGAGAGAGAGAGAGAGAGAGAGAGTTTATTTTTTTTACGTTCGGCCTATAGCAGCTCTGTCTGTATGTGTGTGTGTGTGTGTGTGTGTGTGTGTGTGTGTGTGTGTGTGTGTGTGTGTGTGTGTGTGTGTGTGTGTGTGTGATCAAGGAAAATACTGATATAGCACTTAAATCTTTTCCTTCTTTTTTTCTTGTTTGTAATCGCCTCGTCATTTTCAAAACTGTGCATCACCTTCCATCCCCCCCTCGGCCTTCCTTCTCCTTCCCTTCCTCCTCTCTCCCTCGGTCTTTACCTTCCTCCTCTTCTCTCTTCCTCTCTTTCTACTTTCATTTCCTCCTCCTTACCTTCTTCCTTCTCTCAATGCCTCCTCATCTCCTTCACTCCTTATCTCCTCCTATTCAACTTAATATCCACTAGAGTTGAAATGCAACGTTTTGGAGCCTTCTCATTAATGTAAAATCACTTACCTAGTCTGGACCATGGGGTTTGTGTGGTCTGATTTTCTATGTAAATCTATGTAAATCTATGTACACCCCCCCCCCCCCTTCCCCCCTGTCCTTCACACTTCACGGGCAAAGAGACTCAAGGCTCGGCGTAATTATTCAGTCTCTTTACTGTGTGTGTGTGTGTGTGTGTGTGTGTGTGTGTGTGTGTGTGTGTGTGTGTGTGTGTGTGTGTGTGTGTGTGTGTGTGTGTGTGTGTGTGTGTGTGTGAAGGAGGGCCACTTGAGCTTCCACTTATGGCCCGCTTTTTTTATATATATATTTTTTGTATTTGTTGTTTTATTGTTAATGTTTTTCTTTGGGGGGGTTGTTTGCTTTTGTTCTTTTTCGTCCTTTTTTTCATCCTTTTGTTTTGTTTTTTTCATCCTTTTGTTTTTTTTCATCCTTTTGTTTTTTTTCATCCTTTAGTTTTTTTCATCCTTTTTTTTTTTCATCCTTTTGTTTTTTTTCATCCTTTTGTTTTGTTTTTTTCATCCTTTTGTTTTTTTTCATCCTTTTGTTTTTTCTCATCCTTTTTTTTCTCCTGCCTGTCTTCCTTCCTTCCTTCCTTCCTTCCTTTAAATACCGTTGGCCGGGTCTTATTTCTTTTTCTCTTACTTGCAACTCCATAAGCGCGTTCTTACCTTATCCTATTTGTATGCGCAGATGTCACAAGAGGTCACGAACTTCAAACACTGCCCAGCGCCGTCTATGTGCGTCAGTGTATCTAACGACCGCTCTTTCTTTTCTTTGCTCTTGTTTTCTTCCTTAACGCAGCGTCACACCAGGGCAAGCGCGCGCCAAGGGTACGTCAATAACACTTCATATTTGCTTACGTGAAGGCTGCTTACATCAGGCGAAGGCGACGTGAAGGGGAAGTGGAGAGTCATCCGCTTTTGGCAGCCTCAACTTGGAAAAGAACTCGAGGTGCAGAGATGATGCCAATTGTGTATTCTTCCCACCGCGGGGCTTTTGCGATTGTTGGGTCTCCACTGCATGATAAGGGTAACTATTATTATAAGGATGAAAGCATAAGATGGACTCCGGGATAGAACTGGATGTGTATTGAACCCAACTCATTCCTTATTGCCACAGGGCTTTTCCCATTGCCGAGTCTCCACCATGACGAGGCTGCATGATACACGTTTCTATTATCATCAGGATGGAAACTTATGATTGAATGCATGATAGGATTGGGAATGTGAAGAACCCCCCTCGATCCTTATTGCCACAGGGCTTTTCCTAGTGCTGAGTCTCCACCATGACGAGGCTGCATGATAAGCTTACCTTTTATTATCAGGATGGAAACTTAGGATGGACAGCGTGATAGGATTGGAGAAGTAAAGAACCCCCCTCGATCCTTATTGCCACAGGGCTTTTCCAATGGCCGAGTCTCCACCATGACGAGGCTGCATGATAAGCGTTTCTATTAATATCAGGATGGAAACTTATGATTGAATGCATGATAGGATTGGAGAAGTAAAGAACCCCACTCGATCCTTATTACCAGAGGGATTTTCCTATGGCCGAGTCTCCACCATGACGAGGCTGCATGATAAACGTTTATATTAATATCAGGATGGAAACTTATGATTGAATGCGTGATAGGATTGGAGAAGTAAAGAACCCCACTTGATCCTTATTGCCACAGGGCTTTTCCAATGGCCGAGTCTCCACCATGACGAGGCTGCATGATAAGCTTACCTTTTATTATCAGGATGGAAACTTAGGATGGACAGCGTGATAGGATTGGAGAAGTAAAGAACCCCCCTCGATCCTTATTGCCACAGGGATTTTCCTAGTGCTGAGTCTCCACCATGACGAGGCTGCATGATAAACGTTTCTATTAATATCAGGATGGAAACTTATGATTGAATGCATGATAAGATTGGAGAAGTAAAGAACCCCACTCGATCCTTATTGCCACAGGGATTTTCCTATGGCCGAGTCTCCACCATGACGAGGCTGCATGATAAACGTTTCTATTAATATCAGGATGGAAACTTATGATTGAATGCATGATAAGATTGGAGAAGTAAAGAACCCCACTCGATCCTTATTGCCACAGGATTTTCCTATGGCCGAGTCTCCACCATGACGAGGCTGCATGATAAACGTTTCTATTAATATCAGGATGGAAACTTATGATTGAATGCATGATAAGATTGGAGAAGTAAAGAACCCCACTCGATCCTTATTACCACAGGGATTTTCCTAGTGCTGAGTCTCCACCATGACGAGGCTGCATGATAAACGTTTCTATTAATATCAGGATGGAAACCTAAGATTGACTGCGTGATAGGATTGGGAATGTGAAGAACCCCCTTCGATCCTTATTGCCACAGGGCTTTTCCAATGGCCGAGTCTCCACCATGACGAGGCTGCATGATAAGCGTTTCTATTAATATCAGGATGGAAACTTATGATTGAATGCATGATAGGGTTGAATAAATAAAGAACCCCACTCGATCCATATTGCCACAGGGATTTTCCTAGTGCTGAGTCTCCACCATGACGAGGCTGCATGATAAACGTTTCTATTAATATCAGGATGGAAACTTATGATTGAATGCATGATAGGATTGGAGAAGTAAAGAACCCCACTCGATCCTTATTACCAGAGGGATTTTCCTATGGCCGAGTCTCCATCATGACGAGGCTGCATGATGAGCGTTACGAATATTATCATGGTGGAAACTTTGGATGGACAGCGTGATAGGATTGGAGGTGTACTGAACCCCCCTCGATCCTTATTAATAAAACAAATAACTACAAGGCTTTTCCTATTGCTAAATCTTTACCATGACTAGGCTGCATGATAAACGTAACTATAATATTACCAGGATGAAGCTCAAGATGGACAGCGTGATAGAATTAAAGGTGTATACAACCATCCTCGATCCTTTCTACCGTAGTTCTTTTGTTATCGCTGAGTCTCCACCATGACGAGGCTGCATGTTGAGCGTTACTATTATTATCAGCATGGAAACTTAAGATGGACTAAGTAGTAGAATTGGAGGTGTATTGAACCCTACTCGATTCCTTCTGGCGCAGGTTTTCTCTATCTTAGTCTATAGATTAGGGTTTCGATCCTCTTTGAGTCTCTCCCGCGTTACAGAACCGATTGAGAAGCGAAACTATAATATAACGTTAACCAATTCAAGATACTAGACATCAAGAAGACAGTATGATATAAGAAATTAGGTCTTTACTTCTGCATGGCTTCTTATCCTTGCCAAGTCTCCACTATTACAAGCCTGAATGATAAACTTAACTCTTTGTATAAGGAAGAAGGTTTGAAAAAATGGACCTCACGATGGCATTGGGAGTGTATATATTGATGCTAACTTATTCCTTATACTCTTAGGTCCTCATCTTTATTCTCCCATTCAAGTCTCCTTCCTTTCTCTTTCTCCCTTCCTTAAGAACATAAGAACATAAGAACATAAGAACGCAGGAGTCTGCAAGAGGCCGGCAGGCCTGTACGAGGCAGCTCCTTTGACCCTAAGCTCCCGTGTATCTAACCCCACCTAATATCGCTGTCCATGAATTTATCTAGTCTATTTTTGAATGTGACAATTGTATTGGCACTCACCACATGACTGCTAAGCCTATTCCACTCATCCACCACCCTGTTAGTAAACCAATTTTTGCCTATGTCCCTGTTGAATCTGAATTTATCCAGTTTAAACCCGTTACTTCGTGTCCTACCCGGTTCTCTTACTAACAAAACCTTATGAATGTCTCCCTTATTAAAGCCCTTCATCCATTTATAAACCTCGATCATGTCTCCACGCACCCTTCCTTTCTAGAGAATGCAAGTTTAACTGTTGAGTTCTTTCCTCGTATGGCAAGTTTCAACCCCTGAATCATCTTAGTCATCCTCCTCTGCACCGATTCTAACATTTTGATATCCATTCTATAGTAGGGTGACAGAACTGAACCGCATAGTCAAGATGAGGTCTAACTAATGCTAAATATAGTTTGAGGAAGACTTCTGGCTTCTGTTGCTTACGCCCTTGAAATAAATCCCAGTACCTATTAGCTCGATTTCTAGCTTGAATGCATTGTGCCCTTGGACGGAGATCAGAGCTCACTAAGACCCTAAATCCCTCTCGCACCCAGACCTACTTATGAGAGTGTCATTTACAATAGTTATGTGAGGGGTTGTTCCTACCTACACCAGAATACTGCACTTCCTACATTGAACTCCATCTTCCATTTATCCGCCCAGTCATATAATCTGTTGAGTTCACCTTGGAGAATACTAGCGTCCTGATCCGACTCAATTACTCTACCGATCTTGGTATCATCTGCAAATTTACTAACATCACTACTAATTCCTGTGTCTAAGTCATTGATATAAATAATAAACAAAAGTGGACCTAATACCGAACCTTGTGGGACCCCACTCGTAACACATCCCCAGTCAGATCTTTTTACCATTGATTTGCACCTTTTTCCTTCCTCTTCCTAAAAGCCTTGACCCAGTTCAAAATTCTTCTATTATTCCATCTTATTCTCCCCATCCATCCCATTACTCTTCATTCCTTTTTTCCTGCCTTCCTTCCTTCCTTCCTTCCTTCCTCTCTGCTTTGCTACTCTCTATTTCCTTTTTTTCCTCCATCCTTCCTTCCTTCCTTTCTTTCTTACTTTCTTTCTTTCTTTCTTTCTTTCTTCCTTCCCTCCTTTCTTTCTTTCTTTCTTTCTTTCTTTCTTCCTTCCTTCCTCCCTCTGTCCTTTCTCCTTGTTTCTCTCTCTTTCCTTTCTTCCCTCCTTCTTCCTTCCTTCCTTCCCTCCTTTCTTTCTTTCTTTCTTTCTTTCTTTCTTCCTTCCTCCCTTTCTCCTTTCTCCTTGTTTCTCTCTCTTTCCTTTCTTCCCTCCTTCTTTCCTTCTTCCTTCTTTCCTTCACTCCCTCCTTCCTTCCACCCATCCATCCCTCCTTCATTTCTTTATCTCCTTCTTTCTTTGGCTCTTTCCTCCTTCGTTTCCCCTCCCCTGCTCCTCCGTCAGTCAGTCAGTCAGTCAGTCAGTCAGTCACCACTCCACCCAACACCTGCCAGCCTAACCAAGCCGTTCCGAGCAGTGACTTTGTGCAATTAACGAGCTGCTACGTGTGTCTCGGTCAGAGGAGGAGGAGGAGGAGGAGGAGGAGGAGAAAGAGGATGGAGGGAGGAGAACTGGAATTTCCCGCCACAAACGTGATGGAAAATGCCTGAGGGAGTAAATAAATGAGAGAAAAGGATAAATAGATAGAGAGAGAGAAGAATGTAAAGATAGATAGATAGAAAGAGAGAGGGAGAGAGAATAAAAAATGTCGGTGACGCAAGAGGGAACAATATGAAATAATAATGATAATAATAATAATAATAATAATAATAATAATAATAATAATAATAATAATAATAATAATAATAATTTGTCAGTCCACACACACACACACACACACACACACACACACACACACACACACACACACACACACACACACACACACACACACACACACACACACACACACACACACACACACACACACATCATGAAGAGGAGAAGAAGAGTAACAAGAAGAAGATCAAGAACAAAAAGAACAAGAACAAGAGAAGAACAAAAAGAAGAAGAAGACGAGGAAGAAGAAGAAGAAGAAGAAGAAGAAGAAGAAGAAGAAGAAGAAGAAGAAGAAGAAGAAGAAGAAGAAGAAGAAGAAGAAGAAGAAGAAGAAGAATGAGGGAAGAAGAAACACGGAAGCACGGAAAGGCAGGCAACAGAAAGTCTATTATTGGCTCATGACGAGGTTGCCCGCTCTGGTGAATTTTAATGCCGGCAGAGCGGATGAAAGTGCTTCGGTATTCAGTTCAGAACAAAAAAAGAATAATAATAAGAAAAAAAAATGAAAAATACAAAAAAAAAGTGAAAGAAAAAGGAAAAAAACGAGGAAAAAGGACGAGGAGAAGAAAGGGATGGAAGGAAAAAGAGGAAAAAGAAGAAAAGAAAAGAAAAGGAAAATAAAGAGGAAAAAGGACGAGGAGAAGAAAGGGAATGGAGGAGAAAGAGGAAAAAAAGAAGAAAAAGTAAAAGAAGAGGAAAAAAACGAGGAAAAAGGATAAAGAGAGAAAGGGAAGGAAGGAGAAAGAGAAAAAAAAGTAAAAAAAAAAAAAAACCCGGGGAAACAGGAGGAGGAGGAGGAAGGGAAGGGAGGAAGAAGAGGAGGAAGAGGAGGGTGATGAACTAACTAACTTGGGGGGGCAGCTTATCTTCCGTCATGGGGGGGAGGGGGGAGAGGGGGGGAGGAAGGGGGGGAGGGGGGAGGGGGGTGGGGAGTGGGGGGGGTTGAGCGCCCTTCCCCGTCACTCACGCCTATACACAGCCTTCAGGCAGCCCCGACAGCCACTCAGCCCCCCCCCTCCCCCCGCGCGCTCTCTCGGCAGACTTGTTGCCTCATCATTTTCCCTCTTACGTCACGCCCAGCCACTCTCTCTCTCTCTCTCTCTCTCTCTCTCTCTCTCTCTCTCTCTCTCTCTCTCTCTCTCTCTCTCTCTCTCTCTCTCTCTCTCTCTCTCTCTCTCTCTCTCTCTCTCTCTCTCTCTCTACTTTTCTTTCTTTTTCTTTTTTCTTTGTCTATTTGTCTTTCTTTTTATTTATTTTCTTTCTTTGTTTCCTCTTTTCTTTCTCTCTCTCTCTCTCTCTCTCTCTCTCTCTCTCTCTCTCTCTCTCTCTCTCTCTCTCTCTCTCTCTCTCTCTCTCTCTCTCTCTCTCTCTCTCTCTCTCTCTCTCTCTCTCTCTCTCTCTCTCTCTCTCTCTCTCTCTCTCTCTCTCTCTCTCTCTCTCTCTCTCTCTCTCATCGTTACCCTGTTGATTTTGTTCCGGAAATTCCTGCTTCTCCTCCTCCTCCTTCTCTTCTTTCTTCCCTCTTTCTCCTCCTGTACTTCCCCTCCTCCTCCTCCTCCTCCTATTTCTCATTCTTTTCGTTTTTCCCTTCTATTCCTCCTCCTTTTCCTACTTCTTCTTCTTTTTCTTAGTCTTCTTCTTCTTCTTCTTCTTCTTCTTCTTCTTCTTCTTCTTCTTCTTGTTCTTCTTCTTGTTCTTCTTGTTCTTCTTCTTCTTCTTCTTCTTCTTCTTCTTCTTCTTCTTCTTCTTCTTCTTCTTCTTCTTTCTCTTCTTCTTCTTCTTGGTCTTGTTTTTGTTTTTGTTTTACTTTTTTCTTGTTCTTCTTTCCTCCGTCGTGTCTTCTTCTTTTCCTACTTTTTTTTCTTTTTTCTTATTTTTTTTTATTCTTGTTCTTGTTCTTTTTTCTTTCTTTCTTTCTTCTTCTTCATCCTTTCTTTTTTCTTTTTCATTCTTTCTTTCTTTCTTTCTTTCTTCTTCTTCTTCTTCTTCTTCTTCTTCTTCTTCTTCTTCTTCTTCTTCTTCCCTCTTATTCTTATTCTTTTTCTTTTATGTGTATTCCTCTTCTGTTAACTCTCCTCCTCCTCCTCCTCCTCCTCCTCCTCCTCCTCCTTGATCGTCGTAAGGGTCACCTTTTCTGTCAATCATGGAACTGAAGGAGGAAAAGAATTCGTTGAGAGATGACATGAAGGTTATGGTCTGAAGAGTGGCAATTATTATTATTATTATTATTATTATTATTATTGTTGTTGTTGTTGTTGTTGTTGTTGTTGTTGTTGTTGTTGTTGTTGTTGTTGTTGTTGTGATTCTTAGTAGAGCTGTCTTATCATCATCATCATCATCATCATCATCATTATCATCATCTTCACTATTGTTGTTTTATTTAATGGTGGTGGTGGAGCTTTCTCTCTCTCTCTCTCTCTCTCTCTCTCTCTCTCCTCCCTCCCTCTCCCCTCTCCTTGGCTTCGTAAGGGAGGGTTGGTGGTGGCAGTCCGGATTTATTTATGGAAAGTCCTCAAGGGTTGTGAATCCCTTACTATTTTTTACAATAAGTGCGTCACGCCACCGGCTTAACCCAGTGCATATACTCGTCGCTCTGCCCCAAAGAAGTGAGCGGAGGAAGGCCCCAAAAAGTAAGCAGAAGGATGTCAGAAATTTAAAGAGAACCCGAAACTTTCCTACTGACGGAACTAAAAGGAATGTAAGTGTGATGTTTCGAGACCCACGACTTACTTAGACAATACATTTTAACCCCTGCAAGCACCAGCAAAACTAGACAGAAGAATGACAGAAGAGAAAGAGAACTCAAAACTTTCCTACTGACTGAAAATCTCATCTCACGGAACTAAAAGGAATGTAAGTGTGATGTTTCGAGACCCACGACTTACTTAGACAATACATTTTAACCCCTGCAAGCACCAGCAAAACTAGACAGAAGGATGCCAGAAGAGAAAGAGAACTCCAAACTTTCCTACTGACTGAAAATCTCATCTCACGGAACGAAAAAAATGTCGGTGTGATGTTTCGAGACCCACGACTTACTTAGACAATACATTTTAACCCCTGCAAGCACCAGAAAAAGTAGACAGAAGGATGACAGAAGAGAAAGAGAACTCCAAACTTTCCTACAGACTGAAAATCTCATCTCACGGAACTAAAAGGAATGTAAGTGTGATGTTACGAGACTCAGTACAGACTCAGGACACTACATATAAACCGCTGCTCTGAAATATAGTAGCAAGAGGAAAGCACCAACAAAAATAGACAGAAGGTTGACAGAAAATAAAGAGAACCCGAAACTTTATTACAATCTTAAAATCCCATCTCAAGAAACAAACAACAACAACAAAAAAAAAACCAGAAGAATACCAGAAGAAATGAGAGTCCAAAACTTTACTACTGACTTAAAACCTCATCTCAAGGACTTCCTCCACCAAAAAAAAAAAGCAAGCTAAATTCAGCGTGCTTCTTATTTTTGTGGGTGAACCAGTTTTGTTGCCAACCAGTCAGCCAGTCAGCGGGGGGAGGGGGGGGGGGGCTAAGGCTTCTATTGTTGTCCGGGTTCTCTGTTGTTAGCGTGGATTCCTTAAGCAGGAAAACGTTTATAATTGTAACTTTTTTTAACTATTTATTTGGTATTTTTTTTCCTATTTCCGGTGGTGAAATTTTGGGGGTGTTCCCAGACGCCCCAAGATCCTGGTGATGCGCCCCTTCAAATAGCTAAGCCTTTCTCTCTCTCTCTCTCTCTCTCTCTCTCTCTCTCTCTCTCTCTCTCTCTCTCTCTCTCTCTCTCTCTCTCTCTCTCTCTCTCTCTCTCTCTCTCTCTCTCTCTCTCTCTCTCTCTCTCTCTCTCTCTCTCTCTCTCTCTCTCTCTCTCTCTCTCTCTCTCTCTCTCTCTCTCTCTCTCTCTCTCTCTCTCTCTCTCTCTCTCATATTAATTCCCACCAACCAGGAAAAAAAAAGCTGCGAGTGGAAAATTTGCAGGAAAATGAAGGACAATCAACACAAAGACTTCTCCTCACACTCTTTTCAGACAGTATCTCTTTTTTTGTTCCCTTTTATTCCTCGGCTTAATTATATTATATAGAGTACTTCGGGATTCTAATTTCAAAAGTGCGTACGAATTAGCGAACGCACCATAACCATAATATTGTTTTTAGTATTGTCCTAACTACTATACTATTCTTATACTACTGTCTATTCCCTTCCTTCGTCCCCTTTTGCCACTTCCTTTTCATCTACGGTCTATTCCACCGGTGCTGTGTGGCTGTTGGCTTGAGTCTGGTTAGAAATACTCAGAAATCTAAATTAAGTTCTCGTACGTATCGGCTCGCTCATATAATTCCTCAGTCACGTCTCACACAAGGAACAGCAGCGTGCATAGGACAGACCAGCTACCCCTCCGCCCACTGTGACCTTGAATTGGCCTTATAAGCGTCACCTAACTCGTATGGTACCTGATTTAAGCCAGGCGTAGTGTCAATCCTTCTGCTCGTGTATAACAAACCACCCAGCGAGGCCTCGATGATTAGTGGTGAGCTCTGGTGGTCAGGAATCTTCGCTAGTTTATGATGGACAAGTCCCCTAAAGATGGCGTCCCGAGACATACAGCAAAGGTTGTGCGGTGTTATGTGCGGGTAAGCCACAGGTACCGTTCTTCCCTCCAGCCCAAGAAGCCTCAAGTGGTCAGGAGTCCTTCGGTAGTTTTTGCGAAGCGTCCCCTCGAGATGGCTCCTGTGATATACGGTAAAGATTGTGTGGTGTTGAATACCATTATGTTAGGGTAAGACACGCACCGTCCTTTCATTCAAGGAAAGTCTTTCGGTAGCGTGTGTTAACTAAGTCCCTCCCAGATGGACGCCCCTGATGCAAGGCAAACATTGTGAGGTGCTCCCGGACCTAAGCGGGGGCGGCTCCACGCCTTACACGATGCCAAGGTCACTGAGCGTGTTGGCTAATCACTCGGTTCAGATGCTCGCCTGGTGTGGCGGCGAGGCTGTGAGTAAGGCGTGAAGCTTTCCAGGAATGTGTGTTGACTCAGCGACTCGACCCTCACACCACAGAACAGGGTTATGAAAACTCTTGATGTGTGTAGCGTTGAATGTGTGGGGACAGTGTAGGAGAGGAATGAACGCGGATGAATTAGCTCGCATTACTTTCATCAGCAAGCAGCAGGTGCCCGGCAGCCACCGCGGGGTGTGGCAGCGTGGTCTTCGGCGAGGTGCTCACAAATGACTGTTAGTGTTTTCACTCAACAATTATTTTCAGCCAAACATTCCCTAGAAAGTAGGTTTCAGGAAAACAAATTTCCCTGCCGCGGCTGGTTTCTTCTCTCCCTCTCACCTGTCCCTGGGAGCCTCGGGGACCAGGTGTGATGCCACACTTTCCACGTGGGACCTTTATTGGCGGCTTGGCAACTCGCTACCTGACACTCGCCGACTCGCGTTTCCCGTTCCGTTCAGTGTAGCTCAGGCTCTGGCTGGATGTGGATGTTGTTGCTCGCAGTTTCTCTTCCGTTCTGCCATTACTCGAGCTGAGGCCTCTCTGGGCTAAGGAAATAAGGTCCCCATGTATGGCATACGGTGGATAGTGCTAGGAGTGTACCTTCTGAGTGGATGGAGTGCCCGCGGAAGAGGAGGTAAGCTGCCCACTGTTTTAATTCTTGTATTGATGTGGAAGAAGTAGGTTAAAGCTCGAGTCCATTCACTCCACATCTGCTGCCGCCTCTGCGTCAGGCTCGCGGCCTTGCGCCCCACACGCCTCGCCATCACCTGCCTTGGTGCCCGGCTGGCGGGCTGCTCCTCGGCCCCGGCACCTCACTAGTCCACTTTACCTGCCCCACCACGGCAGCGAGGGCCCGCCCTCGCTGCCTACCTGATACACTACAAAAAAAAGTGAAACTTCATTGCTCCCGAGACTCCGCGAGGGGTGGGTGGGAGAGATTTCATCGCTGCCTTATAAAATGATCTTTGGACTTTGCATGATAGATGAGTGTTCAGTCTAGTTAAGATAGTGATGGATGGCAATGTTGCATGAGCTTAATGGAGGCAGTCTTGTTTTCCTACTCTGCTTCTATTGCCACAAGACAGTATTCGTGAGTACATATCGACCCATTTCTGGTAATATAGCACCCTAATCTCGGCGATGAGGGAAGATTGTCAGTGTGTGGGAGAGGCCGCGGCTCACTAGCCCTACGCGCGTCTTGTGGTGACAGGCCAACAGTATTTGTCTGGCGCGATGGTTGTTGACTCAACGGAACTGTTACTCGCGGCCTTGGCGGGGCACTGGTGGAGGCGGGGGGGGCGGGGGAGGGAGTGCGCACGCTTTTTCTTATGCTGTCACCGTTTCACTCCACGTCTGAAGCCAAGCGGAGCCGTGATCTGTAAAGCCTGTAGTATGTGTTATGATGTCTGCATTTGACAGGCAGGAGCGGGGACTGGCGCTTTTTTTTCTATCCCTCGTGTATAATATTATAGTGCTTATGTGAAAGACCTGTGAAAAAATAGCGGCGCCTTTGTTTTTATTTTGTTTATTTACTGTCGTCGTTTCACAGATCCTCTCTAAAGCTCTTTTATTTGGAGGACGGCAGTTATTGTGTTGAAATTGTCAGTCTAGATTTAAGCACGTTAAGTTCTGAGCCTTGTTTGAAATAGTCCGTCTAGGTTTAACCCGTCCGCTGCGATTGGCACGGACTTCGCCTTCACTGGTAGCCTGGTAACATATGCTCCCAGGTCCTTCTGTGCCTCTGTGGTGGGTAGTGGAGTGTTTCCCATGTGGTATTGGTGTGCTGGATATCCCCTCCCAAGATGCATGACCTCACATTTTTCTTCACTAAACTGGAGCAGCCACTTTTTGTTCCACTTCTGTAGCTTGGTGATGTCTTCTTGTAGGAAATCTGCATCCAAGGAGTTGAGCACGTCGAGTTCAGAGCCTTGTTTGAAATAGTCCGTCTAGGTATAAGCTCGTTGCGTTCAGAGCCACCTTTTCCATTTGTATCTTTTCCATATCATTATCTTACCACAACTCTTTGAAGCCGAGGAAGTGTGTCATTTGCAAGACTTCAATTACTGTGATGCGACTGTGTGATTGTAACGAGCACAGAGCCCTTGCCACGTTCTTCCGTTCATATCTTGTTATTCACCAGTGCCAAATTATTCTTAAAAGCCAGGCATAATCAAAACAAACATATATTTAGACAAGAAAACCCCATAATATCTTGGTTTTCAATCATTTTTAGCTTCTTTTAATACTTAAGAATGGTAGATTAAAAGTTTATCTTACTTCTCCATCCATTATTTTCATTCCAGACTCGAAAATAAAAGAAAAATCGATGAAAATAAGAAATATGGGAAAGTCGTCCGCTGTTTCTGGTTTTCCAACGGGGCGATCGATTAAATATGATGTTTTTTATTATTTCATTTCCGATTCAGCCATCGTGACAAAATTATCAGCAGCGGTATATGCAAGTTCAGCTTCCTTCCTATTACAAGGGTAGGGCGGTGATGCTGTCGAGTCAGTCAGGCAGTTTAGCGAATACGAATATTTTGATTGCAATTATTTCAAATACAATCATTTCTATGTTGGCGAAAACGATTTAGATAGCAATTATTTCCATGTAGTATCTTTGTGTCTAAACCAAAAGAAGCTGAACACAGAAGCAAAGTTTTCCCGTAATACAATGGTTAAAATCAATTATATATCTTGTGAACCCATAGATAGATACTGTATTAGATTGCTTGCAAGGAGAGAAATAGATAGATACTGTATTATATTGCTTGCAAGAAGAGAAATAGATAGATACTGTATTAGATTGCTTGCAAGGAGAGAACCAAGAGACCCTGCCGTGATATATATATAGGACAGCGCGTTGAGACAAAGACCAGTGTTAGAGCGTCTATATACATAACTAGAAAGAGATGCTGAGACTTAAGTAAATATCTCCAGGGAACAATAAGTGTTTGGAGGCCGAGATATACATGTGGGGAATAACTGAATAGATGGTGCCGAGATATGTTGGGACGCCTACATGCACAGCTAGGTAAGAGACGGTACTGAGTGAATCTGTCGAGGTTATAACAAGTGTTTGAGCGCAGATATATACGTGTGGGAATAACAAGGGAGGGTATCAGTACACTCTCCTCCCGAAATTGACCTCTCTTTCGGCCACCTCTTTTGATTCTTTTTATAGGAGCAGCGAGTAGCGTTTTTTTTTATTATTGTTTCCTTTTTTTGTGCCCTTGAGCTGTCTCCTTTGTTGTAAAAAAAAAGTGTTAGTCAGATAAAGCGGAAACAAATGACAGCGCGCCGATTTGTATGTGAGTAAATAAATAAGAAATGCTGGAGTAATACATCAGTTAGTTAAGGCGACAGTGATGGAACGCCTATAGCACCAATCTACGAGGGTTTTGAGGCAGGTTGGTGAGGCGGAAAGGAGTGTTACAACGTCTGCATAACTCGATAAAGGTGTTGCAATATTGAGTGAGGGTGTTGCAATACTGAGCGAGTCTGCCAAGGCTATAATATGTGTATGGACGCCGTGATATACGTGTGGGAATAGCCGAGAAGATGCTGCAATGATGTGTTAGTCAGATGAGGCGAAAACAAGTGACGAGCGCCGATTTGTATGCAAGTAAATAAATAGGAGATGGAAGCGTAATACATCAGTCAGTTAAGGCGACAAATAGTGCTAGAACGCCTATACCTCTTATCTACGAGGGTGGCGAGGCAGATTAGGGAGGCAAAAAGAAGCGTTACAGACCCGATATCTATGCAAGTTAATAGATAAAGAGATGCTAGGGCAATACATCAGTTAATTAATGCGACAGTGCTAGAACGCCTATACCACTTATCTACGAGGGTGGCGAGGCAGGTTAGGGAGGCAAAAAGAAGCGTTACAGACCCGATATCTATGCAGGTAAACAGATAAAGAGATGCTGGCGTAATAGATCAGTCAGTTAAGCCGACAAATAGTGCTAGACCGCCCCAGTTATCTATCTACGAGGGTGGTGAGTCAGGTTGGTGAGGCAAAAAGAAGCGTTACAGACCCGATATCTATGCAAGTAAGTAGATAAAGAGATGCTGGCGTAATAGATCAGTCAGTTAAGCCGACAAATAGTGCTAGACCGCCCCAGTTATCTATCTACGAGGGTGGTGAGTCAGGTTGGTGAGGCAAAAAGTAGTGTTACAGACCCGATATCTATGCAAGTAAGTAGATAAAGAGATGCTGGCGTAATAGATCAGTCAGTTAAGCCGACAAATAGTGCTAGACCGCCCCTGTTATCTATCTACGAGGAGGGTGGTCAGGCTGGTGAGGCAAAAAGGAGTGTTACAGCCCTGCCCATACACCTATCTACGAGGAGGGTGGTGAGTCAGGCTGGTGAGGCAAAAAGGAGTGTCAGAACGTCTGTTTACGAGGAATCGACTTCGGAGGTCAAGCGTGCTGGGGGGAAAGTGAATCTTGCGGTTAACTTTCCCCGCAAGATAAACCGCATCAGCCTGCGCAAACAAATACTGGGGAGATGCGGCGCGATGACTCACTCCGTAATGGCAAATAAACAAGCGCTGCAGGTTATTAACTTATCACGAAGCACGGCGGGAGGCGCGGCGGCGTTGTTGTGGTCGCGTTTTCCTGGTGATTATCGTATTAACCACATATCGTATCTATCATTTTTATGCCTCAAACTCTCGTACCTACACAAGTAACGTGAGAAAATCAAAGTTAGCGCTAAAACTGTTGAATATTGATGTTTTTCGTTTTTTGTTATAGTTATCGTCCTGGAACACCTTTACGAGTGCACTAGGAAGCAATAAATGAGACTGGCCGTGATGACTCAACCTGTTCAGACGGAAATAAGAGGGTTGTCGGTGTTCTGAGTATTCTTGTTATCATCATTTTTGTTTTTATTTCTCTTCTTAGTATTTTTGTTCTTATTTTCGTTTTTATTCTCATTTTTCTTTTTCCTGTTATTATTGTTCTTGTTCTTCTCCTCCTTGTTTTTATTCTCATTTTTCTCGTTCCTGTTATTATTGTTCTTCTTCTTCTTCTTCTTGTTTTTATTCTCATTTTTCTCGTTCCTGTTATTATTGTTCTTGTTCTTCTTCTTCTTGTTTTTATTCTCATTTTTCTTGTTCCTGTTATTCCTGTTCTTGTTCTTCTTCTTGTTCTTCTTCTCATTTTTCTTATTCTATTATTCCTGTTCTTCTTCTTCTTCTTCTTCTTGTTCTTTTTCTCCTTTTTCTTGTTCCTATTATTCCTGTTCTTCTTCTTCTTCTCCTTGTTCTTTTTCTCATCATTATTGTTCTTATGTCATTCTTATTGTTCTAGATCCTATACTTATTGTACTAGTTCTTACCCTCATTATTCTGTCTCTCATTCTTCCTCTCATTCTTGTTATTATTCTTCCTACTCTTATCCTTATCATTAGTGAGATCCATTAAAGGTTATCACGAAGAAATAAAAACAAATGATAGAGACCCAAACAAAGTCCCCTTGATGCAAAGACATAAATATAAGAATGTGATCGTAATGAGAGAAATATAAGAAAGTGTGACAATAACAATACTTTCCTTGAGCCTAATCGGTGGCCTTGTTGGTACAGGGATGCCGCCCCTTCCAGGAGAACCATTTGTCTTCAGTTTTTACCTTCCTCTACTTTCTTCCTCCTTGCTTTTATCTCCCTTCTCTCCCTCCTTCAGTCTTAATCTCCCTTTCCTTTTTGATTCCTTACGTTATCTTCTCCTTTCTTTAGCCTTTCTCCTTTCTTCTTCCTTAACTTTATCCTCCTTCTCTCCCTCCTTCAATCTTAATCTCACTTTCCTTTCTGATTCCTTATGTTATCTTCTCCTTTCTCCTTTCTTTCTCCTTTCTTCTTTCTTAACTTTATCCTCCTTCTCTCCCTCCTTCAATCTTCATCTCCCTTTCCTTTCTGATTCCTTATGTTATCTTCTCCTTTCTCCTTTTTTTCTCCTTTCTCCTTTCTTTTTCCTTAACTTTATCTCCCTTCTCTCCCTTCTTCAATCTTCATCTTCCTTTCCTTTCTTATTCCTTATGTTATCTTCTCCTTTCTCCTTTTTTTCTCCTTTCTCCTTCCTTTTTCCTTAACTTTATCTCCCTTCTCTCCCTTCTTCAATCTTCATCTCCCTTTCCTTTCTTATTCCTTACGTTATCTTCTTTTTCCTTTCTTCTTCCTTAACTTTATCCTCCTTCCCTCCCTCCTACAATCTCCTTTCTTATTCCTTACGTTATCTTCTCCTTACTCCTTTTTACCTTTCTCCTTCTTCCTTAACTTTATCCTCCTCGTCCCTTTCCCCCCTTAAAAACACGTACGGAGAATAACATTGAAGGAAACTGCCGGAAATGAGTCCGTCTGGAGGCGAAAGTGTGTTGATTCACTTTTCCTGGAGCATGTAATCGTCCTCCGCGTCGTCGTTGTTGTTGTTGTCCTTGTTGTGGTGGTGGTGGTGCGGGTCGTTGTTGTCGTTCTCGTTGTTGCTGTTGTTGTTGTTATGGTAGTGGTGGCCTGGCTGGGAGAAATCTCAAGCCACCTGTGACATCAAGACCAAGATCAAGTGGTGGTGGTGGTGGTGGTGCGGGGAGGTCTATTGTAGAGAGCAGTCGTTTACCAGAGTGACCACGAGAAGCTGCAAGGAACGAGGGGTCTAAGGTTGGTAATGTCAAACGCTTCCACCAACTACATTCAATGGCCCAAAAAAGAGATCAGTCGAGTCCTAATGAGTGCTGTATCAGGTTCACGGTACGGAAGAAAGGTCAAACTATCACCAGGGTCATAAAACTACCCCTGGAAATGCCTGCAACTCCTACGAAAGCCCTTGTCAAATGTGTGCTTGGACGCCGAAATGTCTTAAAATGTCCCAAAGTCTGTAGGACCCCAAACGAGGGAATGTTGTGGTTCAGTGTTTTCCCGCAGCACAATCGGTGGCGTTGTTGTGGTGTGCGATGGAGGGCAAAAGAAGAAGAGGAGGAGGCTGCCAGAACTGGACGGGGTCGAGTCGAGGCGAAGTGGCGTGGCGTGGGAGGAGGAGGAGGAGGAGGAGGTGGTGGTGGTGGTGGTGGTCTCGCTCTCACTTTCGTTGACTTCTCTTCACTCTCACTTTGCACCGCCCTCCCCTTCCTCCCTTCCCCCTTCCTCTTTCCCTACTTACTCTGTTTTTCATGAGGGGAAGGAGGAGGAGGAGGAGGTGGTGGTGGTGGTGGTCTCGCTCTCACTTTCGTTGACTTCTCTTCACTCTCACTTTGCACCGCCCTCCCCTTCCTCCCTTCCCTTCCTCTTTCCCTACTTACTCTGTTTTTCATGAGGGGAAGGAGGAGGAGGAGGAGGAGGAGGAGGTGGTGGTGGTGGTGGTTTCGCTCTCACTTTCGTTGACTTCTCTTCACTCTCACTTTGCACCGCCCTCCCCTTCCTCCCTTCCCCCTTCCTCTTTCCCTACTTACTCTGTTTTTCATGAGGGGAAGGAGGAGGAGGAGGAGGGGGAGACGCTACACTTCCACTAGCTCAAACATTTCAACTGGCTCATCACTTTCGCTTCCCCCTCACTCTTCCTCCTCCTCTCTTCCCCCCCTTCTCGCACGTTATACTTTCCTGGTGTTTTTCTTTGATGATGATGATTAGGAGGAGGAGGAGGAGGGGAAGCAAGGCCGCCTACAAGGAAGACTGTTAGATAGACGGTTGACACACGCAGAAAGAAAGACAGACAGATAGACCGGAAGGAAACAAGGAGGGAAGGAATGAATGAAAGAAAGAAGGAAAGTAGAAAGAAAGAAAGGAATGAAAGAAAGAGGGAGGGAAGAAACGAACCGAGAACCGAGGAAGGAAAAGAAGGGGCAGATTGTTACTTACCTCTTTATAGTTTCAAAGTAGCCATCACATATTCAGCTCTCGTCATCTCTACCCTTCCGTACTTACTATTTATTTACGGAGGAGAAGGAGGAAGAAGAGGAAAACGGAGAGCATGTTCTACGCATAGGGACTCTTAAGGGGGGTCTATCCTCTATGGGTAAGGAGACGAGCAGCCACAGCCACAGAGATCTCGGAGGGTGATTGACGGTGGTGGGGGCGGAGGCTGGCGGGGCGCTGAAGCAGATTGATCGTTTATGCTTCGGTGCGGAAAAGAAGGATTGGGGAGGAGGGGAGAGAGGAGAGGGTTAGGGCATGCTACTGAATGCCTTGTTGACGTGGGATGATGGTGATGTTGATGGCAATAAGGAGGATCGGGAGGAGGATCAAGAGGAGGACGTGGAGGATTGTAATAACCTTGATGCTGATAAGTCGTAGGCGTAATAGAAGTATAAGAAGGAGGAGGATTAGAAGAAGTAGAAGCAGAAACGGTACAAGAAGAAGCAGTAGAAGGAGGAGGAGGAGGATTAGAAGAAGTAGCAGCAGAAACAATACAAGAAGAAGCAGTAGAAGAAGAAACAGTAGAAGAAGAAGAAGAAGGAGTAGGAAGATGATTATGAGATGTACAGTAATAACCTTAATAATAATAAATAATACAGTAGTAGTAGTAGTAGTAGTAGTAGTAGTAGGAGTAAGACCTCTAACAATAAGGAATGGCTCACAAATCATCCATAATATCACCCACAAATACATTCCACATTCTGATAAGAGCCGCGCGTCATTGGCTCACAAATCTCTCTGACCTAGAACCGTCCCATCTTCGTCCCTTCTCCTCCCTTCTCCTCAACCTTTACGTCTGTTTCCCAAGCCGCCACCCTTCCCTTCCCTCCCTCCCTCCATCATCAAGCCTCCCACGCCATTGATGAACAGCCTTGGGAACATATGCTTACGTAACTAACTTGAAATACTCCATCTGCTTCCTTTCTCCACTTCCATCACATCTGTTTTACTTTGATCTGCTATATTTTCCATCAAGCTTCCACCCTTCCCTCCCTCCATCCATCGTCATCCCACGCCATTGATGAACAGCCTTGGGAACATATGCTTACGTAACAAACTTGAAATACTCCATCTGCTTCCTTTCTCCACTTCCATCACACCCTCGTTTCGTTATTCATCTGCTATCTTCTCCGTCTTTAGTCCGTCTATGTAATTATTGAAATGCTTAAGGACATTTCACATCCCCGTCCATCTCCAAGCTAAGATCTGATTGCTACTAACTTATCTCTACCTTCTGCACAATCGTTTCTCTTTCCATCTGCTATCCTGTCCCTCATTAGTCCGTCTAGGCATTTACTGAAATGCCTTGGGGACATTTCACATCATTGCTCAACTCCAAGCATTGATCTGACTACTCCTAACTCCACTTATCTTTACCTTCTGCACAATCGTTTCTCTTTCCATCTGCTATCTTGTCCCCCATTTGTCCGTCTAGGCATTTAATGAACTGCCTTGGGGACATTTCACATCATTGGTCAACTCCAAGCATTTATCTGATTGCCACTAACTTCAATATCTCAACCTCTTTCTTCTCTACCTCCTTTTCATCCTTCTTTCTTTCCCTTGCTGTCATGTTTTCTCCTCCATCATTCTTCCTACGTCATTGTTAAACAGCCTTGGAACATTTCACATCCCTGCCCATCGAGTATCCATGCGACTAATAGCAACTTCTATATCTCTACCTCGTTCTTCTCTTCCCCCTTTTCATGCTTCTTTCTTTCCCTTGCTGTCATGTTCTTTCTCATCGCCTCACCCACGTCATTGTTAAACAGCCTCGAGATCACACACCCTTGACAAACTTAAAATACCGATAACCTCAATTGATTCCACCTCCTTCATTGCCGTCATTTCCCTTGCTGTCATGTTCTCCCTCATCGCTCTTCCTACGTCATTGTTAAACAGCCTTGGGATATGACACCCCCTGCCAAGCTTCAAGCCTAAACATGACGCCACCTCCTTTTATTTACTCCTTACTGGTCTAGTGGTATCATTCCATACTTCTTCCCCTCCCTCTCTTCAAGTCTAAGCCCACTTCCTCCTTCTCTTTAAGTCTAAGCCCACTCCCTCGTCACTCCACCCATAGAGATATTAAAAAAGATCAGAAACGTTACACTTCACTGCGAATTTTCATCTTAATTTAACCTCAATAACTTCTGGTGTTGTTGTTGTTGTTGTTGTTGTTGTTGTCAGATGTCACCCTATCACGAAACCAGAACTCTTCCTTTCTCTCTCTAAAGAATTATTGTTATCACGCCTGGTTCTTTAAACGTCAAATTAGTCTTCACCAGCAATAATGTGGCTGATTCGTCTTTTTTTGAGCCGTTTTTCAAAGCGTCATTAGTTGGTTTTGTTGAATCCTTATATCCTTTTTTCGGTTAAGTTGGTATCATGTGTTTTATGTCTACTTAACTGTGAAAATCCAACACTTTTAAACTCCGTCTCAAGAATGGAATTAAAACGCCAAACCAGCTACACAACTGTTAACAAATCCTAATGCATGCGACGCTTCACTGTATATAAATATCCCCTCCAACGGCTTCTTCTGTTATGTAAGTTTGTATCAGTGTCAAGTTCATGGCTAACACGGATAACCCATAACACTTGTCCCTTGTACGGTAAGAGGGAGATGTACTGGGAATTATTCTTGTCAGCCGTGGACTCGAGACCCATACAAACACTGAACAGATGGGAGTGGCTTCTTGTATACAGCATACGAAGACACTGAAGGGAAGGAAGGGCGATTGAGGGGCGCGTCACATCTTATCGCTCTTGTAACCATGTAATTATGATAATGAAAACAAATAGCAATCAGTATGCGTGTCTGCAGGGGGCGGGTGGGTTATTTGTCTACGTGTGTGTGTGTGTGTGTGTAGGTGTGCACGGGCCGGCGGGGTTGAGGGGCCACACACCACCGCAATAGAAAGGGAATCTGAATTAAACACAGTAGCCAGAAGAGGCCTCGTCGGCACCACCACCACGTAACACTGGCAGGTCGCGGGGTCGGCTGAGGGGGGAGAAGGAGGGGAAGGGAGAGGCGGTGTTGGGGGGTGAGAGGGGAGAATGGGGAAGAAGTGAAGGTTGAGACGCCCCAGCTATACCACCACCGTTCCCTCCCCTTCCCTTCCCTTCACCACCACTTCTCCCTCCCTCCCTCCCTCCCTTCCTTCACCACTACTTCTCCCCTTCCCTTCCCGTCCCTTCACTATATACCACTTCTCCCCCCTCTCTCTCTCCCTCACACGCAGCCCTGCCCCTACCACCCCAACCATCTCTTCTCCCGTCCCTTCTCCCCCCCACCCCCACACACCCCTTCCTCCCCTCCTCACAGCATCCCCACCACCCACAAATTCATTCATGTCTTCATTCGCACAAAAGAATATGATTAGCCTGAGACGTAAGCGGGGTAATGGTATTTTTTTGCCTTACTTTCATGCACCCCCGCCCTCCACCATCACCACCACCATCACCACCACCCACAAACTCCCTCGTCTCCGCTCCACAAAAGAATATGATCAGCCTGAGACGTTAGCGAGGTAATAATGTCTTCTTTTTTCCTTCCTTCCTTCCTTCCGTGCCTCCACCATTGCGGAACACGTTTAATATATATAGCTACGCACTTACAGACTTAATTCACCCCGCGTTCATATAAGGCAGACCAGTGATTAGGAGCGGCAAAAATCGACGGTGGAAAAAAGTATATATAAATGGCGATGTGGTAATCTAAGAAGAATCGAAAAGATATATAAAGAAAGCCTTATAAGGAGTGTCCAGATGATGTGCTTCAGTGATCTTATCTGCCACATCGTTTATTATTAACTCTCGTACCGTGTGTGTTAGGGGTCAGGTGATGGCTAGGTAGATAGATAGATATTGAGGTGGGTCTTTTCTCTACTCTCTGCCTGGTGGTTTTGGCAGACTGATGGCTAGGTAGATAGATAGATATTGAGGTGGGTCTTTTCTGTATACTTGCCCGGGTGATTTGGCAGACTTGACCTTTGTTTTATTAATGGTATATGTGTTTTGTTTATAGTATTTGTGTTAACTCTTTTCTGTCTGTTTTGCCCGGGTGAATTTGGCAGATTTGACCTTTGTTTTATTAATAGTATGTGTTTTGTTTATAGTATTTGTGTTAAACCTTTTCTGTCTGTTTTGCCCGGGTAATTTGGCAGATTTGACCTTTGTTTTATTAATGGTATATGTGTTTTGTTTATAGTATTTGTGTTAACTCTTTTCTGTCTGTTTTGCCCGGGTAATTTGGCAGATTTGACCATTGTTTTATTAATGGTATATGTGTTTTGTTTATAGTATTTGTGTTAAACCTTTTCTGTCTGTTTTGCCCGGGTAATTTGGCAGATTTTTGTTTTTATTTGTTTATAGTATTTGGTCAGGTGATTTGGCTAGATAGACCTTAGTTTATAGATATTGAGGTGGGTCTTTTTTGTATACTTGCCCAGGTGATTTGGCAGACTTGACCATTGTTTTATTAATGTTATATGTGTTTTGTTTATAGTATTTGTTAACTCTCCCCTTAAGCGTTATTGTCTCATGGTATTGGTAATGGATAAGACTTTTCCTATTCACCTAATTTTTCTTTCATCTTATACCTTTCCCCTTCACCTCAAGCCCCCTTCTATGCCCCCCCACTCCTTCCTTCCCTCACCCCAGACCCCACCCCCTTCTACCCCCATCTCTTCACCCCAACCACCACCCCATTCACCCCTTCACTTCAGGCCCTCCTCTACCTCCTACACCCCAGCCCCCCACCCCCTTCCACCCCCCATCTCTTCATCTCTTCACCCCAACCACCCCATTCACCCCATCACTTCAGACCCTCCTCTACCTCCCACACCCCAGCCCCCTTTCTACCCCACCCCCCGACCCCTTCACCTCTGCTCCCCAGCCCATTCCCCTTCATCCCTTAACCCCAGCCTCCCTCCCACACTTAACCCAACTGCCATAAATCATAAAAATAGAGAATAAGTGAAGAAAATACGATTACATAAATTTGGAGGTAGAAGAAAGAGGGATGTTATTAAAAAGAAAGGAATATAAGAAGCGTGAAAGTGACCCCGTTGTGAAGGCGGAATTTCGACATCATCATCATCATCATCATATAAGGGCAGTGATTAGCGTACTTTTTTTTTCATTACTATTGAAACCTTGGCCCTTGAGTTCCTTCCTTTACTGTACAAAAAAATCATCATCATCATTGTTATCATCGTCATATAGGGGCAGTAATTAGCGGGCTTTTTTTATCATCTTTTTTTTCCTTCAGATGCTCCCCTTTACTGTACCGTACAAAAAGCAGAATCATCATCATCATCAGCTTCGTTCCAACACCTCCGCTCGGGTCCAACACGCGCGTCTCGCTTGACTCTGCGGTCGCTCCGTGCAAAACATCCCGTCTTTTTTCCTTATTTTCTCGCTCGCCCGCGCTAAGCTGTGTTGCCTTGACGCGTTTCCTGTTCCTTGTTAAGTCTCAGAGGGGTGTGTCCTCCGCCCCCTCCCCCCTCCCTCTTCCCAACCCCTGTCTTTTGCTCTTTTCTTCTTCTTCCTCCTCCTCCTCCTCTTCTTCTCATTTTTTTTTTCCTCTCGTTCTTCTTTCCTTTCTTGAGTCTTTCCTTCCTTCCGATCCTTCTTCGTACCTCTGTTATCCTTCACCTCCTGCAGCTTCTTCTTTTCTCTCCTCCTCTTCCTTCCTTCGTCATTCTACTTTTTCTCTTCCTCCTCCTTTTCTTTCCACGTCATCCTACTCTCTCTCCACTTTCTTCTCCTTCCTTCCTTTCTTTCTTTCTTCCTTCCTTCCTTCCTTCCTTCCTTCCTCCTTTCCTTGCTTCCTTCCTTCCTTCGTCATCCCACCCTTTCTCCTGACCCCTCTCAAGATCTAAATAATGTAATCTTGGTCACTCTCCTCCTCCTCCTCCTCCTCCCTCCCGCCCTTTAAATGATGAATCACTTTAATAATAGAATCTGACGCTGTTAATTATTAGAAACACAATCTTCGCTGCCTTCTCCCTCTCGCCATTAACCCCTCCACCTTCTCTCTCTCTCTCTCTCTCTCTCTCTCTCTCTCTCTCTCTCTCTTTCATATCTTTTAACATATGAAGTTATTTCTTTTGTTTAGTGACACTGTTGCTGGTGTGTGGCTGTGGTGGTGGTGTTCGCTAATGCTGCTGATGATGATAATGGTGTTGTGTTGTGGTGCGCGGGTATACGAGGTGGCTGTGGTGATTGTGGTAGTGGTGGTGTTCGCTCATGCTGCTGGTGATGATGACTGTGGTGTTATGTTGTGGTACGCGGGTATACGAGGGGTTGGTGTGACTGTGGTGGTGGTGATTGTGGTAGTGGTGGTGTTCGCTAATGCTGCTGGTGATGACGATGATAGTGGTGTTGCGTGGCGCGCGTCTCAGGAGAAACTCACCCCGCTCCCCTCGCATGTAGGTTGGCGAGCGCCCTTGAAAAGCTCATGACCTGCTTTTCTTCGTTAATGTTCGGCAGGAATTTTTGAGTGTAACATTTCGCTCGATCGGGAGTCTGAAGGCGCGAGGGAGAGAGGGGTGGGGGAGGGGGGAGTGGGGTGTAAGAGGGGGAGAGGGGGATGTTATGGCTGAAGACTTAGTGGAAGGCATGTCGAAGCGCCCGTTGAATGATGATGATGGTGAGGCGCCCTGCGTGTTACTCTTTTTCTGCTCCCGAAGTGACTGACGTGGGAAAAACAAAAATAAAAGTGCTGACTGGCTGGTTCGTTTGGTTGTTGTTGTTGTTGTTGTTGTTGTTGTTGTTATTGTTAGTGTTGTTGTTGTTTGTAGCTATTCAGGGCGGACCAGAGGAGGTTTCATTATTGAGGTTGAGCAAACTACGAAGATGAACTTGGATTCGTAATAGTATACTGTGTGTGTGTGTGCGTGCGTGTGTGTGTGCGTGTGCGTCCTCGTGATATGAAGATGATTGTTATGATTTCAAAAGCAAAGTGAAACATCCTGCGAAGTAAAAGTGAACGTTTCTTATTCTGCGAGGTCTAAAGTTAAGCAAAAATATATATAAAAAACGTAAACTCTGGACTGCATTGTGTTGTCTGGAGGCGGTATGAAGACTATTGTTACTATTTGAATATGAAGACTTTTTTTTTTCTTTTTATAGCAAAGGAAGCAGCTCAGGGACAAAAAAAAAGAAGAAAAAAAAGAGAAAGCAATGAAAAAAAAAAAGCCTGCTCATCACTGCTCCTATATAAAAGAGTAAAGAGGAGTGGTCGAAAGAGAGGTCACTTTCGGGAGGAGACAGTGTGCGAAGTAAAGAAGTTGAACAAAAATATAGAGAAAATAACAAGAAAGAAGACAAAGAAACATCAGAACCACACCCAAAAGAGATTCCTTACGCTACGAAGCTAACAGAAAGGAATAAAAAGAAGAATCCCAGCCATCAATCAGTAAGACATCAATATGCAGAGTTGTAAATGAATATGTTTTATCAGCTAGCAGAAGGGACTACGAGGAAATTTGGTGTGCCTATGTTGTCTGGAGGCGGTACGAAGATAATTGTTACGATCTGCATTTGAAGACAGCGTGCGAAGTGAAATTGTAGGTTGGTTGGTTATTGTTCTGTAAAGCTATCTAGGGCGAGTGTGTGTGTTTGGGGTTAAGCAAGCAAGCGAAGGCAGAGTTATGGGAGCAGTGTGTTGGCTCGTGGGAGGAAGATAATGTAATAAGCAACAGCATATACGGTAAAGGCGCAGGGTTCGTGATGATCCGTGAAGTCACTAGCACGGAGGTGTCTTTGAGGCTAAACAGACGAAAGAAGAGTTATGGCTTATGGGAATAGTGAATTGGTTCGTGGGAGGAAGATAACATAAGAATTTGGAGTAAACAACAGGATATAAGGTAATGAGGCAGGTTAGGTGTTGTTCTGCAGGTTGGTGTTGTTCTGTAAAGACAAAGGGACGGAAGTGGTTTTGAGGTGGAGCAAGTGAACGAAGAGTCATGGGAGGAAGATGAGTTATAATTTTGAAGTAAACAGCATATAAGGTAAATAGGCAAGCTTGGTGTTGTTCTGTAAAGCCATGAGGACGGAGATGGCTTTGAGGTGGAGCAAGCGAACGGAGAGTCATAGGAACAGTGTGATGACTTATAATTTTGAAGTAAACAGCCAGAAAAAAAAATCCCTTACGTCACGAAACTAACACAAGAAGAGAATACCAAGCTGGAATGGAGGAAAATAACATGAAAGAAGACAAGGAAACATTAGAACCACAGCCAAAAAGAGACTCCTTACGCCACGAAGCTACAGGTAAAGGTGCAAGCTTGTTTGATGTTCTGTAAAGCCACTTAGAACGGAGGCGTCTTTGAGGTTAAGCAAACGAATGGCAATTTATGGGAACAATCTGTAAATCATATTAAGACGATTGTTAGGAAGTTTTCGCTAAACAATCGTACAGTGACTAAACAGAAAATATATTTGCTCTAACTTCGCCGCTGCACACGTCACAGACAACGAAGGTAATGCTAAAAATAAACAGGAGGTCGGACTCAGCGGCGCCTGGCAATACAAAATGATCGAAATTATACATAAATCATCGCCTCTGACCTTCGCGTTGCCTCATCAAGGGAAAACAGTGATAAGAAGTAGTTTTGACTTAGCAAGAAAAGGCCGGAATGGAGAAGAAAAATAATAAGCACTTCCATTAATGTGTCAAATGAGGGAGGTAGTTTTGACTCAGCAAGAAGGGCCCAGAATGAGGAGAAAAATGCTAATCTCTTCCATTAATCTCTCTAATGAATAAAGTAGTTTTGACTCAGGAAGAAGAGGATAGAATGAAGAAGAGAAATAATAAGCACTTCCATCAATCTGTCTAATGAATGAAGCACTGTTCCATCGGATAATTCCACTTGGAGGCGAGATAGATTTATGGATATATCTATGGATGTTATGTGGATAGATGTATGGATGATTTATGGATAGATCTATGGATTTGTGGATAGATTTCTGAACGATTTAATGGCCGAGTATTTTATCAGACATCAAAAAAGACAAGGAAAGATTTGACGCCTCGAAACTAAACAGAAAAGAAAGAAAAAAGAATCAACATCAATTAACCCGATGTAAATATATAATAGAGTAACGAATGACTATTTCATTAGAAAGAAGAAGAGGAAAGATGAGAAACAGCCAACTAAACGCTACTAACCTAAGAGAAGGGGAGAATAAGAATCGGAAAAGGAGAAAAATAAAATAACAACCACAACGATCAATCCCTCAGACGTAAACATGCAGTATAGAGTAACGAATGACACTCTTATCAGACATCACGACGGAAGACAACGAGAGAAATGGAAACAAAACAAAACAAAAACAAACCATTCCCTCCCGACACGAAGCAGCATCAGCGGAGAGGAGAGAGGAGAGTAATGTCAGCATCACTAACCCCGACGTAAACACGCACTCCTGTAATGAATGACTACGTGTTATCGGACATCTGGAGGGTTGGTATAGCGTGGAACAATGCCGGAGGAACCCACTCGGCCACGCCACGAACCAAAGAGCGGGAGAGACTGCGAAACTAGAATGAGAGAACGAATAATCGCTTCATCTGTAAGTATCGTAAGGAAGCACTACTGTATTGAATGATTGTGTGCTGTCAGAGGTCTCGAGGGGAAGGTAGAAAGGAACAAAGCCGGATTAGAATGTTAACTTGAGCCATGAAACAATAA
This sequence comes from Eriocheir sinensis, assembly GCF_024679095.1. NCBI lineage: Eukaryota > Metazoa > Arthropoda > Malacostraca > Decapoda > Varunidae > Eriocheir > Eriocheir sinensis. Next base: position 16,049,520 of record NC_066534.1, on the reverse strand, counting down.
GAGTGGATGGGGAGGGAGGGAGAGAGACTGAGGGTTAACTTGAGCTATGAAACAATAAGAGTGGAGAGAGAGAGGGAGACAGACTGAGGGTTAACTTGAGCTATGAAACAATAAGAGTGAAGAGAGAGAGGGAGACAGACTGAGGGTTAACTTGAGCTACGAAACAAAGAGTGGAGGTTGAAAGAGGGAGAGAGACTGAGGGGGAAGCCAGACTAACCTTGTATGCTACGAAATCACTACTACTACAACTGTCTCCTCTTCCACTCCCTTGATAGACACTTAACCCACGAAACAATAACAGTGATGGGAGAGTGAGAGATTGAGAGTGACACCAGACTAACCGTGTAAAGAAACCAACCACACTCTCGACCCCAACCAGGTTACGATTACCTCCACAAACCCTTCAACCACTTAAGAAACGAGAAACGAGGATGAGTGAAAACCAGCGAATATGGGGACTCTTAAACGATGAATTAACATGTTTTAGAGCGATTTCACTTTACTTCATATTCTAAGGACCCGACTAGGTTAAGATATCACCTACAAATACTAGATACAACAGAGATTGAATGGGATGGAGACTCTTAAAAAATGAATAATATGTTTTAGACCGATTTCACTTAACTTCATATTCTAAGGACCCGACCAGGTTAAGATATCACCTACAAATACTAGATACAACAGAGAACGAATTGGATGGAGACTCTTAAAAAATGAATAATATGTTTTAGAGCGATTTCACTTTACTTTATATTCTAAGAACCCGACTAGGTTAAGATATCACCTACAAATACTAGATACAACAGAGATTGAATGGGATGGAGACTCTTAAAAAATGAATAATATGTTTTAGACCGATTTCACTTAACTTCATATTCTAAGGACCCGACAAGGTTAAGATTTCCCCTAAAAAATACTATCAACTGCATTACGAAACACAGAACAGAAAACAAATGAAAACTAGCGAGGGTGGAAACTCTGTAACCGTCAATAACATGTTTTAGACAGATTTCCTATTATTCAAAGGACCCGACTAGATTAGGATTTCCCCTAAAAAATACTATCAACTGCCTTACGAACGACAGAACAGAGAACAAATTAAAACTAGCAAGGATGGAAACTCTTTAACCATCAATAACATGTTTTAGACAGATTTCCTCTTACTTCGCATTCTGGGGACCTCGACCAAATTACAGTTATCACCCAACAAAACTATCAGCCAATTTACGAACGAGAAAACTGGGAATGACGAAAAACTATGGAATATGGGAACTCTTAACCTACTAATAGCATGTTTTAGACCAATTTCCTATTACTTCCATGTTCTGGGGACCCCGAGTTGGTTATGATCACCCCCCGAAAAACTATCAACAATTTTACGAACGAGAAAACTAGGAATGACGAAAAACTATGGAATATGGGAACTCTTAACCTACTAATAGCATGTTTTGGACTATTTTCCTATTACTTCCATGTTCTGGGGACCCCGAATTGGTTACGATCACACCCCGAAAAACTATCAACAATTTTACGAACGAGAAAACTAGGAATGACGAAAAACTATGGAATATGGGAACTCTTAAACTCGGAATAGCATGTTTTAGACTAATTTCCTATTACTTCCATGTTCTGGGGACCCCGAGTTGGTTACGATCACCCCCCGAAAAACTATCAACAACTTTACGAACGATAACAACTGAAAATGAGTGAAAACCATCGAGAACGAAAGCTCTTAGCGGTAAATAACACGTTTTCGACCGATTTCACATTACATCACATTCTAGGGGAAGGGTTTACTTTCTTAACTGGCTGCACCGAACTGTACCAACCCACCCCCTCCCCCCCGGCTCCCCTACCCCCGCCCCGCCGCTGCCCCGTCACTCCCACTGCTCCGGCTTAATGAAAACAAAACGCCCGGTGAATGGAGGGAGTGCCGGCGGGCGGGAGGGGAGTGTGTATGAACGCGCCGCGGTAATGAGTTCGAGGGAGCGAGGGGTGGGTCCAAGGTGGGTCCAAGGTGGGTCATTGCAGCTTCCGGCGATGGTCATTTGAATAAGGTATTAGTGAGGCGAGCCGAGGCGGGGCGGGGCGGGGATCTGGGGCGGAATGAGCGGGGAAAGGCGTGGTGGAGAAGCGGGGTGAGAGAGCGATGCGGGTCGGGGTGAAAGGAGATTGAATTTGGCAGGGTGAGACAAGGGCGGGGTGGAAAACCAGGAAAATAATGGGGTAGAATGAGGTAAGGGAGGTGGGGCGGGGTGAGAGACTGAGAGGGAGGCGGTAGACGGCACGAGGGAGGGGGAGTCAGGGCGGGGGGAGGAGATGCAGAAAGAAAAGTAAAAACAAATAAATCTTGTCGTTGTGAAATTGCTGGATAGTTAGTTAGCTGGTTGGGGCAGGGCAGGGAAGGGCAGGCGGAGAGGAGCGGTAACAGGGACGGGAAGGTATAGCAAGGGAGAGGTGGAAGAGGGAGTTAATACGAGGCAGACTGAGGCAGGGAAGGGAGGAGCGGTAGCAGGGACGGAAAGGTAGCAAAGAGGGGTAACTGATGGGGTGGAAGAGGGTGCTAATACGAGAATGACTGAGGCAGGGAAGGGACGGGAATGTAGGGAGATGGAAGCGGGAGATAAAACGAGTGAGAGCAAGGCGAGAAGGCGAGTAACATAAAATAACAATAAAACCTAGACAGCGCCATATTGCTGGTTGGGTATAACATGGGAGAGAAGTAGCAGGGGATAAAAGAGTGACGGGAGGGCGTGGAGGCGAGCAACAAAATAATAAAATCTAGATGACGCCATATTGCTGGTCAGATATGTCAGGGGAAAGGGAGAGGGAGGCATGACGAGGCAGGCTGGAGGAGGGTGAAGCAGAGGATGGAGGGAATGAACCAGAGGAAGATAAAAAAAATGGTCATGAAGGCGTAGCTTGATTGTTAGTTGCAGTTCAGAAAGAGGAGAGAGAAGGCGAGAGAGGAGGCAGACTGGAGGGAGACGTGAGCAGGATGGTGAGGAAAGTAGGAAAATAGTGGAATCCTGATGCAATATTGCCGGCCGGGTTGTAGCAATGGAGCAGGGCGGGGCAAGAAGAGGTCAGGGCAGAGCAGTGCAGGGTAAGTCAGGGCAGGGAAAAAAAGAGTCGGACATGAACAGCAAAATACAGGGCGAAAGAAAACGACCAAGAGAGAGAATGAATAAAGACGAAGAATAAAGAATATAGACGATAGATTGATAGAAAATGAGTAAGGACGGTACATAAAGGAGTGGTTATAGAGTAAGTTATGGCAGGTTAGGGTAGGGGAGGGTCGAGTATCAAGGGACTGGAAGAGGGGACAGCTGCAGTAGTGAGGCAGAGACTGGATGATGGAGAAAGGGAAGGGCAGGGCAGGGAGGCAATGGCGAGAGAGAGAGAGAGAGAGAGAGAGAGAGAGAGAGAGAGAGAGAGAGAGAGAGAGAGAGAGAGAGAGAGAGAGAGAGAGAGAGAGCAGCAAACAAATAAAAAAATAAAATAAAATAAAAAAAATAAACTCTGACCACGTAACAATGCTGGTCAGTTAGTTTGTTGCTGTAAAAAAAAAAAAAAAAAAAAACTTTTGGGCTCGGCAAATTCAATCATTCATTTTTGGAAGTTTGGAAGAACATTTATTGGCATTTCTCTTATATTTTTGTCAGTAAATTCAATCACTATTTTTATCTTATTTAAAAGGGATCAGAATATTGTTGGCATTTCTGTTATATTTTAGTCATTAAATTCCTGTCACTCCTTTTTTGCTGGTTTCTTTTATTAATGAGTAGAATATTTGTTGGCATTTGTGTTATCTTTTACTTATCTCTTCTCCTGAAACCTGTACCTCACAAAAAAAAGTAGAAAACGAGACAGGGGAGATAGAGGAGGCTGGTGGGGGGGTGGGGAGTTTGCAGGTGTAAGAACGGGCGGGGAGTTGGTTTAGGCGGGTCGAGGGACGGAAGGGAGTGAAGTGTTGGACAGGAGTGGGGGAGATAGAGAAGGAGGGTGGGGAGTTGTTTGCAGGTGTAAGAATGACCGGGGAGTTGGATTAGGCGGGGCGAGGAACGGCGGGGCGCAAGAGGGTGGATGGGGAGGAGGGGATGAAGTGTTGGACAGGATTGGGGGAGATAGAGATGGAAGGTGGGGAGTTGTTTGCAGGTGTAAGAATGGGCGGGGAGGGGAGCTGGATTAGGCGGGTCGAGGAGGAACGGCGGGGAGAAAGAGGATGAATGGAATGGAGTGGAGGAGGTGGAAGGGAATGAAGTGTGAAGAGAAGAAGGGTAGAGTGGAGGAATAAAGTGGAGTTGAGGATCTTGTAGGAGTAGGTTGAAGAGAGGTGAGAGTAGTGGAGAGTGGAGTGAGTGGTAGTGAAGGAGTAGAGGATAGTGGAAGGTCAAGGAGCGGAGAGAGAGAGCAGTGGGGGAGAAAAGTTGGGAATAGAAGGGACTCAATCCATCCACTCTTCTTCAATTTCCCTTTCTCCTTCTCTTTCTTCCATTCTCATTTCCTGGTTCTCGTTACGCAATCCATCCTCCTCTTCTTCAGTTTCCCTCTCTCCTTCTCTTCCTTTCTCCTGTACTTCCATTCTGATCACCTGGTTTTCCTTACTCAATTCATCCACTCTTCTTCAATTTCCCTTTCTGCTTCTCTTTCTTCCATTCTCATTTTCTGGTTCTCTATACGAAACGCATCAACTCTTCTTCAGTTTCCCTCTCTCCTTCCCTCTCTTTTTTTCACTCTGTCCTTCCATCTTCATACCTGGGCGTCCTTAACACAATTCATTAACCTTTTCTTCAGTTTCTCTTTCCCGCTCTTCCTTCTACACTGCACTTTTTTGTTATTACTTGATTTCCTTTACAGTGCATTAACCTCTTATGCTGTTTTCCTTTCTCTCTCTCTCTCTCTTCCTTCTGTTATGTGGTACGTCTTCCTTTCTATTCCTTCAGTTCCTCTACTCAATCCGCTTCTTCCTGCTCCTCCTTGGTCTTCCTTCTATCATTATACTTCCACTCTTATTAACTGTTTCTCTTTTCTTTCTTTCTTTGTCTTTCTTTCTTTCTTTCATTTCTTTATTTCTTTCGTGTCTAAGGGGAATGGAAAAGTTACCCCGTACAGAAAACAGAAACAACAGTAACAAAATGTTCAATGCTGCTCAGTGTCTGGGTCGGAAGGAGTAGGGGAGAGGGAAGGGAGGGTAGGGGAAGGAAAGGGAAAGGGAGGGATGGGAAAGGAAGGGAAGGGGAGGGGAGGGGAGGGATGGGAAAGGAAGGGAAGGGTAGGGGAGGGGAGGGAATAAGATGAGAGAGGAGAGAAGGGAGGGGAGGGAAGGAGCAAGGAAAGGAAGGGAGGGGAAGGGGAGAGAACAGGGCGTGGCTAGATGCGAAGTTGGGGCGGGCGGGGCGAGGCGGGGGCGTGGCTAAGTAATAGATCCGGGGCGAGGGGTGGTTAGGCAAGAGCTGGGGCGGGGCGGGGCGGGGCGGGGCGGAGGCTTCTGTGTGCTCAATAGTAGTAATTAGAAACTTTTTTAGGAGATGGAACTTTCTCTTTTACTGTATTATGGGGCAGTGGTCAGTGCATTCTCTCTCTCTCTCTCTCTCTCTCTCTCTCTCTCTCTCTCTCTCTCTCTCTCTCTCTCTCTCTCTCTCTCTCTCTCTCTCTCTCTCTCGCACTTTGGATTGTCATCACCGCCCTTGCTTGCATAACTAGACACACACACACACACACACACACACACACACACACACACACACACATAAACAAACAAACAAACACAGGTGGTGGATTCAAGGTGGAGCGTGGGCGAGAGGAAGAGGAGGAAGCGGATGAGGAGGAGGGGGAGAAGGAGGAAAATGAAGAGGAGGAGGAAGTATAAATAATAATATAGTGATGAACAGGAAGAAGGATACAAAACAATAACAAAAAAAACAAAAAAAAACAACAACTGGAAAACAAAAATATACGAAAACATCAAAATATATATGAATAACAAGAACAAGGATAATGAAAGCAAGCAAGGAGGAGGAGGAGGAGGAGAAGGAGGAGGAGGAGGAGGAGGAGGAGGAGGAGGAGGAGAGATCGGAGTAATACGAGGTGGACGTGGAGTGAGGAACGCGGAAGAGTGTGGAGGGGAGGGGGTGGGTGGAGGGGGGGGGAGGGGAGTGAGTTGTCGGTAAAAGTGGAAGTGGAGGCGGTGGTTGTTGTTGGTGGTGGTGGTGGAGGTGATGGTGGTGGTGGTGGTGGTGGTGATGGTGGAAGAGGAAAGAGTTGGTAGTGGTGATGACGGTGGTGGTGGTGGTGGTGATGGTGGTGATGGTGGTGGTGGTGTTTTTTGTATAACAGTAAGCTCATAAAACAAATGGATAGATAACGAGAGAGAGAGAGAGAGAGAGAGAGAGAGAGAGAGAGAGAGAGAGAGAGAGAGAGAGAGAGAGAGAGAGAGAGAGAGAGAGAGAGAGAGAGAGAAGGGGGCGTGGCTCAGGGTGACATTAGAGACTTAAAACGTGTCTCCTCCTTCTCCTCCTCCTCCTCCTCCTCCTCCTCACCAATAACAATCACCACCACCACCACTACTACTACTACTACTACTTCTACTACTACTACTACTACCACCACTACTACTACCACTACAAGGCCCAGTCGTTTTAGTCTTTCCAGAACGACCTCCAAGACTTTTAGCGTGGCCTTGCTGTATGTGTGTGTGTGTGTGTGTGTGTGTGTGTGTGTGTGTTGTATGAGCGGGTGTGTATAAGACCACGCCTACACACACACACACACACACACACACACACACACACACACACACATCCCTCTTGGACCTGTCACCTGAACTCAGCATCCTACCTGAGAATTAACATCGCACTTGACTTCACCGCCATCTGGAAGAATCCGCCCCTTCGCCCCCCCGGCACCCCCCCACTGCACTCCATCCCACCCAACCCCTCCCATCACCCCTACCTTTCCCAGAGACAAGTCTGACCCCCGTTTTCCATCCCCCTTCTCTTTTTGTACTTGTTCTCGTTAGCGAAATTTATTTAAATGTATTTATAAAATGTAAATTTTCAACCAGACGGCTGCCGTATACCTGAATAAACCGTATATTATTATTATTATTATTATTATTATTATTATTATTATTATTATTACACACACACACACACACACACACACACACACACACACACACACACAGTCAGTCAGTTAAGAAAAGGCAAAATAAGTGAAATAGAAGAAATAAAACCCTCAAATAAGGCAGCATAATCAACGCACCTTCGCTCCTTGACAAACAATTTTCCTTCACTCCAAAAAAAAAAGAAGAAAAAAAAAGAAAAAAAGAACCAGAAAATCAGCCTCTCGTTGCAGTGGTGACCTCGGGTGTGTGTTGCCAACTCGTGCTAACCTTCGCATGCTAATGGAGAAGCTTCCCTCATCACCATCATCACTATCATCATCACCATTTTCATCACTATCTATCATTTTTTTTGCATTTCCACAGTTCTTTTTTTTTGTTTTTTCGTCTTCGTCATTATTATTTACATTTTTATCACTCACTATCTTCATCTTCCTCCTCCTCGTCATCATCATCATCATCATCATCACTATCTTACATCACTATCTAACATTTCCATAGTCATCATTCTTTCGTCGTCATCATAATTAACATTTTCATCACTTTCACCATCCGTATCACCACCCTTTTCATCACTATCATCATCACTATTTTGCTCACCATTAACACAGTCTTCATTATCATTTATTTCATCGACGTCATCATCATTATTTCATCACTTTCACAATCTCTATCCTCCTCCTCACTATCAATATCACCATCATCACTATTTTCCTTATCATTAACACCATCTTCATCATCTTATATACTTCACACTCATCACCGTTGTTTCCACCATCACTATCACCCATCACCATCACCACCAGTAACTCTCACTCACCATCACCATCATCACCGCGCCCTTATCACCACCACCACCGTCACTATCATCACCACCATCACCGTCACTATCAACACCATCTTTATTGCACCCTTTTATAGTCTCACTCCCCATCACCACCACCACCACTATCAACACCTTCACTGTCACCGCCATCACATTTATCATCACGCTGTGCGATGGAGCCTCTCTTTTGTGTGGTGGAGGGGGTGGAGGGAGAGGGAGGGGGAGGGGGAAGGGGAGGAGAGAGTGTGGCATGTAGGGAAGGGAAGGGGAGGGAAGGGAAGGGGAGGGAGAGCGTTGAATCAATGTCGGGGAGGAAGGGGAGAGGAAGGGAAGGGGGAAGTGATGTATCGGGAGTAAGAGGACTGGGGAGAGAGAGTGAGAGGAGAGGGGAGAGGGAGAGGTAGTGGAGGGAGAGAGGAGAGGAAGAGGCACTGGGGAGAGAGGGGACTTGGAATGTTGGGGAGGAAGAGGGAAGGAAGGGAAGGGGGAAGAAGAGTGGGAGAGATGGGGAGAGGTGAGAGGGAGAGGTAGGGGAGGAGAGGGGGAGCTAAAGTGCCTTGAATATGAATGATGGGGTGAGGAGAGCCACGTCTTCAGGGGAGAGAGGAGATGGGGAGAGGTAGAGAAGGGGAGAAGAGGCCGTAGTGGTGATGGGGTGAGTAGTTTGGTATGGTAGATTTGGCTTCATCTACCTCTTCTTGTATTGGCGTAGGAGAGGTTACATGAACATTTTTTAAGAGGAGAGTATCAAAAATCCTCTCCACACAGAAATGACCTCTCTATTTGGCTTCATCTATCTCTTATCTTGGCGTAGGAAAAGTTATACACGAACATTTTTTAAGAGGAGAGTATCAAAAATCCTCTCCACACAGAATTGACCTCCTGTTTGGCTTCATCCACCTCTTACCTTGGCGTAGGAAAGGTTATACACGAACATTTTTTAAGAGGAGAGTATCAAGAATCCTCTCCACACAGAATTGACCTCCTGTTTGGCTTCATCAACCTCTTGTATTGGGGTAAAAGAGATTACACACGAACATTTTTCCAAGAGGAGAATATCAAAACGTCTCTATCTTGAACTGACCTCTTATATTGGCGTAGGAGAGGTTATACGAACATTTTTTTAAGAGGAGAGTATCAAGGCAGCTCTCCATTCAGAATTAACCTTTCTTTTTACAGGAGCAGCGATTAGCGGGATTTTTGTTTTTCTGTATTTGTCTTTGCCCTTTAGTCGCTTCCTACACTGTAAGCAAAGGAAAAAGAGGTTATACGAACACTTTCAAGAGAAGCGCATCAAGGCAGCATCCCAAACTGACCTCCCATTCTTTTCAATTAACAGGTGCAGCGATTAACGGGCTTCTTGTGTTTTTAGTACTTGACTTCGCCCTTGAGCTGCTTCCTATACTGTAAAGAAAACATAAACTCGGGGTAGAGAAACGGCGAAAGAGTAACTGTGTCGTGTAGGGCGGGTTGTGTGGGAGGGACGAGATGAAGCACTTGGGTATAATCTCTCTCTCTCCTTCCTCTCGTTTTTCTTCTCTGCCGCTCGCCACGCCATCCAGTCATTAGCGCCCTCATAAGCGGACGTAGCAGGCGGTCGAGTGTCTGGTCAGTTCCCTATAGTCCGGTCCCTCTCACCCCATACCTTGCACCACAGATGTTGCGCCGACTAAACGAAACTTTCGCCCCATACCTTGCATCACACGCTAGATGGGTTTCATTCTGGCTTAATTTCCTCCTCGTATCATTTCTCCCGCCCCAGCCTCCCTTTTGATGTTTTAACTGACCTCATTGTTCGTCGTCTGTTGCGAAAGATAGATTAACTGACATTGGTGGACTAATTTGTATTTGGTTAAGTATATATATGCAAACTTCACAGATAATAAGACAAGATTGCCAGATTGTCGTACTCAGCCGCTCATTTTTCCCGACTTCCTACCCCAAAACTGTCTTCTGGGCTGCACTAACAAAACTCATTCATAGCTATCGTTAAAAGAGTTAGATCCTGATGTTTCTTGGCAATAGTCAGGCGTCAGAAACCGGTAAATTCTATGCTCTGAGTACGATAATCTAGCAACGGTGGACACGACATAGCCAAGCCTCTTTTTTTTTTTTTAACTAACGTCACTGTTTGTCGTCGGTTACAGGGAATACAGATTGATTGACGGATTGATTGGTGGACTGATTTATATTTAGTGAAGTATACATAAGAATAGTTTACAGAGACACTTATAATTTCCCTTCGGTTACTCTTCCTCACGCAGCGCAGAGACAGTTGTCGTGAAGGCCGCATATGAAGTCAAAAACAGATACAAATTGACAGAATGATCGGTGGACTGATTTCAATTTCGTGAAGTATACATAGGCACACTTTACTGAGAATAAGACAGTAGTACATTCTGATAACTATTTCTCGTGTGTTCCTCTTCCTCACGCAGCGCAGAAGGGAGTTATTGTTGTAAAACCCGTGTATAAAGTCTAAAACAGATACAGATTGACAGAATGATTGATGGACTGATATACAGGCACAGTTTAAAGAGAATAAGACGAAGTAAATCCACTAATCCAGACATCCACTCCCTTCTGTTTCTCTTCATTACTCAGCGCAGAAGGGAGCTGTTATTGTGAAAGCCGCGTGTAAAAAGTTCAAAACAGATACAGATTAAGAGAAGGATCGGCTAGACTGATACATAGGCACAGTTTAAAGAGAATAAGACAAAGTACATCCAGACATCCACTCCCTTTCTGACCCTCTTCATTACGCAGCTCAGAAGGGAGTTGTTGTTGTCAAGGCCGCATGTAAAGTCTTAAACGGAGCAACAACAGCTGGCGCGAGGCATGAAAAAGAGAGAGTGAGATAGAGAGAGAGACGGGGGAGGGGGCGTTAAGTGCACGTTTTGGAAGAGCTCTGACGATGGAGTGCGTGCAGTAAATCAAGAGGGCGAAAGAAAACGGGAGTTGCGTCACCATCTTCCACCTCCTCCGCCGCGACTTATTTGGAGGAGTGGGAAAGATTTTTTAGTAGGATCATATATATATTTTTTTCAGTGTCTTTCGTCTCGTGAGGGGCCTCCAGGGCACGCTATAAACTTTTCAAGAGCTCGTTTCCTCGCCACAAAACTACGTTACTTTCACGCCCAAGACACGATTTGCTGGATGGGCTCTGGTGGGAAGGGAACGACGCTGGTGCTGGTGGTGGTGGTGGTGGTGGAAAGGAAGAAGAGAAAGAAAGGAAGGAGGAGAAAGAAAGGAAGGAAAGGGAAAGAAAGGAGGATAAGGGAAGAGGGAAAAGGAAGAAGGGAAGAAGGAGAAACAACAAGATCGAGATGGAGAGAGGAAGACGGGGAGAAGATAGAGAGAGAGAAAGAAGGAAAGGGAAAGAAAGGAAGATAAGGGAAGAAGGAGAAATAAGAAGAGAGATGGAGAGAGGAAGACGGAGAGAAGATGGAGAGAGAAAGTGGGAGAAAGAAAAGGAGAAAGAAAGGAAAAATATAGGAGAAAGAAAGAAGGAAAAAGGAAGAAGGAGAAATAAAGAAATAATGGAAGGATTGTAAATTGTAGAGTTAATGGTGGTGAGGATGAGAGGCGAAGGGAATGGACAGACAAACACAAAGGAAGGAATATGCTGGTGGCGGTGGTGGTGGTGATGGTGGTGGTGAAGATATGTTGAAGTGGATCATGAAGAACGTGGAGAAGGGAGAAGGAGACGTGACTGTGATGACATGAGGTGACGTGAGGTGAGCCGAAAGGGAAGGAAAGAAAACAGGAAAGATTGTGACATAGGTGAGAGTGAGTGAGTGAGTGAGTGAGTGTGTGAGTGAGTGTGTGTGTGTGTGTGTAAAGGGGGGAAGGTTCCATGCACTCACAACACATTTGGAAAGTACGGAGTCAAAGGCCTTTCACCTCATCAGCTCCATTCATCTTAATGTCAGTCTTCTCGCTCTTAAACTCCATCATAACTCTACTTCCCTTTCTATATTTTACCGCGGTTGTCATGCTAAATGCTCTCCTTAATTTGCTAACTACATGCCTCCACTCTTCCCGCGGCCTCGCTTCACACGACTTTCTACTCTAGCCCATCTCATGCTGCCCAAATCAATTATGCAAGAGTTAACCAGCATCTTCATCCTTGCACCCTTTCACTAGTAAACACGGGAATAGCTTTTTTTTTTTTCCGTCTTTCTGCGACTTAAACGCTTTCAGGTGGGGAGTAACACGCTTTCAGGGGGCGGGACGGGGGTGGGTGGGTGGGGGGGAGTATCAAGACGCGCCTCTGACTGCATTTGATGATCCACTTTTATGAATTCGTGTCCTCGTTTTTAAGAGAAGTGTTTTATGCCGGTTTTTCTTTTCTGCCCTTGGACTGCTTTGTTTTGTGTGCTGCAGAAAAAGAAAATAAGAAAAAGAATTGAAGGAAGGAATATATAACGTAGGAAAGATAGATACATAGACAGAAGAAAAAGGAAATGGAAATAAGGAAATAAGTGTAGGAGAGAGAGAGATAAAGACAGACGTTGAAAATAAGGATTGAAAGAATGGAAAAAGTATAGGAGAGAGAGATAGACAGAAAAAAATAAGGAATGGAAGGAAGGGGAAAGTGAAAGAGAGATAGACAGATAGACAGAAAAAAATAAGGAATGAAAGGCAGGAAATAAAAGTGTAGGAGAGAGAGACAGACAAACAGATAGATAGACAGAGAAAAAGAGGAATAGAAAGCAGGAGAAAAAAGTGTAGAAGAGAAAAAGAGAAAGACAAATGGATAGAAACAGAGAAAAACAGGAATGAAAGGAAGAAAATACCAGTGTAGGAGATAGATAGATAAAGACAGATAGATAGACATTAAAAAAAAAAAGAATAAAAGGCAGGAAACAAAAGTGCAGAAGAGAGATAAAGATACAGATAGAGACAGACAGAGACTTGCAGACAGAGACAGACACACACAAACGCAACTGACGATGGGCAGCAAAGGGAAGAAAAATGAGTGCGTGTTGCCTGCTTATTAGACATTAGTAGGTCCATTAATTTGCCGGCCAGCAGGTGAAAGGGAAAAGTTTATACGTGTGTGTGTGTGTGTGTGTGTGTGTGTGTGTGTGTGTGTTTGGTGCGCCCTACACATAATTCGAGCGTGTATTTTTTTATTTCACACATAATCTGAGGAATTTCAAACCTGTTAAGCATGAAATAAGTGAAAAATAAAGGAAAAAAAAACAGCAAAATAAGTAAAAAAAAATAAATTAAGTGAAAATAAGCCCCAAAAAAGTACAATTGGGTAAAACAAAAAAATAACCCCACTTTGTATATATAAAACGAAAAACACAAAAAAATGCGTCGGTATGTGCCATGAAAAAAAAAATAATATAATGAATGTATGTCAAATAATTCAAGTACGTAGTAAGTGTCTTTTTTATTCTTTTCTAACATTAAATAATTCTATACATGAACCGGAGATCAGAAAAATAGAAAAAAAAGCTATTCGTGCATTATTAAGGAAAAAAGAATTGCAGAAAATAATACAAAATTACTAATATTTGAGTTAAATTATACTTCAGATAACTACTGAGAATATTGGCGTCTACCTCCATTGTTCTTTTTTTGCATCTTTCTTTTTGTTTTCTCTTTCCAATTATTATTAAACTCCGAACCAAATTTCTCTCTCTCTCTCTCTCTCTCTCTCTCTCTCTCTCTCTCTCTCTCTCTCTCTCTCTCTCTCTCTGTCTACCTATCTATCTGTCTGTCTATCTATATCATTGTCTTTGTCTTTTTTTCTTTGTATTATCGTTGTAAATATCAAGGTGTGGGTTAGACTTTTCCTCCTATCTATCTAATTACTTATTCATCTGTCTGTCAATTATCTATCTGTATCTATCCACTGTCCTCATCTTTTTTTTATTAGCTTATTTTGTGTCTTCGTCTTAATTACCTTCAAGGCCAAAACCAAATTCTTCCCTCTCTCCGCTCCTCTCTTATCCTTCAATCTTTTTTTTCCCCCTCCCAGTCTCTCAGCCTCTCCCGGGATACATCTGCAAACGGCCTCGGAGCTATGTATGTCAGGCCTGTTGGGGCGGGGTCTGTATATGAACGGTCTCGGGTGTAGCATTTCTGGGTCTCGCTCCGTTTCAAATCATGGTATCAAATCCTTCTTCATGGTCCACTGTAGCGGCTTTCATGCGCATCAGCTGATAATTATTGTTGCATTAGTCTTTAGCACTGTAGCAAATCAAGTCTCATTCTCTCGCGTTCGCATTTTCTCTCTCTTTCTCTCTTTTATTCTCTCTTTTCCGCCTTCTCTCTATCGGGTTCTCTTGATTTCGCATTCTCTCTCTCTCTCTCTCTCTCTCTCTCTCTCTCTCTCTCTCTCTCTCTCTCTCTCTCTCTCTCTCTCTCTCTCTCTCTCTCTCTCTCTCTCTCTCTCTCTCTCTCTCTCTCTCTCTCTCTCTCTCTCTCTCACACCCGACCTCTGCTGAGAGAAGGTCGTGACCTCACCCCGCTGCGCCCCACAACATCGCTTGCCCTGTGTTTTCGTCGTGCTCTTGGGCGTTTGTGTGTTCTCGCTTGTGGACCCCCCCACCCTCGCTCACCTCACATCCCTTTTGCTCCTCCTCATCCCCTAGAGGATTAGCCCTTCCTACTCCTCCCTACCTCCACATATTTCTAAGCCCTCCCCCCCTCACTCACCTTACCTCACATCCTATTTACCCATCCCTTCACCCACCTTACCTCGCCTCTTTCTTAACCTTTCTTGTTCTCACACACCTCACTCACCTCACATCCCTTCCTACTCCTCCTCTCTCTCACTTACCTCCTTTCCTCACATCTCTTCCTACTCCTCCTCTCTCCCACCTCACCTATTTCCTAACCCTCCCTGATCTCACACACCTCACTCACCGCCTCCCTTTCCCCCTCTTTACTCACCTCACATCCCTTCCTACTCCTCCTCTCTCCCACCTCACCTATTTCCTAACCCTCCTTGATCTCACACACCTCTCTTTCTCCCTCTTTACTCACCTCACATCCCTTCCTACTCCTCCTCTCTCTCACTTTTCCTCCATTACTAAACTACCTCTCACACACCTCACCCCCTTTCCTAATCCCCTTCACTCTGTGTTTTTATCTCTTTCATTTCAGCTAAGATGGCGCCTAAGGAGTGCAGTACTTGTAACAGTAGCTTCTCAGCTCACTTTTTACAGGGTGTTCTGCTGTCTGTCGACTGTGTCTGTCCAGGCAGCATCTCGAGACAAGACTGCAGGAGCAGGAAGAGAAGATGGAAGAAGGCCAGAATAAAATAATAGAGCTTTCTCTCACCAGGCAGCATCTCGAGACCAGACTGCAGGAGCAAGAAGAGAAGATGGAAGCAGGTCAGAATAAAATAATAGAGCTTTCTCGCACTGTTGCCTCCTTGCAGGAATTCATCCAGGCTAACGTTGCTGTGGTGCCAAACCCTTCTCCAACCGCCCCCTTGCCCTCAGCGGTACCGTCGACACCAGCGGACAACACCACGCTACGGGAGGATGCTAGTGGCACCGCCCATGATGGCTTCACCGTCGTGAATGGAGGAGCCAAACCAGCCAGACAAGCGATTTATCCTGTTCATTGCTTCAACAGGTTTGCCATTCTGGAGGAGGAGGACGAGCAGGAGAGCACCTTCCTGGTGGGTGACTCCATGATTCGCCAGCAGGTCGTTGAGTTCTGCGGCAGAGTTCCTCGTCGAAGACGGAACTATTGCTATCCTGGTGCTGGGATCGACGACATAACTGCTGCTCTTGAGAGATCTCCCCCAGGCTACTAATGATTCACTGTTTGTTATTCACACAGGTACGAACGACATCACCACGACCCGGTCTGAGGAACTCCTGGAGAAGTACCGTAGGCTCATCCAGCAGTATAAGACTAAATCCCTAACATTTTGATTTCAGGAGTTCTACCACGGACTTGGGCGGAGAGCGACTTTTCAGTAAGGCCTTCAGCCTAAACAACCGCTTACAGACTCTTTGCAGGGAGCTTGACGTGGATTTCCTCAACACATGGGACAATTTCTATGGACAAAATGAGCTCTTTCACAGGGACGGATTGCACCTTTCTCCCATCGGGGCAGCCAGACTCGGAAGGCTCCTCAACGAAGCAGTGCGTGTCATCCGAACAAAAAACGAGTCACGGCCACGTCCCTCCACCCCACCCGTGTAAATAGACGCCGTGCATCGCAACAAACCCGTAACCGTGATCCCGCAAGTACCACCACCTCTATTACTAAGCCTCTAGATAACTTAAAAATCCTTAGTTTCAATGCGCGTAGCCTAAGAAACAAATTTGATGAACTGAGATGTCTTGCTTTAACAGAAAATTTTGACATAATTGCTATAACCGAAACATTTATCGACACCACAAATATTGATTTAAGTTCCGAATACAACATAGATGGCTACAGACTCTTCAACAAAGATCGTGTAAACCGTAGAGGCGGTGGCGTCGCCCTTTATGTCAAAAGATATTTGCAACCCACTGACAAAACACCGGGAAACAGTAACATTGAACATTTGTGCGTGCGAGTAAACATTACAAAAGTCAACTTAAATATATCTGTCACCTACAGACCTCCCGGGCAATCACTCGATGACGACCTTGAAATGTACAGCGTCTTAAGGCAGTCACTTAATAACAGCGACTCACTGATATTAGGAGACTTTAACCTCCCCCATATCGACTGGGCGACACTGTCAGGTACAGAAGGCGAGTCACATAGAATGATCGAATTTCTAGAAGAAAATTATCTAAGCCAAATGGTTTCTGAGCCAACTCGACAAAATAATATACTCGACCTTGTTATAACGACCCAAGATAACCTAATCAGTAGTGTCACGGTAGGAGAACACCTCGGTTCTTGCGATCATAAATTAGTGCGCGTCGACATTAAAGCTCAATCATCAGTGACTGAAAATAAAGTAAAGGTGCCCAATTTCAAAGAGCTAACTTCGTAGAAATCCGACAAAACTAACAGAAATACAACTATCAGATGACGGCAACGTAGAGGAAGCCTGGCTAAGCCTTAAAATCACTTACTCACTCAGCAGAACACATTCGTCCCCTTGTGCGAGAAGCGAATTAACACTAATAAAGCCCACCGTGGTTTAATAGCGAAATTAAACAATCAGTCAATGAGAGAAAATTGTTTTACAGGTTAAAGAAAGAACAAAGCACGCCCGAAAACATTAGACTTTATAATGATGCCAGGCGACGAGTAAAAAGACTAGTAGGTCAGGCAAAGCGTAGATACGAAGAAAATATTGCAGCCAACTGTAAAAATAATCCGAAATATTTCTTCAGTTACATAAACAACAGAAAGGCGATCAAAAGTGGTATTGGACCTTTAACAAACAGCGACGGTGCACTAGTGACTGACAGCCAACACATTGCAAACCTCTTAAACAATTACTTTTCCTCGGTGTTTAATACTAACAGTCTTCCTCTCGCTACCACCAACACCAGTACTATTGTAAATCTCGAGCATTCATTGCCTAATTTTGAAATAACAACCGATGAAGTCCTTAAAGCTCTCCATTCACTTAAAACAAATAAAGTCCTGGACCTGACAAAGTATATCCAACACTGCTGAAAGAAACAAAGAGCGAAATACTCTCCTCCCTCACAACCGTATTCAATATGTCCTTGCGACAAGGCATCGTCCCTTCAGATTGGAAAAAGGCTAACGTGACACCGAGTTTCAAGAAAGGAGACACAAAAGTACCAGGTAATTACAGGCCCATGAGTCTAACTTCGGTTGTAGGTAAGCTACTTGGCATAATTAGAGACAAAATTGTGAATTACCTTGAAAGCCACTCATTGATTGGGGACTCACAACATGGCTTCCGAAACAAAAGATCCTGCCTATCAAACCTATTAACCTTTTATAACGACCTCTTCACTGTTTATGACGTAACCAAATCACTGGACGTAGTCTATCTTGATTTCCAGAAAGCGTTTGATAAAGTCCCGCATCATAAATTACTTTACAAATTAAAGCAAATAGGTATTGACGGTCAAGTAAACCAATGGATCGCGAATTGGTTGAGCAACAGACAACAAAGAGTAGTGATTGACGGATTTAACTCAGAGTGGGCGCCTGTCACTAGTGGCGTCCCTCAGGGCTCGGTCCTTGGCCCAGTGCTCTTCATTATTTACATCAACGACGTGGATGTTGGACTCAATAACCGCATTAGTAAATTTGCAGACGACACAAAGATTGGCAACTCGGTTCTCACTGACGAAGACAGGCAAAGCCTCCAAGAGGATTTGCACAAAATTTCAGCTTGGTCGGATAGATGGGAGATGCCCTTTAACGTAGACAAGTGCCAGGTCCTTCAAGTTGGAACGAGGAATAAGAAGTTTGAATACGAAATGCGCGGCGTTAAACTCAAAAGCGTTCAATGCGTCAAAGACTTGGGGGTCAAAATCGCGTCAAACCTCAAATTCTCACAGCAATGCATCGATGCAGCAAATAAAGCGAACAGAATGTTGGGCTTCATTAAAAGAAACTTTGTATTCAAGAATAAAGATGTAATACTCCCGCTCTACAACAGTTTAGTCAGACCCCACTTGGAATATGCGGTACAGTTTTGGTCTCCCCACCATGCAAAGGATATTGCTAAATTAGAAGGTGTTCAGCGTCGGGCAACGAAAATGATCCCTTCCCTGCGCAACAAATCCTACGAAGAAAGACTTTCTACCCTTAACATGTTCTCTTGAGAAACGTCGCCTCCGAGGAAAACTGATCGAATGTTTTAAAATACTTAATGGTTTCACGAATGTAGACAGATCAACATTGTTTATGATCGACGACACTTTGCGCACGAGGAACAATGGCGTAAAACTCAGATGTAGACAAGTAAATTCAGACTGCACCAAATTTTTCTTCACCAACGTTGTAGTGCGAGAATGGAATAAGCTTCCACCGTCAGTGGTCCAGTGTAACACGATTGACTCCTTCAAAAATAAGCTCGACCGTCACTTCCTTCAACTTAATATCAACTAGAGCAGAAATGCAACGTTTTGGAGTCTTCTGATTAATGTAAAATCACTTAGGTTTAAGGACAGACCACCAAGTCTGGACCATGGGGTCTGTGTGGTCTGATTTTCTATGTAAATCTATGTAAATCTCTCTCTCTCTCTCTCTCTCTCTCTCTCTCTCTCTCTCTCTCTCTTTCTTATGTTGCTACCTGATTTCAATACGTTCCCGTCTGTCTGTCTGTCTGTCCGTCCGTCTGTATAATCACCAATTTTTTGCGCATAATTCTAATTAGTACGCATATTTAAACTTATTACTTGGGAAAATCAAACTGAAAAAAAAAGAAATATGATTAGAACTTAATTATACAGTTTGCTTATTAAACGTTCATAAATTTGACTTTCAGATTAGTTTTATTTTTTATTATCTGCGTACTAATAGGCAATGCGCGTACAAATAGGAAAATAAAAATATCGTATACCAACAGTAGGAAATCCTGCGCATATATATATATTATAAAGCAGCATGCGTCTTGGGTTTCAGAACGTGCTTAGTGTGTGTGTGTGTGTGTGTGTGTGTGTGTGTGTGTGTGTGTGTCTGTGTGTGTGTGTGCGTGTGTGCGTGTAGCTACCATGGCCTTCAAACACATCCCACAGCAACAATCATTTAGGTCTGGGTATGCCTATAATCATGGAGATATTGAGGCCTATAATAGTCCAAAGTTACAAAGCCTTTCTCCATTCTCTCTACATTTCCTCGGTTCCGGTGCGTGCCTTCGTGTATTTGTGTGTCTTCTATCCGAGTGCGTGGTCTGCATAGGCGGGCGGGTGTGTGCATGTCAGTGTGTCGGGCCTTCATGAGACGCCTACGGATCGGACGGGAACGGCTGCGGTCTGATAATTGACGTTGTATATACTGTAGCGAGTTCCGTCTCTTTGGCTTTTGATCTATCTAGCTTTCTATCTATCTATCTATTTATCAATCTCTATCTACCTATCTATTTACCTCTTTTTCAGTATATCTAGCTATCTCTTTTTTTTTTACAGCTAAGGAAACAGTTCAAAGGTCACAAAAAAGATTAAAAAACGCTAATCGCTGTTCCCACAAAGACAAAAGTAATAAGCGGCCAAAATTAGAGGTCAATTTCGGGAGGAGAGGTGTCTTCCTATCTACCCATCTATCAGTATCTCTATGTTCATCTAGCTGCCTATCCATTCATTAATCTCTAATCTGTTCATATTCATCTATTTACATTTACCTATCCGTCAATGCATACCTGTCTCTCATCTGCCAATCTATCCATCCATCCCTATATTTGTCTTTGTATCCAGAGCTATCTATCTATATATCTGTCAGTCTGTATTATGTATGTATGTGTGCGTGTATGTATGTATGTCTCTTTGTAACTATATGTGTACGTGTATCCATCCATCTATCCATCCACGTTTTACTGTTACTCGGTTTTAATACGCGTCGCGGTCATGAACGTGTCTGGTCGTCCCGGGGTTCACACGTGTCAGACTGCGACAGGTGCGGCGGGCAGGTAGACTTGTAATGCACATCGCCGCTCGGAATAACAACACGGAGAACCACGGCGACGAGTTTTAAGGAAGAGAAATTGCACCTGCCATTCCATTAGCATCACCTTTCCGTGGTATTTGGGAGACAGGTAGCGAGGAGAGAGAGATTGTAGTGCCCATTCCATCAGTGTTACCTTTTCGTGGCAGTGGAGGAAGGTAGGGAGGAGAGATAAAGATTGTAGTTCCCATTCCATTTGTATTACCTTTCCGTGGTCATAGGGACAGGTAGGGAGGAGAGAGAGATTGTAGTTCCCATTCCATCAGTGTTACCTTTCTGTGGTCATAGGGACAGGTAGGGAGGAGAGATAAAGATTGTAGTTCCCATTCAATTAATATTACCTTTTCGTGGTCATAGGGACAGGTAGGGAGGAGAGAGAGATTGTAGTTCCCATTCCATCAGTGTTACCTTTCCGTGGTCATAGGGACAGGTAGGGAGGAGAGAGAGATTGTAGTTCCCATTCCATTTGTATTACCTTTTCGTGGCAGTGGAGACAGGTAGCGAGGAAAGAGAGATTGTAAGCCCTATTCCATTAGTATTAACCTCTTCGTGGTATTGGAGACAGCGTGTTATTATGTGTATTGTGTGTTTTTAGTGCGGTATGAATTCATCGGCTTGTAAACAATGTGCGGTTATTCTGTAGTCGTGGATTTCTGATTAGTTATTTTTGTGTGGGAGTGTGATATGGGGAAGCCTGTCAAAAGCCTGGTTGGTGGCGTCTCACAGCTGTACGAGAGTGAGGAAATGTTAAGTAGGCGACAGGTGATAATAGCCGGTAAGTAAAGTCAACTATAGAAAAAACTCACCGTACATTAAACTGACCCAGAGGAAATGTTGAGTAGGCGA
The DNA here is from genome assembly GCF_024679095.1 of Eriocheir sinensis. Classification (NCBI taxonomy): domain Eukaryota; kingdom Metazoa; phylum Arthropoda; class Malacostraca; order Decapoda; family Varunidae; genus Eriocheir; species Eriocheir sinensis. The sequence goes on along the minus strand of NC_066534.1, from coordinate 16,028,148 downwards.
GCGACAGATGATAACGGTTGGTGAATAAAGTCAACTATAAAAATAAAAATCTCACCGTACGTTAAATTGACCCAGAAGCCCCGGCCCCTCCTCCATGGCTACGGGAGCTGAATAGATGAAAGCAGGTTGGGGTTAGGAGTCAAGATTACCGTGCGGGGAGGGTGAGGAAGGGGGCGGGGGGACTTCTGAACCAATTTAATGTAAGGTGACTATAATATAATGTCCTGGGCTTATGGTATATGGAGTAGGGTGGCTGGTTCCTTCCTCCGCCTCCTCCATCCTTTATTTATAGTTCTGGGATAACAGGAGTCGCACTAATGGGTAAATAAAGGATATATATAAGTTCTAAATCAACGGCGTTAGACTAGCGTGGCCATTTCCTTCCTCCGCTCCTCCGCCCCCTCCATCCTTCTCATATCGCTCGGGATCACAAACAAACACACCAATGGTTAAATGAATGGCCCACAAAAGCAATTCCAATAAATTAAAATAGATAGAGGCCAAATTAGAGGATCATATATCATTCGTAGAGCAATTGGAACCTTTTAAAGCTATCTAACGGAATTTGATGTTCTTCTGTTGATCTTTCCGAGGCATTTAGTGAAATCGGAGTCTCTGTTGTTTATCTTTGTGTTAAGCCTCGAGCGACTTAGATAATTATTTTTTTTAAAGTAGAAAGTATTTGTTTTTGTTGTCTTAATGGATATACAGCGGGAAGGGAGTGTTGATGCTTATCTTTACGGTCTAAGCCTCCAGCGATTCGGGTATTGCTAGACCGACATGGGTACTGCTAGACCGACTTGGGTATTGCTAGACCGACTTGGGTATTGCTAGGCCGACTTGGGTATTGCTAGGCCGACTTGGGTATTGCTAGGCCGACTTGGGTATTGCTAGGCCGACTTGGGTATTGCTAGACCGACTTGGGTATTGCTAGGCCGACTTGGGTATTGCTAGGCCGACTTGGGTATTGCTAGGCCGACTTGGGTATTGCTAGGCCGACTTGGGTATTGCTAGACCGACTTGGGTATTGCTAGGCCGACTTGGGTATTGCTAGACCGACTTGGGTATTGCTAGGCCTTTTATATTAAGTTTACTTACACCGTCATTCATTTTGTTGTTGTTGGTGGTGGTGGTGAAGGAAGGGAAGGTCTGTCTCGTGTTACTGAATTACCAGCGAGTTTTAATCTTAACGGGATACTTAACCTCTTTTTTTTCTTTCTTTTTTTACTGTTGGAGCAGCTTAGTTTTTTTTGTTGTTGCTATATTTGTATTTTTGCCCTTGAGCCGCCTCCCTTGCTGTAAAAAAATAGGAAGTTTCAAGGATTTTCTTTGTTTCAAGTCTCGGGTAACTTCAACAGATTTTTTTTAATGAAAGGGAAATGTTTAAGCGTTGTCTTCACGAGATGCGTAACGAAAAGTGTATTTGTTATGTCTTTTCCAGCCTCGTATATTAGGATTTTATTTATTTATTTCTAACGGAGGTATGTAGTGTTTATCTCAGTGACGTTATGTGGCGAAGAGAGAGGTTTTATGGCCTCTCTTAAATCAATCAACAAAAAGTATGTATTAGTCATTTTTTAAGCATCGTATACCAAGACTTCTTTTTATTTCTCACGGAGGTATTTAGTGTATATCTTAGTGAAGTATATAACGCAGAGAGAGATTTTACGGTTTATCTTAAATCAATCAACAAAAAGTATGTACTGGTTATTTTTTTCAAGCATCGTATACCAAGACTTCTTTATATTTCTCACGGAGGTATTTAGTGTATATCTTAGTGAAGTACATAACGCAGAGAGAGGCTTTACGGCTGTTCTTATATCGAGCAGCTTCAGTCTTGTCAAGCTTTCCCAGGACGCCGCCAGGTCAGATCGGGTCCGTGGAGTTGAGGGTCAGAGAGGGCGGTAACCTTTGCAACTCCCTTCCCTTTTTTTCTTTTTTTTAGGGCACTGTCTTGTCCCCTCTCATGTGTGGTTATTGTTCGACATATCTCTCTTTTCCCACGCTTTCATATAGATTTGGTTCCCTTTTTCCTCGTCTCTTGTTTTGTCCGATTAGTAAGTCTTGGTAAAATCTGTGACCCGCATCTAATATCAACTTCAAGGGATAATGTTTGGTTAGACGGTATCTCTTTTCAATGGTTGATGTCCGGTATCTCTCTCATATTCCCACGCTTTTATATTTTTCTTGGTTTTTCTTTCTCCTTGCCTCTGTGTCATCCGATTAATAGGTCTTCGTAAAATCTTTGAACCGTATATTTACAAGTTCACGGTATGGGGTTTAACAGGGCGGAACCTTTCTTGTGACCATCTTGTTCTGTATCTCTCCTTTTCCAACCCTTTTCACATTCTTGGTTTCCCTTTCTCTTTATTTCTCTGTCATCCGATTAATAGATCTCTGTAAAATCTTTGAACCGTGTATTAACAAGTTCAAGTTCGTGTCTGATAGGGCGGCACCTTTTTTGTGGGTGTCTTGTTCGGTATCTCTCCTTTTCCAACCCTTTTCACATTCTTGGTTTCCCTTTCTCCTTCTTTCTTTGTCATCCGATTAATAGGTCTTTGTAAAATCTTTGAACCGTCTATTAACAAGTTCAAGTTCGTGTCTGATAGGGCGGCACCTTTTTTGTGAGTCTTTTCGGGGTGTATCTCTCCTTTTCCAACTCTTTCATTTTTTGTGACCTGAAAGCATAATTGAACATCCCTAAAGCTGATCTGATTATCGTATACTGGAGTCAATTATCGCACATCTGGGTAGGCGGGACTTCCCCTTGGTCTACGACTCTACATGTTCCCCCAAAAGTAGGTCCACCGCCACCCCCCTTAATCTCTCGGCAAGGTAAATAGACCGTATGATATAGTAATTAAGTTGCGAATCGGAGTGTAATGGAGACGGCACACTTCATTTAGAGGGCACGGCTGAGCGGAGGCCTGAAATACAGCGAGACTTTCCCTGGACGTCGCCACTAACCGTATACTAACAAGTTTGCGGGCCGGTGTGTGATGGGGCGGCGTACTTAACTGGGCGCCCGAGGTTGTGTGGACGTCTGGGTGCGGTGGTGAGGCGGGCGTGCGGTCGTGGGGGAGTGGCTATTTGTTGGGAATGTGAGAGAAGAGAGAGGAAGAGGAAGGATAGGGAGAAAAGAGAAAGAAGTTGAATGAGGGAGAAATAATGGAAGAGGTAGTTTGAGGAGAAAATATGGAAGACAGAGGAAAGGTGAGGGAGAAAAGATGGAAGGGTGAGGAAGAGAAGAGGAAAGGAAAAGGTGGGACGAAGGAGAAAAGAGAGAAGAGAGAAGAGGTAAGGTGAGGAAGGAAATTTGAGAGGGCGAGGAAGAAGGAGAAAAGAGGAAGAAGAGGTTGTTGAGGAAGAAAAGAAAGAGAATAGAGAAAAAATGATGAAGGAGAAAAGAGAAGAAGAGGTATAGGATGAGAAAAAAAGAAAGGGAACAGAAAATAAATGAGATGAAGGAGAAAAGAAAGAGAAAAGAAAGGATGTAGGATGAGAGAGAGAGAAAAGAAGAAAGGGAGAAGTCGGATGAGAGAGAAAAAAATGAGAGGAAAAGGTAGAATGAGGGAGAGAAGAAGAAAGGCAGAAGTGAAAATGAGGGAGAAGGAGGTGGGAAGAGGGATAAATTAGAGGAAGAAGTAGGATAAGGAAGGAAGGAAAGGAAGAGGGATAATAAGGAAGAGAGAAAGAAGTAGAATTAGAGAGAAAAGAAGAGGAGGAGAAGGTAAAATGAAAGGAGAGAAATTGTATGAGGAAGAGAGAAAAAGTAGAATGAAGGAGAAAAGGAGATTGAAGTAGAATAAGAGAGAAAAGAGAGAACATTAAGGAGGAGGAGAGGAGGAAATTAAATGTTAGTGGATATAAAAACAATGTATCTTGCTATGTGTTAAGGGTTTCTTGGTTGTAAAGGTAAAGTTCAGTGCGTGTTTATGGTTCTTGCTTGTAGTTTGCATATATGTTTAGAGGCAGAGGAAGGGGAGGTAGACAGGTGAATCATTAAGGAAAAGAGTAGAGAGTAAGAGTTGGTATGCTGCCCACCTTGGTAAGAGCTATTGTGTCTTGGGCGTTTTTAGCTTATTGTGAATTTGTTAGCTTGTATATGACCCGAGTTTATTGTAGTACTGATTTTCAACGTAACCTAACCAAATCGAAACAGATACTAGGGGGTCTTGACTCAGAAAATTCATATATGCTTCCTTACTAATGAGACTTTCTATACAACAAAGTGAGGGCATTCTTTGTTGAGTGTGAATTCATTGGGTTGAATATCATCTGTTTATTTTTATGGTAGTGGTTTTTTAGTTAGGTGTTTTTTGGGCAGGTGTAAATGACTCCAATACACGATAATCAGAGCAGCTTTGGGGATGTTCAGTTATGCTTTCAGGTCACAAAAGGAAACTGTAATTAACGCTTAAATTCATTGGTTTCTGCATCATCTAGGTTTATTTCTGTAACTGGCTTTTTGATAATTTTTTTTGTATCATCTGAGTTTATTTTGTGGCAGTGGCTTTCTGATCAGGTGTTTTTGATCTGGGTTTACTTTGTAGTACTGGCTTTCTTCTGATCAGGTGTTTTTTGCGTGTGATATGGGAAGCCAATTACAAGTCTAGGCCCCGCCGTACCCCGCCAGCACCCCTCCAGCCGCCAGTCAGTCAGCCAGCACACGACCAATGATTACACGCATCGCTAGCTGGCCCCTCGTCGCGGCCCTCACTCTGCCCCACACGCCCCCTCGTCTCCACGCTGCCCATCCTGACGTACGACCTTTCCTGAAACGACAACACTGAAATTACATCCTCACCCCCTCTACTGCTACTACTATTACTACTACTACTACTCCACATAGCCCATTCTGACGTGCGACCTTTCCAGAAACGACAACACTGAAATTACATCCTTCCTCTCTCCCCTTCACCACGTCTCCATGCTGCCCATCCCGACGTACGACCTTCCCAGAAACGACAACACTGAAATTCCATCCTTTTTCCCCTCCCACCATGTCTAAACGCAGCCCATCCTACACTTTGACATATCCTTTCCCTTTCACCATTTCGCGCATCCCTTCCAAATTTACACTCTTGCCAGACAACGATATACTGTTTTACGCCTTCCCCCGCCTCATGTCTCCATACAACCCATCCTGATATGTTACCTTGCCAGAAACAACGATGGTATAACTCACAGCCTCCCCTTCCACCAGGTATCCGCAGCTCGACCCAACCTACACTCTTTTCAAACATAACAATACACTCTGACTTAACATCCTTCTCCCTACTGCTTCTCTATACAGCGCATCCTGATATGTAACCTTAAAACCCACTCCTTACCCACTCCGCTACCCCTAACCACCACTCATCCACATTTGTACTCTTTCCACACACAATGCCACACCGACTCACACAGCCCTTTCAATCTCCTCTTTCCAGGTACAAAGATACACTTACATTACTGTTGGTACCTTCTCCATCCTCTCCCCCGCCCCCTTAACCTCTCCTGACCTATCTCGACATTCGCTCTTTACATATACAAAGATACACCCTTGATCTGTTTGTACAATCTCCTCGTCCCCGTATAGTTCACCCTGACATCCACCCTTTAGTGTATACATTGATATTTAAAAGGCGTCTAACAACACCTACTTCGCCGCCCGACTGATCTGAACTTCCACCCTCACCAGATACTACGGACACTTGTGATGTTTGTACACACTCCCCCTCGCATTCCATCCATCCCTGCCTTATAGATACCCTTAACCTACTCACCCATACTAATCTAGACCTTCTCCAGATACAATGACACACTTTGCTCTACTTATCTCCTCATCCCCTCCCCGACACCTCCTCTCTCAGTCTAATTTGGAGCACATCCTTACCAAGACGCATTCAGACTCTTCATACGCATCCTACGCCTCATGCTACCCTATCCTGACAAATGCACTCTCTATACTTCCGAAGATACACATAGTTACCCCGTTACTTATAAGACATTTCGCCGCCCAAGAACACAGATTTGACAAGGCTTTCGTAGGAGTTGTGGGCATTTCCAGGAGTAGTTTTATGACCCTGGTGTTAGTTTGACCCTTCTTCTGTACCATGAACCTAAGGAAACACTCAATAGAACTCGACTGACCCCATCTTTAACCTTTAGAAATTGTTAATGTGAGAAGCGATAGTCTTATAATACCAACCATCTCCCTCGCCTTCCCCCTGCAGTCTGTTTTGCCACACCCTTACTAAGACACACTCACTCTTTACACACTTTCCACTCGTCTCATGCTACCCTATCCTGACATGTGCACTCTCTATACACCCAAAGATACACTTGTCTGCTCTACCTCGCTTCCACCTGGTCTATTATGGCACACACCCTTATTTCCACTCGTCTCCTGGTACCCTATCCTGACATATGCACTCTCTATACACCCAAAGATACACTTGCCTACTCTACCTCGCTTCCACCCGGTCTGTTATGCCACACCCCCTTACTAAGACACACTCCCTCTTTACACACCTCCCACGTCTCCTGCTACCCCACCCTGACATATGCACTCTCTATAGACCAAAAGATACACCGTTACTTGCGTAGTCTCCTTCACTTCCACCCACTCTGTTTTGGTACACACCCTTATCAAGACACGCCCAGACTCTTTACACACCTCCCACGTCTCTCACCGTTCACCCTGACACATTCCCTCTTCAGGCATTGCGAGTTCGATACACCTCCGCCCCCTAAGGCACCGCAGCAAGTGAAAGAAGGGTGTACGAAGCCTTGACAAGCAGGTCTCTGTAGCCCCACCCCGCCAGGCCGTGCCATGCACCAGCTGCCTCCCTTACACTGCCTTGGACTCTTTGCTTCCGAGTCACCACGAGCATTGCACAGCCTCTCTCTCTCTCTCTCTCTCTCTCTCTCTTCTCTTCTCTTCTCTTCTCTTCTCTTCTCTTCTCTCTCTCTCTCTCTCCAGCACAGGCCATGAAATGCGAGTCAAGGTTATCAAAGCAAAATATAAATGAGGTTTTCGTATGACGGAGCAAAATGAAAGAGAGCAAAATCAAAACGAAAGTATGACTCTCTCTGCAGCACAAGCCAAAAAATTAAAGTAAAAGTTATCAAAGCAAAATATAAATGAGGTTTTCATATGACAGAGCAAGATGAAAGAGCAAAATCAGGAAGAAAAATATATAATGAGAGTGATTATCTGCAACAAAACCTCGGAAATGCAAGTAAAGGTTATCAAAGGAAAATACAGATAAGGTTTTCATATGACGGAGCAAGATGAAAGAGCAAAATCATGAAGAAAAATATATAATGAGTGAATATCTGGAGCTCAACCTCGGAAATGCAAGTAAAGGTTATTAAAGCAAAATACAGATAAGGTTTTCATCTGACGGAGCAAGATGAAAGAGAGTAAAATCAAGAGAAAAATGAAACTAAAGTATTTGGACTCTGCACCACAAGCTCAGAAATGCAAGAAAAGACTGTCAAAACAAAATACAGTTGAGATTTTCTTATGACGGAGCAAGAAGAAAAAAGAACAAAATCAAGCAACAAAAACAATAAACGAAAGTATGACTGCGAAATCTTGGACTGGAATGAAAAAAAAAAAAAAAAAAAAAAAGACGAGGCGTTTATTTTCTCCGAGCGGGTTAATTGACGTGTTCTGATTCCCTTTACCGGTGCTGACCAAGCGAGAATTCGGACTCAGGAGCCTTCTTGGGGTTGGGGTTTCCAGTTCACGTTCGGACACAGACTCAGCGGCAGAAACAATGGTCCGCTGTTGCTGTTTTTGTGAAGTGTTTGCAGCGGGTGTTCAGGGCCGGCGGGGAGGGAGGGAGTGTCTGGGTGAGTGATGTGGGTAATTCTTCAAAGTATTGGTTAAGGTAAGGCATGGGTCGCGCGAGAGAGAGACTGGTTACTGGGTTGTCTCTTCCTCGCAAATAGTTAAGTAAGTACCAAACATATAAGTGGGGTGTTCAGGGCCGGCGGGGAGGGAGGGAGTGTCTGGGTGAGTGATGTGGGTAATTCTTCAAAGTATGGGTTGAGGCATGGGTCGGCGCCGAAGCACACACATCTGATTAGGCTTTCGTAGGAGTTTGGGGTATTTCTAGGGATATTTTCGTTGGAGTTTGGGGTATTTCTAGGGATAGTTTTCGTTGGAGTTTGGGGTATTTCTAGGGGTAGTTTTCGTTGGAGTTTGGGGTATTTCTAGGGGTAGTTTTCGTTGGAGTTTGGGGTATTTCTAGGGGTAGTTTTCGTTGGAGTTTGGGGTATTTCTAGGGGTAGTTTTCGTTGGAGTTTGGGGTATTTCTAGGGGTAGTTTTCGTTGGAGTTTGGGGTATTTCTTTGGGTAGTTTTATGACCCGCGCCTAAACCCACATATCTGACTAGGCTTTCGTAGGAGTTTGGGGTATTTCTAGGGGTAATTTTCGTTGGAGTTTGGGGTATTTCTAGGGGTAGTTTTATGACTTGCCCCTAAACCCACATATCTGACTAGGCGTTCGTAGGAGTTTGGACTTCAGAATCACACTGGATGGAAGAGAGAGAAAGAAAAAATGGAGATTACTACAGCAAGGTTTACTTCCACATTATTAAACGTATCGAACTCCCATTACGACTATTCTCCAAGGCCACAGAGATGACTAACTGGGTTTCCATGAATTACTTTCTCTTTGAAGGTGCGGAAGCCGTGTAAAACTATCAACAGGATCACAAATTGACCTCTCTTTCGGCCACCTCTTTGGATTCTTTTGGGGAGCAGCGAGTAGCGGTCTTTTTTTTATATTATTGTTTCCTTTTTTTTGTGCCCTTGAGCTGTCTCCTTTGTTATAAAAAAAAAAGTCCATGAAAATCCCAGCAACTTACCTTTAAGAATACGGTCTCCAAAATCAAACTGGATGGCAGGGAGAGAAAAAAAAGATGGAGAACACTATACGACAAGGTTTAGTTAGTCCCCCCGGTGGCTTGCGAATTCCACAGGTGCAAGTTTTTGGGGCGGATCACGCGATGGCTGTAGACAGGTATCGCTTTCACTTCATTCATTAGTCCACAACTGTCGGGGAGTCGCTCGCTGGACATGCCTTCTTTTCTACCTGTCTTCTCCTGCCCAAAGTGTTCCCGTATCATCCATCATGCGATCTGATACTCATACCCGCCTGGCCGCCCTTTGAACCTCTCTCCCTCGCGCCGTGCGGTAATTGATTTGCGTGGCTTCATTCTTAAGAGCAACAGTCTGCATATTCAGAAGCATGATGTGACTGGTGAAAGGTGAATGGAGGGTGATGCGGTGCGGCGTGGTGGTGAGAGGTGATGAGGGTGTGGTGAGGGTGTGGTGGTGCGAGGTGGTGAGTGTGTGGTGGTGTGTGTGGTGGTGTGTGTGGTGGTGTGTGTGTGGTGGTGAGTGTGTGGTGGTGAGTGTGTGGAGACGAGGGTGTGGTGGTGAGAGGTGGGGGTCAGGGCGTGGCTAGAATGGATAGAAATACTGCCTGAATCGGGAGAAAATGACCTATAAAACTAAAGTCAACTGAAGCTACTGACGAAAACTGGTCGGGCGGTCAGGGTGCGGCGCCGGGGAGGCTGGAGTGGCACGGGGCTGGGCGGGGTTGGGCGGGGAGGAGCGGGGCCTGCGGGGGAGGGTGACGCGGAGCGGGGAATTCTGAATTCCAGATGTTTATCGCCCCTGAGTGACTCATGGCCACGGAACTGCTATAATACCGCTACACTGTCCCCCTCCCTCCTTTTCCTCCTCCTTCCCTCCCTATTTACCTTCGGCCGCCGCTGCTAAACAAGACGCGTCAACAAGCAGCCCCACGCCGTCACCGCCACGCTGCTGAGGACGCCCGCGCACTCATTGTTCGACGCTGCTCCTCACCTCGCCCGGAATCCTGGTCCGCATCAGGGTTAAAAGAGGCTCGGATGGCTTCTTGACGTGTTTTCGTTGTCTGACGGGCGGCACTCGTGTCCACATTACACAGTCGCGGATGCATCGCCGAGCTGCCAGAGTGTTGGGCTGGGGCGGGCTTCAGCTGTTCCTCCCCCAGATTATGTTGCCCCCGGTAAGACAAAGGCCTCGTTAGGTATCAACATAATGGTGAAATGCCGGAATTTTCTCTTTTCTATACTCGAACACGATCTCTGCGTGTAACGAAACACAGGAGAAATTAATCCAGACAAGGAATGGTTTGCCGGCGCCGGGGATCGAACCCGCGACCAGCGTAACGGGAGAGCCACTCCTTTACCAGTCGGCCAAAGAGGTACCCCCCTGGCTCAGAGGGTTATGGGAGGCTCGCCCATCAGGCAAGTCAGCATTACAATGAAGCAAGAGAGGTCAGGTAACACTTTCAGGTCGCGTTTCTAAAAACTGGAAAGTCCGATCACACTTAACGATGTCCGTTCTTTACGACTCGTTTCCCGAGACATAAAGAGGCGCACGCCCTCCAGCTCTGGTCGGGGGCGGGCCGGATTCACAGGGACGGACCGAAGAAAGTTACCATTCCAGCGGCTTGGCAACAGACTCGCCAAATCCCCTCAACCTGTCCACAGCCGCCTTGGTAAAGTCTGTGTTGAGGCGCCGCTGTCATGGCGTGGCGACGCTCGTCATGCTGCATGGCCGTCGTCAATGGGTTGTATTTATTTACTTTTCCTCCTTCCGTAAAATTATTGAAATCCTGCAAAGGACCGTCTCAGATGTGTGTAATTGTGCGCTTATCACTGTCAACCTCATCACGTGTTGTGCAGTTTGGTCAGCGTCGTGACGGTCAAGGGAAACTCGTTGAAGCCGATGGGAATCAAGAGACTGATCAGAAGTTTTCTCCATGTCTGTAACACCTTCACCGGACATTATCTTGGCGTTAAGTCGGAGGCTGGTGATGGAGCAGCGGCCTTCTCCGGCGTGTCTCAATGCATCAACTGTGACGCGAGGGAGGCGCCGCTCCCCGCCGCCTCCCTGTGGCTCCGCAGCCCCGCGGCCTCACGCTTTGTTCCCGCTGCGCCTCGCCGCGCCGTGCAAGGCTGCAGCCGCTTGTTAGCATCGTTACGGCGTGCCTCCCGCTGATGGGAATTCTTTATTAGTAAAGATGTTGCCGCGAGTGGCGTGCGTCACGCATTTCAACAGAGTGAAAACTAATGAATCTGCCAGTCAGTGGCTGGAACAAAGGGGCGTAGGGGCGACCAGTGTTGAGGGGGAGGGTTTCACCATCAGCCTTGTGTTCTCATTATTCACGCAACGCAGCCGCCAGTAAAAAGGGTGAAAACACTCCGCTCAAAAAGCAGACAACATGTTTCCAACAATGATTGCAACCCGCGCAGCTCAGGTCAAGGAGGCGCCGGCAAAGGTCACGGCGCAGCTCGTTCCCACACTCCCTCCCCCGCGCGGCCTGCCTGCCTGCCTGCCTGCTTGCCTGCCTGGTGCCCCATACTAGAGTAAAACTGGTACGGATTAGCAGCAAAAAGCAAGGCCAAGACTTAGTGCCTGTACCCGGAAGATCAGTGAAAATACCAGTGCGTCCAATCAAAAGTGGCGGTGGTGGCGGCGGCGATCTATTTACGTGGTGATACTGTACGCAGAGGAGTCACGATTATCTAGTTATTCTTATTCATTTGTAGTTCAGAAGTTTCCTCACATCAACTTACTGAACCGTCACTCCGTTTTTTACTAGCAGTCAGAACACATTGGCGGACCGTCGCTGCCGCTTCCTGGCCTTTCATCTCCTGCCGTCTCCGGGATGATTCAGGAGATTTGCTGCTAAAGGTCTCTGTTTTTGTGGCCTGAGGGAGGCACAACACAACCCAGTGACTGTTTTCCCGTGTTCGTATTTAACTTGGGCGAATTCTTCCTGAAAGTCTTCTACAGTTTTTTAATTAAGAGCGACAAGTATCTTATTTCATTTACTCCTTGGCGTTCCTTCTTTTCCTGTAAAGAGAAGGAAAAAAAGAGGACCGTCGTTGAGGCTGACAAGACAAGTGTTATTTGTCGACAAAGTCCCGCGCCTTGATCAACAGTGTATCGACATGTTATGAAATATCATTCTGGAAGTGTTCGTGTTGGTCAGCCTTGCACCGGCGACGAGGCTCCAGCAAGACGGAGGCTGCCCGCACGCACATACCATCGTCTTTGGTACGAAACTGAGTCTAGAGAAAGTTGAAAGAGACGGAGTTGAGTCTGCCGGCAATTGCCCAACACTCGAGGCTGTGCAGGGAACAGACGGCGCTCGGAGTAGCGGCGCATCTGTGGGGGGCCGGGGGTCCTGGCCCCCCTCAGCCAGGCGCTGGGCCCCTTCACCTCTGACTTCCCAGCTGAAACTTTATATTTGTAAAGTACTGGTTGGCCCATCTCTATATTACAGCTTGGTATAAATACCTTGTCAAGTTGTCCACCTCTAGATGAGGGTTTTACCTCTCTTTGGTCTCGAAATTTGTAGAAAATAATTAATTATAAGGTAATGAACGTTTACGTAAAGGACGGAAAGTTATGTGAAGCACAATGCATTTTAATAAAAAAAACAATACACAGCATCAAAAGCTTTAAGTCAGCACAGAGTTTATTGTGGATGAGGGAAGCCAAAAAGAATAAATAAAACACATGAAGGCAGGGCGGGAAGAAGCAAAGCGTATCGTCACGAATAACGCAGAACACAGGAATGTACGCTATGCAGAGTTCTTGGGTTTGAGGACGGCCGCCGCGGGGGAGGAGGCGAGTCGTGAGAGTTGTTGCGGCGGCCCGGCGATGAGGCAACGCTTAGCACCGGCCCGTGCAGGAAGCGACGCAAGAGTCGGCCGAGGGGAGACGAGAGCAACGTTACCATATTATCGTACGCATAACACTGTATTTTCCGCTCTCTGGCCCATGAATTATGCAGAAAAGAGCATCAGTAATTCCCGATTTTAACAATGATTATAAATGCATATCGTTATCTTTGTAGGTGCGATAGTTTTTGGTCAGAAATCGGCAAAAATAACACGCCGAGTACGACAATCTGGTAATGTTGGACAAGAGCGTCAAAGCGTGGCGCGGCGGACACGTACGACAAACAGTGTAAAGGCGTCTGTGTCGGCGTGTTCCATTCATGTGTATCATTTCGAGTGTGTGTGTGTGTGTGTGTGTGTGTGTGTGTGTGTGTGTGTGTGTGTGTGTGTGTGCGGTCGTCTTTTATGAGTCGTGCAGACCCTGATGACGGTATGCTCAGACGCCTCCTCCTCTCACATCAACTATCTCCATCAACTATTTCCATTAACTATTTCCATCATCTATTTCCATCAACTATTTCCATCAACTATTTCCATCAACTATTTCCATCATCTATTTCCATCAACTATTTCCATCAACTATTAACTATTTCCATCAACTATTTTCATCATCTATTTCTATCAACTATTTCCATCAACTATTTCCATCAACTATTTCCAAAGGCCAAAAGGGAGATCAATCGGGTTTTTATGAGTGGTATTTTTAGTTTCGTGGTGCAGAAGGGTCACACTACCAGAAGAGTCATAAAACTAGCCCTGGAAATGCCTCAAACTCCTACGAAAGCCTTGTCAAATAGGTGTACTTGGGCGCCAGAATGTTTAAAAATACGACCCTGAGCCGCTGAAGTGAAAGACTGCGTTGGCTGGTGTACCGTGACGCGTCTTGGTTTACTGGTCGTCGGTGAGGAATCTGTTCATCCCCACGCACACGCAGCCAATAGTATAAACCAAGGATACTAGACTCCTTAGTAACCCTCTCCCGGGACATGAAAAAAATACGTAATGGACCTAAACATACGACACTTAGTTCACTATGTTCAGACTCTCTAATACTCGTCCGTTTCCTGTTCTGTTCTTACGGTTGCGCGCTCAGCTATAAGAAATCAAATCCTCTCTCAGAACAATAAGTGATACCAGAACAGTCTAAATCACACACCACTTTAGAGTTTTCAATGTCCATTCTCTCTAGTTTTCCCTCGTTTCTAAAAGTTCCCTTCCTTTAGTAACACACGCAGTTAAGAAATCAAAATACCTCTCCCAGGACAATAAATGACACCGAAACAGGCTAAATCACACGCCATTTCAGAGTTAGCAATGTCCATCCTCCCTAGTTTTCCCTCGTTTTCCTATAGTTCCCTTCCTACAGTGACGCACGCAGTTAAGAAATCAAAGTACCACTCCCACACAATTTCAAAACGGTTTTATACGTCGTTTTAGAGTTAGCAGTGTCCATCCTTTGTAGTTTTCGCTCATTCCTTATTCTATCCATATACTCTCCCTTGGCCAATACTTTCAAAGGCAGCAACTGTATAGACTTCATGGGGGAGGACGAGGATGAGGTGCGTAGCCGAGCCTGAGTGCGCCAGAGTCGTTCCTCACCGCTGGGTCGTGACGTGAGTTGGCCTTCAGTCTCAACGCTTTTTGCTCTTACCTTTCCCGGCTGATTGAATCCATATATGTTGAACGGCGGCCTTAATTATGCTCCTCGTTTGCCTTCTATGGCTGATTTGATTCGCAGGTGCACGCAAGGTTGATATGTGGGTTGCGTGGTTATGCATTCGTGGCGTGGCATGGGGTGGTTTTTGATGTTCTTTTGTTTCTCGTTGTTTTGCAGGAATAACTGAATCCGTATTGAGAATGGTAGACTTTTAATGGTTTCTAAGTTATCTTCTTTATGGTTTCTTTTATATGTATGTGGAATTGTTTTTATATACGAATGCAAGATGACTAATGATCCTTATAATATTTTTCCCATGGCTGACTGAATTCATACATAGAAAGTTAGCCTCAAATGTCTTCTAAATCGCCGTCTATGGACGATTTGATGCTCATGTGTAACGGCTGACGTGCAAGGCTGTTCACTTCACGGTACGAAGAGACTTGACGTGCCGTTTAGCAAAGTCTTTCATACATTTTTACTTCCCATCCATTTTCAAGTCTTGTTCGATTCCCGGGCGAAGTGGAAAAAATTGGGCGGCTTTTCCGATACCCTACGCCCCTGTCCACCCAGCAGTAAATGGGTATATCTGTTCCATTCTCCTATAATTCCTTCCCCTCCTGTCTCCCTCCGGCATATGGCCACAGATGTTGCGCCGACTAAACGAAACTTTATAACTTTTTCCGAGTCTTGTGTTGATCGCTAACCGTGTGCTCTTTGTCTTGTTTCAGATGTGTCCGAGAGCTACATTGAGAAACAACAGTACAATGGCTGGTACAACAACCTGGCACATCCTAGCTGGGGCTCCGCAGGTACGGTACACACGCACACACGCGCACACACACGCCCCCCCACCCACACACACACACACACGCACAGACACTCATTTTTTTATAGTTTATTCAGTATTTTAACACACATAATATATTGCGTTTTACAGAGCAGTGTTAATAGTTTGATGCAACACAAGAGTAAGATTTAATACTGCAAACTCAGTAATAATATGAAACACACACACACACACACACACACACACACACACACACACACACACACACACACACACACACACACACACACACACACACACACACACCTTGCTTTATGGTTTTCTTTTGCCTTTCATGATTTTTTTTTTTTTTGCTCTATCGCCTCTGCATTTTTTTCCTCCTCGTCACTTCATTCTCAAGCATTTTATTATTTATTTTTTCCACCCGAAGTAACATTATATGAATTCCACATTTATTTTCTTGCTATTTTTTTTGTATCTTTACCTCTAGGTTCTCTCTCTCTCTCTCTCTCTCTCTGTCATTCTAACAAGGAAAACAAGAACACTTCCACCGTAACTCGAAGCGAAGGTAAGGATGCCTCTTACCATACATGACATTGGCGCTCGTCCGTGAGAGATACTTACCCCTCCCTCCTTTTCCTCGCCTTCCGGATACGATCGAGGTGGTCGGCGCGCGCTCCACGGCTGCATTCACCAGGAAACTCGTGTGTACTCCCATAGCTCAAGGCAACACCTCGCCTCCCCCATAGCTCAAGGCGACACGTCTCCTCCAGTGATGTACAGCACCGCAGCACAATCCATTACCTTCACGATCCATGGACAAGCCTCCGCGTGCCTCCTGTCGTCTGGCGTTCATGGACCATTTTCGGAAACGCTTCGCCGCTTATATACTCACATTTGACAGGGCTTTCGTAGGAGTTTACGGTGTTTTCAGAGGTACTTTTATGACCCTGGCAGTAGTTTGTAGCTTCCTTTACTATATACGGAATATGTAAAATATCACTTTCAAATAGCACATGGATGGGAAATGAGAGAGAGAGACGCATGTACGAAGGTTGATCTGAGCACGACGTACGTAAGAAGACGGTCTGCTCACCTATACATCCCCCAAACTGCTCTTTCTACTCTCTGCACTTCTTTTTATGTGGTGATACGTACGTTTTCTATCTCTTTCCTCCTCCGATATTAACTAACGTCACTCAGGGCCAGTCTTACAGTCCAATTCTTTGACCCTATTCTTTGACAACACCCAGCTATCACCTTCCTCAACACTAAACATCCTCCTCCTATCCCTACTCAAAAAAAAAAAACAACTGAAACTTCATCTCTCATCTCTTCCTAAATCAGCTTCCTCGGGGCTGGTTCTTCTCTGTCTCCGCTCCTTCTTCTCCCCTGCACAGTTGCTGTCCATATAGGGGCCCCTGTCCCGCCTCTCTATGTATGAGTATGCATCTCATGTGGGGGGGGGGACACAGCTCAGCTGGAGGGGAAAGAGGGCTCACTCTCTCTCTCTCTCCCTCATACTGTCCTCTCTTTCTACCTCTCTAATCTACCCTCTCTTCTCTCTCTTCTATATCTTCTCTTTCTATTTTGCGCTCTTCTCTTGCTTGCTGCATGCCCTCCCCCCCCTCCCCCCCCTCCCTGCTCCCCTTTCTTTCTCCTCTTGCTCATCTCTATACTGTCCAAACCTATACTGTCATCCCAGCATCTTCACTCTCATCCCAGCTCTCATCTCTCAACTCTCCATCATTTGGAACTCCTCTGTATCATCTGAATCTATCTGTTTCCACTCTTTCACACTTTCAAGAGGAGGGTAGGGAGGTTCCAGAACACCTCTCTTGACTTTTTTTTTTGATCTTTTTAGAGCGATTTTTTTTTTTTTTTTTTTTGCGCGAGTTTTTTTTTTTTTTTTTTTCCTTTTGCTTTCTTTTTTGCTGTAAAAAAATACAAGTTCGTAAGCTCCCTAACCAAACACAAAATACGACGAAATTCCTTGTAGCTCCAGTGTTTGACGTTGATATAAAAATGAGACTGGAATTTTAGAACACCACACGGGAAATTTCTTTATTAGTATCTGGTTTTGAGTAGAAATAACGGATCATTGTGGTGGACATGGATTGGTTTGGACGCTTACAACAATGACTGGTGGACTGTCGAACTGGCCATCAATCTCCGCGGGGTCGGTGGTGAAGCTAACTGGATTACCTCTCAGCACCATGGATCTAGACATGATACCGGCCCAGACGTCTCGCGGAGAATGATAAACGGACGCCCGAGGTAGGGAGAGCAAGGGTCAGCAACGTGAGGGATCTACGCACCGTTGCCAGATTGTCGTACTCAGGCTTAAATATTTGCTGATTTCCGACCCCAAAACTGTCTCCTCCACCCCGATAACTAGATACATTTATAGTTATCATTGAAATGGTTAGTTGTTGGTGTTTTTACTGCAATAGTCATGGGTCAGAAACTGGTAAATACGATGTTCTGAGTACGATAATCTAGCATCGGTGGATCTACGGCATGCCTGGCTCACGGCACGGCACGGCGCGATTAGGCGATGCTGAGTGCCTGCTCCCCTTGCCTAGGAATGCCGCGCGCAAGCCAATGTGAGACTCCGGTCGCTTTTGGGCAATGGAGGATGATTCGCATACATGAAGACTGGCGGTGAAAATGATTGCACGGAGGCGACGGGAAGCTCATTAATGAACCCCTGGACTGCGGATTTCCAACAAGAAGACATCACCAAGCTACAGGAATGGAACAAAAAGTGGCTTCTACAATACAATGAAGAAAAATGTAAAGTCCAGCACACCAATGCCACATGGGAAACACTCCACTACCCACCACAGAAGCAAAGACCTGGGAGTATATGTTAACAGGCTACCAGTGAAGGCGAAATCCGTGCCAATCACAGCGGATGGGTTAACAACTCTATTCATGCACGCCTAAGGATAAGATCGAGGCTTCTCCACGCTCATGACTGTACATTGGTGAATCATCCGGCTATACAAAGACGGTGCGAGTATAAACGGTACGCAGACGATGGGCAGCTGATAAAGACTCTACCCTTGCACGCCTCAGGACAAGATGTACGGTTCCCCGCTTGGTTTAGTATGCATTGCAGGAACCATAACGGAGGGCCAAGTAGGAATAGGTGCGCGGAGGCGATGGGGGAGCTGAATGGACGGGCCTTCCCCTGCAGACCTGAGGAGAGATTTAAGGCCTTGGGAAGATAGATCGTGTAGTGCCATGCGTGTTTGCTTATATATTTAACTCAGGTTCTATGGAGATAATGAGTGAAAATAACTTGTACGAAGGAAAAAGGGAAGTAATTTAGGGTCGTATTGTGACATTTCGTCGCCTGAGAACACCTATTTGACAAGGCTTTCATAGGAGTTTGGGTCATTTCCAGCGGCAGTTTTATAACCCTGGTGGTAGTGTGACCCTTCTTCTGTACCGTGAAACTAAAGAAACACTCATTAGAACACGACTGACCCCCTCTTTGACCTTTAGAAATAGCTGATGTGAGAAGCCAAAGTTTCTTATTATACCGACCTTAAAGTCTTCGGAAGATAAATCGTGGAGTGCCATGCGTGTTTGCTTATATATTTAATTAAGGTTCTATGGAGATAATGAGAGTGAAAATAACTGTACGAAAGGAAAAAGGGAAGTAATTTAGACTCTCCCGCACACAAGGGATGAGTTTGACGCTTTCCAAAGACAAATGATGAGGGAAAACTTTCTATATTTTGGACACTTTGAAGATAGAGGAGAGATAATTATACGAAGAAGATAAGAAGCTGAATCAGACTCTCCCGGCAGACAGAAAGGTGAGTTCGAAGCCTTCCAGAGACAAAAGATGAGCGAAAACTTGCATATTCCTCACACTTGAAGATGGAGATGAAGCAAGGGAGAATAACTCTACGAGGAAGATAAGAAGCTGAATCAAACTCTCCCGGCACACAAGAAGATGAGTTCGAAACCTTCCAACGACAAATGCGTAAAAACATCCATAGTTTGTACACTTGAAGATGGAGAAGAAAGCTAAATTTGACTATGCCGGCACACAAAGGGATGAAATCGAAGCCTTAAAGCAACAAATGATGGACGAAAAAACAAAAAAACATCCACATTCCGCAGACTCGAAGATTGAGGCTATAAATAGTCTATGTAGGTAAAAATGGCCGCTCGGAGGTGATGGAGAGTGCATTCAGACACTTTCCCTGCGCACCTAAGGACGACTTCGAGGCCTCCACGCGGCAAATGATGGATGAAGGCATAAATATCGTGTGCAGTGGAGGATTATCAGCAATATAAAGACGACGGACGGTAAAATAGCAGCACTGAGGCGAAAAGGAGAGGATCAAAACTTATCACTGCGCATCTGAGAATGGTTTCGAAGCCTATTCAGTTGTGAGTTCGTGACCATCGGAGGATTATCAGACAATATATAGACGACACAAGGTAAAATAGCAGCACTGAGGCGAAGAGGAGAGGATCAAAACTTATCACTGCGCATCTGAGAATGGTTTCGAAGCCTATTCAGTCGTGAGTTCGTGACCATCGGAGGATTATCAGACAATATATAGACGACACAAGGTAAAATAGCAGCACTGAGGCGATGGTAAGAGGATCAAAACTTATCATTGCGCATCTGAGAGTGGTTTCGAAGCCTACTCACACACTCGTTGGCTTTTGTTGATTGGAGGATTCTCAAGCAAGTAAGAATCGTTGTAGTAAGCTTTGTAGTAGTTTAGGGTAAGCGGTGGCTGAGTGGTAGCGTGCTGGGCCCACATTCACCACGTGATGGACGACGCGAGTTCGAATCCCCACGCTACCACCTCGGATTTTTCAGTCACCCACATGCTGTCCTGAAGACCACCCATCAACCCGGACTCTAGAGGAAACCGTCCAAGTGAATCAAGAAGGAGTTCCGGGGGGGCAGCATGAGCCAAGAGAAGATGGCGCCACTATAAACACTTGCCTGCGCCATGACGGGCTGGGGCCGAATACCATCCAGGCCCCTCAAGCAAGCCTACCGGCGCTATAGGCGTAGACCTAAAATAAATAAATAAATAAATAAAAAGCATTCGATGGAGAGTTGATCAGACCACTTTCCTCGCACGCCTTGAGATGAATTCGAGGTCTCCACACGCTCGCACGCTCGTTGGTTCTATACATTTAAAAGAGTCCCCAGGCTATATAAAGGTATTGCAGCAAATAAAGCAACACGGCGGAGAGGAGGAGCTATTTACGACTATTCTCAAACGCCTGGGGACAAGTTTGAATTCTCCCGACCCGATAAATGGTCACCCAAGTCCCACATATTCGCCTGGACTTCTTTTTTTCTTTAGGCTTTATGAAGACCACGTATGTTTGTGGATATAGTCGCACGAGGACGATGGAGACGTGATAAAGACGACTCTTGTACACATATGGATCAGTTCAAGGCTTTACTTCCTCTCCCTGGTCATTGGCGCTGTAGACTGACGCATTTAGGTTTTACAAAGACGAGACGAGGAAAACAGTTGCACGGGGACGATGGAGACGTGATAAAGATTGCCCTTGTACACATATGGATCAGTACAAGGCTATAATTCCTCTCCCTGGTTATTGGCTCTGCAGACTGACGCATCCTTAGGCTTTACAAAGACGAGACGAGGAAAACAGTTGCACGGGGACGATGGAGACGTGATAAAGATTGCCCTTGTACACATATGGATCAGTACAAGGCTTTACTTCCTCTCCCTGGTCATTGGCTCTGCAGACTGACGCATCCTTAGGCTTTACAAAGACGAAACATGAAAAAATAGTTGCAAGGAAATGATGAGGAAGCGATTGAAAATGTCCTTAAACACATATGGATCAGTTCAAGGCTATACTCCCCTCCCCGGCCATTGGGTCTTTACACTGAAGGGCTAACTGACTAGACAAAGACGAAACAAGGAAAATGGTTGCAAGGAGATGATGAGGAACGAATTGAGTCAGTCATTACACGTATATGGATCAGTAGAAGGCAATGCTCCCCTCTCCAGTCATTGGGTCTTTACATTGAAGGGCTCAGAGGATATACAAAGACGAGACAAGAATAACAGTTGGATGGGGACGATGGACAGTTGATTAAGACTACCCTCACACACATATGGACCAGTTCAAGGCTTTACTTCCCTCCTCAGTCATTGGGTCTTTACATTGAAGGGCTCAGAGGATATACAAAGTCATTGGGTCTTTACATTGAAGGGCTCAGAGGATATACAAAGACGAGACCAGGAAGAAACAGCGGCACGGAGGCGATGAGGGAGTGATTGAGAATATCCTTAAACACATGTGGATCAGTTCAAGGATAGACTCACCTCCCCGGTCATTGGCTTTGTTAACTGGAGGGCTCGCAGGGTATACAGAAACGAGACAAGGAAAAGTAGTTGCAAAGAGGCGACAGGTTGTCCTTCCACGCTTGTAGATGAGTTAGATCCTATGCTTCCAGCCCCGGTCATTGGCTCTGCACATTGTCGGACCCTCAGGCTAAACAAAGACGAGGCAAGTAAAATCAACTGCTAGGATGCGATGGAGTTAATTAAGACTGTCCTTGCACGCTCAGGGATGAGTTCGAGGCTGCTCCACGCCGACTAGGGGGGCTTCGTGGTGCAGTGGTTAGCACACTCGGCTCACAATCGAGAGAGCCTGGGTTCGATTCCCGGGCGGAGTGGAAAAATTTGGGCGGCTTTTCCGATACCCTACGCCCCTGTCCACCCAGCAGTGAATGGGAACCAGGTATTAATCGGGGGTTGTGTCCCGTCTCCTGGGGTCTGTTCCCTTCTATAATTCCTTCCCCTTCTGTCTCTCTCCGGCATATGACCACAGATGTTGCGCCGACTAAACCAAACTTTCCAACTTTCCACGCCGACTGACTGTGCACATTGGAAGGCCCTCAAGGTATACAAAGACGAGAAAAGTAAAAACAACTGCAAGGAGGAGATGGAGTTCATAAAGACACCGTCCTTGCACGCGTAGGGATGAGTTTGAGGCTGCCTTAATAAACTGATCGGCTCTGCACACTGAAGGATCCTCAGGCTATACAATGACGAGGCAAGTAAAAACAGTTGCTGCTAGGAGGAGATAGGAGTTGATTAAGAGGACGTCCTTGCACGCTGAGGGATGAGTTTGAGGCTGCCTTAAACCGACTGACTCCGCACACTGAAGGGCCCTTAGGCTATACAAGAACGAGGCAAGTAAAAACAACTACTAGGATGCGATAGAGTTAATTAAGACGCTGTCCTTGCACACTTGGGGATGAGTACGATGCTCCCCCCGCTTCAGACATAGAAAGATGAGGAAAACAAAAACAGTTGAAATGAGAAGAAAGAGTTGATTGAGATGCTGTCCTTGTACATTTGGGGCTGCGTACGATATTGTCCCCCGATTCAGACTTATAGAAAGATGAGGAAAATAGAAACAGTTGAAATGAGAAGAAAGAGTTGATTGAGATGCTGTCCTTGTACATTTGGGGATGAGATTGAGGCTGTCCCCGCTGATTGGCTGTACATTGACGGACCTTGACTTGCGGAAAGATGGGGCAAATAAAAACAATTGCAAGGAGAAGAGAAGAAGAGAGTACATTGAGGCCCTGTCCTTGCACACTTGAGGATGAGATTGAGGCTGCTTCCCGCTGATTGGCTGTACACTGACGGGCCTTCAGACTTGCGGAAAGATGGGGCAAATAAAAACAGTTGCAAGGAGAAGAGAAGAAGAGAGTACATTGAGGCCCTGTCCTTGCACACTTGAGGATGAGATTGAGGCTGCTTCCCGCTGATTAACTGCACATACATTGACAGATCCTCAGACTTACGGAAAGATGAGGCAAATAAAACCAGTTACCAGGAGGCGATGAGGAAGCTGAGGCAGATCATCGTCGCACAAATGGGAGATGATTTCGAAGTCTCCCAACGATAAATGTAAACGAAGAGAGACATTCCGTACAGTGGAGGGTCATCAACGCTTGTATAGACACCTCCCCACCCGAAATTGACCTCTCTTTTGGCCTCTTGTTCTTTTTTTTCTTTCGTTGATGCAGTGTGTATTAGTTTGACCCGAGATTGACCTCTGCTGACCTTTCGTTCTTTTTTTTTCTTTCGTCGATGCAGCGTGTAGTTTTTGTTGACCCGAAGTTGACCTCTTTTCTAACTTCTTGTTCTTTTTTTTCGTCGGAGCAGCGCCTAGAGGGCTTTTTTTTGACCCGAAAGTGACCTCTTCTGACCTCTCGCTCTTTTCTGCCGTCGGTGCATCGTCTAGAGATCTTCGTTTGTTGCTGTCCTTGTTTCTTTTCTTCCCTTGAGCTGCCTCCCTCGCTGTATGAACCACGCAAGCAAAAATAACAACACGGAGGCGAAGCGGAGATGATCGTGAGAGACTTTCCCCGTAAGCCTACAAGCACAAGCAGCCTAAAAGATTCATGGTGAACAATGCCATGCTTGTTCGCTTGTTAATTGTTTTCCCAGGTTATGCGAAGACAATACAGGTAAAAATAGCTTCACGACGGCGAGTGGAAGGAAGCTGATTAATAAGACTTTCCCTGCACGTCTCAGGTAGAATTCTAAGCCTCCAAACAAATGACGAACGACGATGTAAATATGCACACTGGAGGATACTTAAGCAATGTAGCGACGATATATGTAAAAGCAGCAACAGGAAGGTGAATAAGACTTTCCCTGCACGCCCTGGGAAGAATTCTAAGCCTCCACACAAATGACGAACATAAATGATCTGTACATTGGAGGATTCTTAAGCAATGTAACGACGATGTAAGTAAAAATAGCTACTCGGAGGCGAAAAGGGGATGATTAAGAGTTTTTTTTTTGCTATATCTGCACACCTGGGGACGAGTTCGAAGCTGCCTTACGTGACTAATGGTGAAGAGAGACAAAGATTTTCACATGGACATTTTTTTTTTTTTTTGGTATTTGATCCCAATGGAAGAAGATGAACATGTTGATGATGAAGAAGGAGGAGAGGGAGAAGGAGAAGCAGGAGGAGAAAGAGAAAAAGAAGAAGAAGAAGAAGAAGGAGAAGAAAAAGAAGACGAAGAAAAAGAAGAAGAAAAAGAAGAAGAAAAGGAAGAAGGAAAAGAAAAAGAAGAAGAGGGTTGAGAAGGAGAATAAGGAAAAGAAAAAGAAGAGAGAGAGAGGAAAGAAGAGGAAAAGAAGAAGAGAAGAAAGAAAAGAAAGAATAGAAAGAAAAAGAATGAGAAGGGAGATAAGGAAGAGAAACAAGAAAAAGGAAAAAAAGGAAGAGAACGAAGGAAAAGAAAGAAAAGAAAGGAGAAAGAAGAGAAAAAAGAAAAAAAAACAGGAATAGAAGAAAAGAAGAAACTACACAACATTTTTTTTCTGGGCTCGACGCTCTTAACTTCTCTGCTAAGGGAGTCCAGGGTGTCCACCTAAGTCTATATACACCAAGTCAAGTCATACGCAGGTTTGTGGGAGGAGACACGGCCGAGGCGTGGTTTATGCGTGACACTGCTTGGAGCCAAACTAGAGAATGTAGAAACAGGGATTTAGAGAAAACGAGGAAAGGCGTACTAATTTAAATCAATCACTTCAACATGCCCTCCCTCACACCCCACACCGCCGTTTGTAGTCATTGAAATTAGTCACGCAATAGCACAATAAAAAGACATATTTTTTCGTCAGTGGCTTGCCTGAACGCGCTGTGAAAGAAGGCGAGAATGCACATCCAGAGTGCACATACGGCCCCAACTTTAGTCACAACTGGCGGGTATTTTTTTGGGGGGCTCCAAGTGACGTCATCCCGCTGCTCCGCCCCAGAACCGCCTCCTGCGCGTACCGGTCGCAGTTTTGAAGCAGAGTGACTTGACTTGGTATATAAAGACTTAGGTGTCCACATGCAGCTGTTGACGTGAGGCGAGCCACGCGTAGGGCCACCGTCATCTGTGTGGACCAGCGGACGGCACACCACGCTGAGACAATGCCGAGTGTGTGTGGGAATGACTCGGCAGCCAGACACGTTCCCCTTCCCACCTCATCCGTATTCTCAGACGCTTTCGGCCCTCACAACAACAACTTCCAGAGGCCACAGAGGAGATGAGTCGCGTTCTTATGACTGTCTTTTAACGTTCATGGTGCAGAGGCCTTGTCAAACTATCACTAGGCTCATAGAACTACCCATGGAAATACAATCTCTCTCACAATAACGATTTCCAAAAGGCCACAAGGGAGATGAATCGCGTTCTTATGACTGTCTTTTAACGTTCATGGTGCAGAGGCCTTGTCAAACTATCACTAGATTCATATAATCACCCATGGGAATACTACTAACACAACCTCTACGAAAGCCTTATCAAATTTAGGTGTGTATATCCAGAAATGCTTGAGAATTTGGGCCCTGGTACTCATTGTGTCGCCCCACCAGAAACCTTGTCAGTCTATCACTAGGGCCATATAACTACCCATGGAAATACTACTAACACAACCTCTACGAAAGCCTTACCAAATGTGTGTGTGTGAGCTCCGAAATATTTGAAAATACTGACCCAGGTACTGCTATCGTCGCCCCACTACCGGCAGGAGAAGACACACATACATAAGCTTGAGGAAAGTAAACTGGTTGGGTGGAGTCATTATACCTGGACGTTAACTGAATCACCGGAGGACTATGATGCGGCAGACAGACCTTCCCCTTCTCTCTCCCTCCTCCCTGCCTCCTCTCCCTCCCTTCGCGCACCTTGCACTGCTTGCGGCCGCCCGAGCACCTGTCTTACCTACGCTCGTGCGCTCGTCCGTCACTCAGCGGCGCTCCGAGGCCAAGGTGATAAAAAGTGAAAGTGAAGTGAAAAGAAAAGCTAAATAATGTGGATTGACAGGAGCCGGTGAGTGGTCCAGTGCCCGAGTCTTGACCACCTCACCGCGCGCCGTAGTGGATGCCAAAGGAGAGCTGAGGATAGACTGATTGAATGTGGATAGGAGAAGGAACGAAGCGAACAAGTAAAAAGCTGAAAGTGAGTACATTGTGTCTTGTTCCCTCGTGTTCGTAAGCCAAATAAACACTGAGATAACAGAGACATTTAGCACCGAAAAAACAACAACTGGCGTAAATAAAGAATAAGGAAAATGAACGTAGATAGCTTGAGTACACTGAGTCTCATTCCCTCGTGTACCCAGACTAATGAAACGCCTTGAAGAGAACGGGATAGCCACGCAAACATTAAAGTAACCGATTAAACGTAACTAACACAAGCGAAAACGAGGTAAGAAAAAAAGACAACACTAAAGTCATGTTCCCTGGCGTTCGTAAACCAACTCAACCGCCATGCAGGAGAAGAAAAAAGAGGAAGAGAGAGAAAGAGAGACGCGAGCAGGAAAAGTTACGGTCTTGTGTGTGCGGGTGTGGGTGTGTTTTGCGGGTGGGGAGGCGATCGCGTGTTTGCCGCTCGCCCGCTCGTAATATGTCCAAGCTGCTGATCGTTAGTGTAAAGGTCAGCGGCGAGGGAGCGAACAATAGACGGAGGCACCTCTTAGTAATAGTCGGTCGGGAGTTCCGCCTTTGTAACGGCACTTCTTGGCGCGTTGGGATCCGTCTTGATCTCGGTCTTGGATTCTTTTAACGTGGATACAGGAAGAAAAAGAAGAGGAAGGGGAGGGAGAAAAAGATGGGGGAGGAGCAGGGGAGAGAACAAGAGTAGGAGGAAGGGGAGAGAGAAGGAGAAGGGGGAGGAGCTGGAGGGAGAAGAACAAGAGGAGGAGAAAGGGTAGGGAGAAAAAGAAGGGAGAGGAGGAGGAGGAGGAGGAGAGACTAGAACATGAAGAGAAGGAAGGGGAGGGAGAAAAAGAAGGGGGAAGAGGAGCAGGCGAGAGTAGAATGAGAAGAGGAGGAGGAAATAGAGGGAGAAAAAGAAAAGTGAGGAACAGGAGAAGAAGACCAAGAGGAGGAGGAGGAGGAGAAGAAGGTGGAAAGTTAACAGAAGAGGTGGACGAAATAACGAGAAGAAAACTGATTCAGGAGTTTGAACAAGAGCAAAAAAGCGTTTATAGTGAGCGTGTGTGTGTGTGTGTGTGTGTGTGTGTGTAAGGTGAGGAACAGGAGAAGAAGAACAAGAGGAGGAGGAAGAGAAGAAGAAGGAGGTGGAAAGTTAACAGAAGAGATGGACGAAAGAACGAAAAGAAAACTGATTCAGGAGTTTGAACAAGAGCAAAAAAGCGTGTATAGTGAGTGTGTGTGTGTGTGTGTCCGTCAGTCAGTCTGGAAGTCAAGTCATTCAATTTGTCTTCCTGGGCCAACATTCCCAGACGCATTCAACTCTCCCAACCTTAGACAACAAATACTTCCTTCGCCCATAAAAGGAAATGAGTCGGGTTCTCATGAGTGGTTTAAACGTTCATGGTGAAAAAGCCTTGTCAAACTATCACTAGGCTCATAAAACTACCCATGGGAACACTAACACGACCTCTATGAAAGCCTTACCAAACGTGTGTGTGTGTGAGTTTGAGTGTGTGTGTGTGTGAGCCTCGATATGTTTGAAAATGTTGTTCCTAGGAGACTAAGAGTTTGCGTCTGCTTGTGTCACTGTTAAGACTTGTGGCTCAGTCCAGGAAGATACGAGTAAATAAATTGCACACAAATGTTGACTTTTCTTACTCCAGATTCATGGAAAAAAATCTATTCGAAGTCAAACCGTGTAAAAAAGGGTTCATTGTAAGAGTCCTGTTGGTGTTCCGTGTTCTCGCGAGGCCAAAAAACGGGGCACTGGTTGGTATTTTGCTGGATTTTGATGAGGGACACAAAGTTTGACTCTTCCGCCTTAAGGGAGAAGAAAAAAATAAAGGGGTGAAGAAAAGAGGGGGTGGAGGAGGAGGTAGATTACGAAAGAGGTTAAGCAGATGACGATGATGATGGAGATGATGGTGATGAAGAGGAATAAGTGAAGAGGAATAAGATGAAGATGAAGAAAAAGATGTTGAAGAAAAGATGAAGAAAAGAAGAAAAGATGAAGAAAAAAGATGTTAAAGAAAAAGAAGATGAAGAAAATGAAGAAATAAAAGATGAAGAAAATAATGAAGAAAAAGGAGATGAAGAAAAAGAAGATGGAGAAAAAGAAGATTAGAAAGAAGAGATGAAGAAAAAGGAGATGAAGAAAAAGGAGAGGAAGAAAAAGGAGAGGAAGAAAAAGGAGAGGAAGAACAAGAAGAGAAGAAAAAGAAGAGATGAAAAAGAAGACGAAGAAAAAGAAAAAAAGAAAAGAAGAATAAATAGTGAAGTAACCTAAAGGAATCATGAATGGGAAATGAGGAAGAAAAGAACGCGAAGAAAAAGAAGAGGAAGAAAATAATGAATGTGAAATGCGGTGAAAGGGGAAAGCGATGACAATGAAGAGGAAGAAGAGGAAGAAATGAAGAAGAATAGAAGAAATTGAATAAAAAGCAAAAATTAGGTAGATGGAAGAAATGCTGAAGCGGAAAAAGGGAAAATAGGAGGAGGAGGAGGAGGAAATTAGGGACGGGGAAAAAGAAGAAAGAGGAGCAGGAGAGAATGAAGAACAAGAAGCAGAGGAAAAGGAGGAGGAAGAAGAAGAGAAAGATACAAGATTTAACGGAAGAGATGAAAGGAAGAAAGAAAAGAGAGAATAACTGAATATAAATTAGAACAGAAGAGAAAAAGTAAAGGATTAGAAGATATAGATAGACAGACATAGATAGATAGATAGATAGATAGAGAAAACTAATGGAGGTTGAACAAGATAGAGAAAAGAGAGAGAGAGAGAGAGAGAGAGAGAGAGAGAGAGAGAGAGAGAGAGAGAGAACAATGGAGACAAGAACGGAACGCAACGACGTGAGAAATAACGACACACACACACACACACACACACACACACACACACACACACACACACACACACATATACTGAAGGACGTAGTAATCTTGCCAGTCATCCCCCCTCTCCCCCCTCCCCCAACCCCCTTTTTTTTGTTCTCTGCTCCTTTTATCTCCACAAACTCTCTCTCTCTCTCTCTCTCTCTCTCTCTCTCTCTCTCTCTCTCTGTGTGTGTGTGTGTGTGTGTGTGTGTGTGTGTGTCTGTGTGTGTGTGTGTGTGTGTGTGTGTGTGTGTGTGTGTGTGTGTGTGTGTGTGTGTGTGTGTGTGTGTGTGTGTGTGTGTGTGTGTGTGTGTGTGTGTGTGTGTGTGTGTGTGTGTGTGTGTGTGTGTGTGTGTGTGTGTGTGTGTGTGTGTGTGTGTGTGTGTGTGTGTGTGTGTGTGTGTGTGTGTGTGTGTGTGTGTGTGTGTGTGTGTGTGTGTGTGTGTGTGTGTGTGTGTGTGTGTTCCTTGTGTGTGTAGATAGAATGTAGTAGTAGTAGTAGTAGTAGTAGTAGTAGTAGTAGTAGTAGTAGTAGTAGTAGTTTGTGCTTTCTTAGTATTCATTCAGTATAAAAAATCCACACTTAATACGGCTACCATCACTTCTACTACGACTACTACTACTACTACTACTACTACTACTACTACTACTACTTCTACTACTGCTGCTGAATCATGTCTTATAGTTTGCTTGCCGCGTCATGACAGCCCCTCACCTTCCGTTCTCCTTTCTTCTTACGCCACTTTCACTGTTTATTTTCTTTTGTGTGTGTGTGTGTGTGTGTGTGTGTGTGTGTGTGTGTGTGTGTGTGTGTGTGTGCGTGATTTACTATTTTCCTCGATTTTCTTCTTGTGTTGCTTGTATTTCGTTTTATAATTTGCTTTCTCTTCTTTTAGTCAAGTTTTTTCCTCCTCGTCCTCGTCCTCGTCCTCCTCCTCCTCTTCTTCTTCCATCGATCATCTTATTTTCCTCGTCTTCATCTCTTCCTTTCTGTTTATTCGCATTTCTTTTGTCCCATTCTGTCTCTCTTCCTCGTCAATACATTTTCATCTACTCGTCTCCTATCACTTATCTCCTCATGGTTTTCATACATTAATATCCTCCTTTCCCTTAACAAACATTTATCTCCACTTTCTTTTCTCCTTGTGTCCCCTTTCTCTCCTTCTCCTTCCATGCATTGTCTCCTCCATGCTTCTCTACATTCATTCTTCTCTTCTTGCTCTACTTGTTGTTCTGTAATTCATTCTCTCCTCCCTCCCATTCTCCTCTTCCTGACTCTCTTCTATATATGCTAATTCTCATGCTTTCCGCCTCTCTAGTTTCTCCATTTGTTCATCTCCACTTCCTCCTCCTCCTCCTAATCTGCATGCATTAACTCCCTCCTCTCCAGTTCCTTCATAAATTCATCTTCCTTTCCTTCTCCTCATCCTCCTCTTGCACTAACTTGTTCCTCTCTTTCTCCACAAATTCGTCTCCACTTCCTCCTCCTCTTCAGTCTCTGCTTGCATTAACTCCCTCCTCTCCAGTTCCTTCATAAATTCATCTTCCTTTCCTTCTCCTCAGCTTCCTCATGCAGTATATAACTTTTTCTCTCTTTCTCCACAAAGTCATCTCCATTTCCTCCTCCTCCTTCTAATCTGCATGCATTAACTCCCTCCTCTCCAGTTCCTTCATAAATTCATCTTCCTTTCCTTCTCCTCAGCTTCCTCATGCAGTATATAACTTTTTCTCTCTTTCTCTACAAATTCATCTCCATTTCCTCCTCCTAATCTGCATGCATTAACTCCCTCCTCTCCAGTTTCTCCATCAAATCATCTTCCCATCCTTCTCCTCATCCTCCTCATGCGCTAACTTTTTTCTCTCTTCCTCCACAAATTCGTCTCCACTTCCTCCTCCTCCTAATCTACATGCATTAACTCCCTCCTCTCCAGTTCCTTCATAAAGTCATCTTCCCTTCATTCTCCTCCCCCTCCCCTTACATTAACCTCCTCCACCTCCTTTTATCTCCTCCGCAGAGACGCGCCTCACGAGGAAGACGCCGTCGAGCTACGCGGATGGAGTGTACATGATGGCAGGGCAGGACAGACCCTCCTCCAGGAAGCTGTCGGAGGTGCTCATGAAGGGGCGTGACGGCCTTCCCTCCCTCAGGAACCGGACCGCCATGCTGGCCTTCTTCGGTGAGTGTTAAGTGGTGGTGTTGTTGTTGTTGTTGGTGGTGGTGGGTGGGTGTTTGTAGAGGGGGTTTGGTGGGGGGAGAGTGAGGGGGTTTGCGTTGGTAATGAGGGAGGTAATAGTGCTGTGGGTGTTTGTTTGTGTGGAGGAGTAATGTTTGTGTATGGGTTTGTGTGGGGGAGGGGGAGAGGTGGGGTGTTTGTGCTGGTGATGAAGGAGGTAGTGTTGTGGGTGTTTGTGTATGGGGGGGAGTATAGTGTTTGTGTGTGTGTGTGGAAGGGAATGTTTGTGTGGTGGTGAGTGTGTTCGTGTTGTGGGGGGAAAGGGAATGTTTGTTTGTGTTGGTGATGAGGGAGGTAGTGGTGGGGGTGTTTGTTTGTGTGTGTGTGTAGGGGGGAGGGGTGTTTGTGAATGCGTGTGTGAGTAGGTGGAAGAAAGAGTGAGCCCGGATAAGGAAACGAATTATAAGGAGGACGAATACTAAGATGGAGGAGGAGGAGGAAGAGGAAGAGGAAGAGGAGGAGGAGGAGGAGGAGAAGAAGGAGAAGGAGGAAGAGGAGAGACCAGGAAAACAAGGAATCAGCAAATATGAACAGCGGAAAATCATTTAAGAAGGAGAAACTTATCCAATTATATCTTTTTCGTTTACGGAATTTAGTCAAGCTCGTCATAATATAGCCTCGTATGTGTGTGTGTGTGTGTGTGTGTGTGTGTGTGTGTGTGTGTGTGTGTGTGTGTGTTCAGCAGTGCGTGTCCCTTCTATGGCCACGCGCCCATCCTCTCAGTCACGTCTCATACGCGTGCCCATTCTCCTCCTCCTCTTCCTCCTTCCGTTCCTTCTTCCTCACGACCTCTGTTTTTTTTTCTTTCTATTCTTTTTTCGTCTGGTCACATCACCGTGGAAACAAGAGTGACCTTCGGGTGTGGTGGTGGTGGTGGTGGTGGTGTGTCCGCATGGTTGACCCCGGCCTGTGTGTGGAGCGGGCGGATTTTGATTTATAGTGGCGCCGTCATATATCTTCTTGCTTCGCCCATGTTGCACCCCCTGTGACCCTCCTGACATGTTCCTCTTCCTTCGCTTCGCTTTCTTCCTTTCCTTTCCTTTCCTACTCTTCTCTTTCCTTCCTTTCGCTTCCTCTTCCTTTTCTTTCCTTTCTTTCCCTTTCCTTTCCTCTTCCTCTCATTTCCTTCCCTTCCCTTCCTTTCCTTTCCTTTCCTTCCCTCTCCTTTCCTTTCCTTTCCGTCCTTTTCTCTTTCCTTTCCTTTCCTTCCCTTCCCTAACCTTCCCTTCGCTTCCTCTTCCTTCCCATCTTTTCCTACTTTTTTTCCCTTTTCTGCCTTGCCTTGACCTACCCTTCACTGCCCTACCCTACCCTACCCTCCCCTATCTTACCTTTCCCTCCTCTCACTTATCCTGCTCTACCAATGCCCTTCCTCTGCCAATCTCTTCCTTCCCTATCCATACCCTGTTCCGCCCGACGCTTCCTTGACCAGACCATTCCATTTCCTTACTTCTGTTCACGTTCTCGTCCTCGCCTTCCTCCTCGTCTTCGTTCTCTTCCTTCTCCTCATCCTTGACTCTCTCTCTTCCACACTCCCACGGTTTTCAACTTTTCCCTCAATCCATGTACTTCGTTTTAACTTACCGTACCTATGCCTACCTCTGCTTCATCTCTCCCCCCATTACCTAGTGTTACTCTGCCCCATTCCACACCTAACCTAACCTAACCTAACCTAACCTAACCTAACATGCCTCACTCCAAACCACCACCATTACACACTGTTTCTCGGTTCCATATTCACGTTCCTCTTCTGCCCAGTTCCATAATACTTCACTGCTCCATTCCACACTACTAATACGTCTCATTCTAAACTCCTTTCTACTCCACCCATCCCTTTCCTTGACTTTCCAGCACTGAACTGTCCGATCCTGTTCGTGGAGGGCCGCAGTCAAGTTATGAAGCTGTCTCTCTATATGAAATACGCTACCAAAACTTAAACTAACACCGGGGCTGCTGAGTAAAAAAACTTATTGTAAGGAAGAGAGTAAAATGAACAGAAGGGAATGTGTCCAGAGGGGAATATGTCTTAGGGAGGGGGGAGGGGGGTAGCAGAGGGGGAAACACCTTATAGACTCATTATGCACCGCCCCTCCCTCCCTTCCCTTCCCTTCCCTTCCCTGCCCTTGCCTGCTCTACCCTAATCAGCCCTTCCCTGCCCTTGCCTGCTCTATCCTAATCAGCCCTTCCCTTCCCTTCCCTGCCCTCGCCTGCTCTGCCTTACCCCGCCCTGATCTTACCCCCTCCAGTACCGTGCCAAGAATGGTCAAACAAGGAGATTCAATCGTTGCTCCGCGTGCCTTCTGCCTACTCAATTGTGAGAGCTGGTCAGACTGGTGGCGAGCGAGGGAGGGAGGACGGGTTCTTGGGCAACGGTAGAGGTGGTGACAGTGGTGGTAATGGTGGTGGTAGTGGTGGTGGTGGTGGGTGGTATCAAACAGCTGAGGTAACAATGCCCCCGACACACACACACACACACACACACACACACACACACACGCAGGCACACACAGACACACGCACAAGGTTTGCTCTGTTGTGGACTTAGTGGTTGGTTTCTCCGGCGGGAAGTTTTTTTTTTTTGTTCTTACTTTCTGTTTTATTTATAGTCTAGTTATTTTTTTTTAAAGTTTTGTTCTCGGAGTAGCTGACGTTTTTTTTTTTTGGGGGGGGGATAATTTTGTTTTTGTTGTTTGTGTTGTTTTTCTATTGTTTTTTTTCTTTTTTTGTGTTCATGTCGCTTTTCAACATACTTTTTTTTCTTAATTTCTTCATTGGGGTGTTTTTTTGCGTGTGTTAATGTCGCTTTTCAATATCTTTTTCTCGTTCTTTCTTTTTATTTTGAGATTTTATAATTACGTCGAATATTTTTGGTGTACGTTTTGTTTTTTTGCATTCTTAGATATGTTACTTATTTTCCTCGTCTTTTTCCTCTTTATTTTGAGCTCAAGGTTAGTTCTTTTTTCACAGTTTTCTTGTTTGTATAAATGCCTAACCTGTTTCGGTGGAGTTTGGTTCGTGCATTCATAGGTGTGTTAGTCAGGTTAGCCTACTCATTTTACTCGTCTCTAATTTTTCTTCATTTTGAGTGTGAGGATGTTTTCTTTTTTACAGTGTCCTTGTTTTTAGGGGGAAAGGAGGGTTAAAGAGCTGGGAGTTTGCGCGTTCATTCCTTATTTTCGTTGTCTGGCCCTTCGTCTGTCACCTTTTAACATTTTTTTCAATTAATGGTTAGGTTTTCTTTTCCTTCCCTTCCTTTTCCTTTCTGTCCTTTTCTCTTCCCTTCCTTTCCTTTTCTTCCCTTCCCTTCCCTCTCCTTTTCTTCCCTTCCTTTCCCTAACCTTCCCTTCGCTACAGAACTGCGATATGTGTGTTTATTCCTTATTTTTTTGTTGTATGTTCTAGTATGTCACCATTTAACTTTTTGCCTATTAGTCTTCAGAGTTGGGCAGCCATAAGTAGGCCGCACGTCGAAGCCACCGCCAGTTTTTGTTTCTCATTGCCGGGCGTTGCGACAGGTCAAGGTGTCATCATCATCAGGGGGCAGGAGTGGGACTGCAGGTAAACGTTGACATTTAAGAGAAGAGGATTGGGGCGGGGAACGAAGGGGGAATTAGGGTAGGGAGTGGGTCGGGAGTGATGGGAGGATTGAGGGGGGAAAGGTAGTGGGGAATATGAGGGAAAATTAAGGCAGAGTGATAGGGAGAATGAGTGAGAACAACGCACACTAAAGGGAAACTCAACTAAAGGGGCAAAATTTCCGTGGATCTTCAGTCAAACCACGATTTCCGCTAGCGTGGTTCTCATTTGTTTCTTCTTATTGCTGATGATGATGATGGTGAGTAATACCGTCGTCCTTCGGTGAACTCTACCGTAGCTTTGGAAGATCGTGGACACGTCAGAAAACCACGGAAATAAGAGAACCACGCCAGCGGAAATCGTGGTTTGACTGAAGATCCCCTTAAGGACTGAGGGAGGGGACTCGGCCTCGATAACGTGTCTATGGTTTCTCTAAAAAATACCGCATGAGTGAATGGTTACAATCGAATTCCAAACTCGCCATTGTCGGGCCTGTATCTACCTCGTGAACGGCGCATACTGGCAAAAGGCAGCATGAGATATTTCGTCTCCTGGATATTTCGCTTATGTCTGTATTTTGGTTTATAGCATCTATAGAATAATTTAATTTGATGCTAAGTGGGTATAATTTTCTGAGGGTGTGGTTATTTCGACTTCTGGTCTTAAAATAATTGCTTGACACACACACACACACACACACACACACACACACACACACACACACACACACACACACACACACACACACACACACACACACACACACCGTAAAAAGCTAGTAAACAAAAGCTTAAAAACGTCACCTTTGCGTACTGATGGCCACTACGGTCTATTCCATACGCTTCACTTCTAATTACATTTCTTCTCAGCCTATTTGGGCCAGACTACTACAAACAGAATTTATTTTTTACAGCAAAGGAGACAGTACAAGGGCACACACACCAAAAAAAGAAACAATAAAAAAAAACCCGCTACTCGCTTCTCCTGTAAAGACTCCGAAGAGGTGGACGAACGAGCAGTCAATTACGAGAGAAGATAAAATGAATATATGAGAAGATAAAATGAATATGTTGCTTGTTGCCATAAACCCACGTAGAGAGCCTTTAGGAAGCGGAATCTGGGTGAACGATATTGTTGAACTGGTGCTGAGAAAATGCCGAGGGAGAACCTGTAACCGGACCGTTCGTCTTCACTCTTTCGCTAATAATACCTGTCTGGTGTGACGCTAACTTTCTCTCGTCTTGTCGTCTTTTGCTGCAGCGCTTGTCTTGTTCCGTGTTGCTAGTGAGTTGTATTTGATTTTTTTTTTTTTTTTTACACTTGTTTATGGTGAATGTAGGTGTGCTTGTTTTTACCTGCCGCTGATGAGTTGCACTTGATTATTTTTTTTTTTTTGGTTCTAGTTTGCGTACTCGTAGGTGGGGCAGATTTTACGTGTTTTTGTTTTCTTTTTCCTCCTTCTCCTCCTCCTCCTTCATCTTCTTCGTCATCTTCTTTTTCTTTTTCTTCTTTTTCTTTTTTTGTTTTCTTCTTTTTCTTCTTCTTCTTCTTCTTCTTCTTCTTCTTTTTCTTTCTCTTCTTCTACTTCTTCTTCTTTTTCTTCCTCTTCTACTTCTTCTTCTTCATCTTCTTTCTCCTTCTTCTTTTTCTTCTTTCTCTTCATCATCTTCATCTTCATCTTCTTCTTCTTCTTCATCATCTTCTTCGCTTTAGTTTAGTTCCCCCTGATTTTGAGGAAGGTCATAACTTTACCCTTTGCGCTGAGGAGGGAGTCTTGTCTTGGGCGCCCCGGAAGCACGCCTCTAAACTTACTACTGCAGGAACGAATGGTCTGTCTTGGGTACACTTTTTTGTCTCGAGAGGGGAGGGAGGAAGGGGGGGGGGAGTGACGTGTGTGTGTGGGAGGGGGGGGGGGAGTGCGCGTGCGTGCGTGTTGTAACCTACAGTTTTACCAAAGTCTAAGTTAATGAGTGAGAATGTGAGTGAGTGAATGACTGAATGAGTGAACCAGAGAGTGTGCGGGCAAGGTATTAGAATGAATAGACAAGATATAGATAGATAGACAGATAGGCAGAGACAGACAGCAGCAGAATGGGGGAAGGGACGGAAGGAAAGACAGGATAGAGAGGAAGAAAAGAGTAGAGTGTTAACCATACCTACGAAAAAGTAAGTTATTGAGTAAAGTAAGAAAAGTAGATAAATGGTGTCTAAATAAGACAGATAGACAGTAGTAGAATGGGAAGGGAGAAGGAGAGAAGACGGGACGGAGGGCCAAAAAAGAGTAGTTTGTTAATGCGCACGAGAAAGTAAGTTACTGGCTCCCTTCCTTGCGTTGGGCGGGGCTCGAACGTGTTTGTGGCTTTGTGGTGGTACTGGTAGGCGGGTGTTGCGGTGGCCGAGGTGGTTGTGTTATGTTGTGTTGCAGGAGTGGTGGTAGTAGCAGTAGTAGTAGTAGAAGTTGTGGTGGTAGTAGTAGTAGTAGTAGTAGTAGTAGTAGTAGTAGTGGTGGTGGTAGTGGTAGGACTAACTTGGTCTGTCTGTATTTTCCATTTTAATTCATCTCTCCATTTCTATTTTCTTCCTTACTTTCATTTTTTTCCCATCTCTTCCTCCTCCTCCTCCTCCTTCATCTCCTCATTAACTAACTAACCAACTGACTGACTGACTGACTAACTAACTAACTAATTAACTAACTAACTAACTAACTAACTGACTGATTGACTGACTGGCTATAGGAGGGTCGCTAACTAGAGGAGAGAGTTGGTGCTGTTGCTGGGAGCGGTGACAGCCAGGCGCCCACACGTCACCCCAGCTCCTGTCTCCTCGTGACCATATGAGAACACACTCACTGAGCCGCTGGGCTGGACGATGGGGGCGGCATATCCATAACTGACACCTGGCAGTAATAGTTGTAGTAGTAGTAGTAGTAGTAGTAGTAGTAGTAGTAGTAGTAGTAGTAGTAGTAGTAGTAGTAGTCAATCCATCAATCAGTTTTTATTTCGCAATCCTTGTAGCAAAACATATACCTCATTATTGTGTAAAAATAAAGAAATAAAATCTGTTATTATTATTGATGATGGCTGGAAAAAAAGAGAATCTGGAGCAGGCCTAAAAAAAATAGTGTAAGCTGAATCATATCCTTGACCCGTACGTGATTTTATACCAGAATTTAACGTCTGTAGGTCAAACGTTTCCTTTATACTTTGACACGATTCTTGATCATTCGCCTTGCAATCCTAACGCTCTTTTAAAAACCTTGTCTCTTCCTCATCACTAATTCCTCGTGGTGTGCTGTCCCTTAAAACAGTAGTAGCCAGCAGCAGCACGCACTGATCCGTAGGTGGGAGGGACTCAAGGGCTTGGGATGTCTCGGTTTCTTTGGCCATCGGAGGAGTCGACTGAAACAAACAAACAAAAACAGAAAACTTAAGCGTTAGAGGAGTGTGTAGGTGGACAAGCAGCCTACACGTCGCACCTCTTGGAAACATCAACCTCATCTTTCTTCCCCATCGATGAAGTGAACTAACCTTCCCTTGCACAACTTAAGGGTGTCTGTTGTAATTCTACGGCGGGAGGCAAGCGGGAAGTCATTCTCTCGGGAGCTGAAGTATTTCCTGTGGACAAGAGACCAGATCAGAATACACAGAAGAAAGATAACTGAAAAACGAAGCGAATCAGTATGTAGTTTGGTAGTAGTTGGCGAAGTAGCAGCGGCAGTAGTAGTAGTAGTAGTAGTAGTAGGAGGAGGAGGAGGAGGAGGAGGAAGGAGTATGCCGGGCGAACAGACAACACCGAAGGCTCCTCCCCCCCCCCCCCCTCAAAGCTGGCAGGAAAGGAAAAGAACCAAGCAGCATGGAAAAACTGCATGGAAATTATGTAGGAAAGAGGAAAGAGCTACCATTACTGCTACCACTAATCGGGCGATAAAAGCGGACAAGGACACCAGTATTCGAAAGAACTTAACGTTAATACGACAATCAGTAATATCTTAGTTGCTGGTTGGATTCAAAACACTTGTCTAATCTATTCTTGAAGGCCGTAACTGTTGGACTATCAACGCCATCACAGGGTAGAGAGTTCCAAACATTAACAACTCGATTGAAGAAGTGTTTAGCTTCGTGCGACGAGAATCTTTTACCACTTATCTTCAAATTGTGATTTCTTCTTGTTCTATTTGATCGATCAATTGTAAAGTAATCTTCCGCATTAATATCACTGAATCCTTTCAACATTTTAAACACTTCTATTAGATCGCCTCGCATTCTTCGTTTTGATAGACTGAATAAATTTACTTCTTTAAGCCTTTGTTCGTATGATAAATTTCTCAACCTAGGAATCATCTTTGTTGGAGGATTAACACACGGAAACACCAGCTCAGTAAGGAAATGCACGGTGACGTCTCTGATTACGAATAATGGCGGGAAGCAGACTTGACGGATGCGTGCGGAGCGACCTGGCGCGGCGGAAGGGAACAATGCAGAGCGCGTGTCGGGAACAGAAGGATATTGTTATTATTGTTATTAAGTGGGTGGCGCCAAGCGTGAAGCGAGATTAGTTTGTAAATGTAGTTCATAAGCATCCGTATGTGATTGTAGATGTAGTGGTGTTAGTGTAGTGTGATCATTATCGTTGTTGTTGTTGTTGTTGTTGTTCTTTCTTCTTCTTCTTCTTTTAATTCTTCTTTTTCTTCTTCTTCTTCTTCATCTTCTTCATCTTCTTCTTCTTCTTCTTCTTTTTCTTCTTCTTTTTCTTTTTCTTTTTCTTCTTTTTCTTTTTCTTCTTCTTCTTCTTCTTCTTCTTCTTCTTCTTCGTAGTAATGGTAGTAGTAGTAGTAGTAGTAGTAGTAGTAGTAGTAGTAGTAATGATAATAATAATAATAATAATAATAATAATAATAATAATAATAATAATAATAATAATAATAATAATAATAACAACAATAATGATAATAACGATGACAATATATGCTTATAACAACAAAGGAACACTGTTATTATTGTAAGCGCGGGCGAGGCAGGAAATGTCTCTGCCTGGGCGGGCGGGAGCCGAGGCGTGACGAGGCCGGCGGGGGAGGAGGCTCTCAGGATGACAGAGAGGCGGGGCCGGTAGTTCCCCGTCAGCCACCAGTTTCCCGGACTCCTCAGCCTCCCTGACCGCCGCTCGGGGCACGTCGGGTTTCCCACCGCAGCAGGTCACACGGACCCTCACGGGGTGGGGCGGGGCGGGGCGGGGCGGGGTACGTCCAGACAGGATTTAGAAAGAGAAAAACGCACTCGCCCCTCCCACTCTGTTCTCCTTTCGATTCATTCGTAAAAAATGTGTGTGCGTGTGTGTGTGTGTGTGTGTGTGTGTGAGTATTATATATATGTGTATGTATGTATATGTGTATGGATAAAGACGAGATGCCAGGTGTGTGGGTGGAGAGGAATGGCCGCACGAGTGGAGACAAGGGCGAACTCAGGAACTAAGACAAGGACAGCGGCGCGGTGAAGGACAGGCGGCGCGGTGAAGGGTCGGCACAGGGGCGGGACGGAGGGAAAGGATTTGGACTTTGCGTCAAGAGTTACGTGGGGACAGCAGGGCGACGCCTCTACCTGGTGGGGCGTAAAGTGTCGTCCTGGCTCCCCATTCCCTATGCGTCCAGTGGGTCAGCTGCCCCCTCCTTGTGAGTGGACCTGGTCTTTGTTACCTTCGAGGGGCTGCTGGGCGGAGGCGGCGGGCTCTTCTCCCCCACGGTCCAGCCTTTTTCTTTACGGTACAGGAGACATACCAAAGGCTAGGCAAAAATAAGCATATACTGAGATAAGAAAATGCCAACGACTTAATGCTCCATAGAAATCAAATGCCAATAAAAAATGATGACTTACAGTTCCAGAGGCGTCATTTTTTTTACAGTAAAGGAAACAGCTAAAGGGCAAAGAAAGAGAAAACAATAATGAAAAAAAGCCCGCAAGTTACTGCTCCCTTCCTGATAAAAAAAGAGAAAACATAAGGAGTGTTGCTTCCTGGGTGTTCCAGACGATTTGAAGAACTCTCAGCGGAAGATTTTGATACGTGGATGGCCTCCTTCAAAACCTTAATGAAAAAAAGTAAAAAAAGAACCGACAGCCTCTCCTTCAAAACCTTAATGAAAAAAAGCAAAAAAAGAACCGACAGCCTCTCCTTCAAAACCTTAATGAAGAAAAGCAAAACAAGAATCGACAGCCTCTCCTTCAAAACCTTAATGGAGAAAAGCAAAAAAAGAACCGACAGCCTCTCCTTCAAAACCTTAATGAAGAAAAGCAAAACAAGAATCGACAGCCTCTCCTTCAAAACCTTAATGAAGAACAACCAAAAAGAACCGACAGCCTCTCCTTCAAAACCTTAATGAAGAACAACCAAAAAGAACCGACAGCCTCTCCTTCAAAACGTTAATGAAGAAAAGCAAAAAGAACAGACAGCCTCCTTCAAAACCTTAATGAAGAAAAACCAAAAAGAACCGACAGCCTCTCCTTCAAAACCTTAATGAAGAAAAGCAAAAAGAACAGACAGCCTCTCCTTCAAAACCTTAATGAAAAAAAGCAAAAAAAGAACCGACAGCCTCTCCTTCAAAACCTTAATGAAGAAAAGCAAAAAAAGAACCGACAGCCTCTCCTTCAAAACCTTAATGAAGAAAAGCAAAAAGAACCGACAGCCTCTCCTTCAAAACCTTAATGAAGAAAAGCAAAAAAAGAACCGACAGCCTCTCCTTCAAAACCTTAATGAAGAAAAGCAAAAAAAGAACCGACAGCCTCTCCTTCAAAACCTTAATGAAGAATAAGCAAAAAGAACCTACAGCCTCTCCTTCAAAACGTTAATGAAGAACAACCAAAAAGAACCGACAGCCTCTCCTTCAAAACCTTAATGAAGAAAAAACAAAAAAGAACCGACAGTTACTTTTATCCACAACCGGGGCATTGTTCGTCACCCCCCCGGCCAACCAGAGCGTGGAGGTGCCGGCCGTGGACTGAATGGCTCGACTTGACCACTGACAAGACACAGACAAAGGCCCCACCTCACAACAGTACACACACACACTGGGTTAACCCCTTGACTGCGGGTTTCCTACAAGAAGACATCACCAAGCCTTCAGGAACGGAACAAAAAGTGGCTGATACTATTCAATGAAGAAAGATGTAAAGTCCTGCACCTTGGGAGGGGATATCCAGCATACCAATACCACATGGGAAACACTCCACTATCCACCACAGAGGCAGAGAAAGACCTGGGAATATATGTTACCAGGCTACCAGTGAAAATCAAATCCGTGCCAATCGCAGCGGACGGGTTAACAGCCGTGGTGCTTTACGTTAAGTGTCACGCTACATCATATTACAGTAGAATTAAGATGTTACGGATAAACAATATAATACGGAGTGCAAATTTAGTGTCTTTTGATAATGCCTTCCGGAGAGTGGTCAGTGAGGGCGGTGGATCTGTACTCGCGGTTACTTGGGTGGGGTAGACTGACTGGCATTACTTCTGTGGCTGGGACCATAGATTACACACACACACACACACACACACACACACACACACACACCTAACACGGGATAAACCAAAGGGATGACGTTGTGGTGGTGATGGAAGGGTTCAGAATCTCGTATTATAACTGGGTTCCCATTTTGAGCATCTCCGTATCCCTATTGTGGCGCCGCTCATCTCCCAGGGCAAGAGAAACAAGAGAAACTGAAGAGTGAAAGAAAATAAAGGAAATTGGAA
Organism: Eriocheir sinensis; assembly: GCF_024679095.1. Taxonomy (NCBI): domain Eukaryota; kingdom Metazoa; phylum Arthropoda; class Malacostraca; order Decapoda; family Varunidae; genus Eriocheir; species Eriocheir sinensis. The sequence continues at coordinate 15,985,544 of NC_066534.1, read as the reverse complement.
AAGGAGGAAGAGAAAACAGAAGAGATAAAAGGAAAATAATACTGAAGGAATGAATAGATGTGAGTGAGATAGGCCGAGGTTATGGAAGAAGAGGAGGGAGAGGAAAAAAGAGGAGGAGGAAAAGGAAAAAAAAAGTCGCAGGAGGAGTAAGACACACACACAGACAGATAGACAGACAGACTTCTTAACTTACACTCATAATCTTCACTCCATTGCTAAGTCTCGATTGGGTGCCATTGCCGTCGCCTCCAATCCTCCCTCCGCCCCATTGCCGATCCACAACACAATCAGGCCAAAGTTCCTTGTGCGCGGACGTCGTTTCCTCTCACAAGTCTTGACCCACAAGGAGAAGGTTTCATCACCGTTTCAGAAGAGCGGTGGAGGGAAACTAATGGACGAGATGACGAGACCTCGGGAGGGCGACCAAACTAACCCTCAGGATGTTTGTTGCACCCGCGGCGAGGGGATGCGAGGGGCGGGTGGTGGTGGCCTTCTCGTGTGTGTGTGTGTGTGTGTGTGTGTGTGTGTGTGAGCCGGCGGAGCACCTTGTATTGTCGTGGCTGCCATTTTCCCGTCGAGGTCATTCACTCACTCGCTCACTCCCTCGGCCGCTGGAAAGACACACAGCACCTTCACGACATCACCTTTTAAGTGGTGGTTGAGCTCATGCAGTAATGGAGACGACTGTTTGGCCTTGAGAAAGCCATGACACGTATACATATTGACCATTTATCTATTTAGCAGCGTTGTAAATAGACGTTAAGTTTTGCATATTATTTAAGTGCTTGGAGGGTGATGTGGAGGAGGAGGAGGAGTGCGGAGAACTTGTACGTCAAAAAAGGTTCTGTTCATGGGAAAGGAAACCAGAGAGAATAATAGAGTACAAAGTGGGAAGGTATAAGGAGCTGGAGAAGTAAGACAGACAGACAAACAGAGAGAAAGAAAATAAGAGAAGGGAGACGAGAGAAATTACAGTAGAATAGAGGAAAGAATGACAAGGTTTCAGTCGCAGGAGGAGCAAGACAGACAGACAGACAAGCAGAAAGAAAGAAGAGAGGAGAAACGAGAGAGAGAGAGAGAGAGTAGACTAGAAAAGAGAATGGCAATGTAATGAAAGCCTGAAGAGTGAAAGAAAATAAAGCAAATTGGAAAAGGAGGAAGAGAAAACAAAAGAAAGAAAAGGAAAATAATACTGAAGGGATGGATAGATGTGAGTGAGATAGCCCGAGGTTATGGAAGAAGAGGAGGGAGAGAAGAAAAAGGAAAAAGAGGAGGAAGAAAAAGAAAATAAGTCGCAGGAGGAGTAAGACACAGACAGACAGACAGACAGACAGAGAGAGAAGGGGCCTGCATACACAAGTTACGCACATACAAAAGGGAAAAGGAGGATGTTGGGCAAAAAACGAGAGCTTCAAAGACTGCCGGTGAGCCTTTGTATGTAACGTATGTATAGTAGTAGTAGTAGTAGTAGTAGTAGTAGTAGTAGTAGTAGTAGTAGTAGTAGTAGTAGCAGTTGTTGTTGGTGGTGGTGTTGGTGGTGTTGGTGGTGGTGATGTTGATGTTGATGTTGTTGATGTTGATGTTGATGGTGATGTTGATGGTGATGGTGATGATGATGATGATGATGATGTTGATGTTGTTGTTGTTGTTGATGTTGTTGCCTCTGCCGCTCCTGGTTTTCCTTGTCACGATGTGTGTTGGTGGAACGTGACTGTGGTGGTGATGGTGGTGATAGTGGTGGTGGTGGTGATGAGGGTAGTGGTGGGGAGATGGGTAAAGGTTGACGTGGTTCTTTTTTAAACTTAATTTTTGTGTGGGATATGAATAATTGTTTTTTCTTTTTTTTTTTCTTTTTCTGATTTTCTTTTTCCTCTTTCGCTCCTTTTCCTTCTTAATCTCGGCCTACCTCTCATCTCCTAATCCTCCTTCCAACATCATCTTTCCTTTCTTTTAATCTTTATCTTTTTCTCTTCATTCTCCTCCTCTTTCTTCTTTTCCTTCTTTTCCTCCTTTCTCTCAGCCCACCTCTCATTTCCTACTCTTTTCTTCAATATCATCCATTACCACAAAACCAGAAGGGAGAAAAAAACCACTACATCTATTTTATTTTTCATTTGGTTCATATGATTCAATAAATAAATAAAAACAGAATAAAAGGAAGATGGTAATGAAAGGAGGAATAGGAGAGAGGCCGAGGAGGAGAAAAGAAGAGAAGGAGGAGGAGGAGGAGAAAAAGAAGAAAAAGGAAAAGAAATAAGACAGAGGTTAATAAAGAAAGGAAAAGGAGATGAGAGATAGGCCAAAACTGAGGAGGGAGAAAAGGAGGAAAAAGAGAAAAAGAAAGAGGGAGAGAAAGAGAGAGAGAATACAGAGAGAATTAACTACATAATTACCATACACGTTACCTTCAGCTGAGGAGGAATACATTGAGTTGCATCCAAGAGAAAGAGAGAGAGTGAGTGTTGCTTTTAGGCAGTGAATCTGTGTTGCGTCCATCCATCCACCCATCCGACCAGCCCGTGTGTGTTTGTCTTGCGTCGATGCGGCAAGTGTTTGTTTTGCGTCGGGTCGAGAAAGTGTTTGTGTTGCGTCCAGGTGTTGTTTGTGTTGCGTCAGAGCGGCAGTAGAGCAGCGGGGTCAAGGATGCTGCAGATCGGGATGAGCAAGTCGTGAGAGAGAGAGAGAGAGAGAGAGAGAGAGAGAGAGAGAGAGAGAGAGAGAGAGAGAGAGAGAGAGAGAGAGAGAGAGAGAGAGAGAGAGAGAGAGAGAGAGAGAGAGAGAGAGAGAGAGAGAGAGAGATAAAGAGAGAGAGAGAAATAAAAGTGTAAATAAAGTACAAGGAAGAAAAAGAGACAGGACATTTAATAATAGAGGAGGAAGATGAAGGAGGTGTTAGAAGACAGAAGATGATGATGAGGAGGAGGAGGAAAAGAAAAAAAGATGATAAAGAAAAAAGGAACATAAAAGGAGAGAGAGGCCGAGGAGGTGGAGAAAGAAGAGGAGGAGGAGATGAAAAGGAGGCGAAAAAGAAGAAAAAAATATGAAAGGAATAAAAAAAAGCTAATAAATGAGGGAACAGGAAGGAGAGGTGCGGTAAGAAGGGGAGACGAGGAGGAGGAAGAAGGAAGGACCAGTAAAGGAGAGACAGACAAAGGTTAAGGAGGAAGAGAAGCGTGAGAAGAAGGGAAAGAAGGAGGAAGAGGAGAAGGAAGATAGGTCACAGGAATGCCGCCTTGCCAGGGATGCGAGTTCACCTTGTAACACCTTGGCAGCGTGATAGGATCCTTAACCCTGCCAACCTTGTCTTGGGAGGAAGGAAAAAGAACAACAGGACCAAGAAGAAGAGGAAGAAGCAAAAGAAAGCAGAAGAAAGTGATGATCAAGGGAAGAAGGAGAGGAAGAAGAAGAAGGTAGATAGATAGATAGATAGAGACGAAGGAAAGGGAAGAAAAAAACTATTAATAGGAGGAGGAGGAAAAGTGGGAAAAGGATCGTGAGGAGGAAGAGGGAGAGAAAAAAATGAGCGGAGGAGGAGGAGGCGGAGGAGGAGGACAAGCCGTGGAGGGAGGGGGAGATAGTGCATTCAAGGTCAAGAGAAGAGAAGAGAAGAGAAGAGAAGAGGGTGATATTTGTGGTCGCTGTAAGGCCAGACTCAACCGCCACATTCATGGTTGCTCTTCGAGAGAAAGTCTTCCACGAATTCTTTTCCTCCTGCTGTCGATGTCGCCTCATTCATCTCTCTTCAAGGTCGGAGGGAGAGTATGTTCGCCATTAAGTACGCAACGTTCCTTTTAGTACTCAGTATGCTCCATGATGTTATAGTCCACTCAATCAATCAATCAATCCTCGTCTTCAATGGCTGCTGTGTCGTGAAGATTAAGATGGAGGTGGTGATGGCTTCTATATATAAAACAATAACAGCGATTCTCAACCATATTTCTTGAGACCCGGTGGTGTTGTGGGTCATCTTTGGTGGTGGTGGTGGTGGAGGAACTGGAGGAGAGGGGGGGGGATGAAGAGAGAGGTACTGAGGATGGGTAGGGGAGGAGGAGGGGTCGTCGGTGTTGGAGAAGGTCATGAAGGTCGCTTTACTGTGGGTCTTATTTTCGTGTCCATAAATAAGGTCGTGCAAAAAATTCGTCTCTTATGCGTATTTCTGAAAGGCTTTTAACGTTTTTATTAGTATGAGTGGTGAGTGATGCGGTGTTAGTGGTGTTGAGACTGGTGATGAAGAAGATGCTGGCAGGGAGGACTTTCAATGGTGGTGGTGGTGATGGTAGTGGTGGTGACAGGTGGTGGTCATAGTGGTGGTGGTGGTGGTGGTGGTGGTGGTGACAATATTGATGATGGTACTGACAGGAGTTGACTTCGTGGTGATGATGGAGATGATGGTAGTGAGAGTAGTGGTGGTGAAGAGCTGAGCGGGTAAGAATGATGATGGAACTAGTGGTGATGATGGAGGTGACGGTGGTTGTGGTGGTGACAGTAATGATGACGGTGGTGGTGGTGGTGACAAGATTAGCGGTGATGAAGAAGAAGGAGGAGGCATTGATGGGGGTGGTGATAGTGACCCTTTGTGGTGGTGGTGGTGGTGAGAGGATGAGTGATGGAGGTGGTGGTGCTGTCGGTCAATGGTGGTGGTGGTGATGGAAATGATAATGGTGGTGACAAGGGTGATGAAGATGGTGATGATGATGACGACTGAAACAATGACCACAGGACTCACTTTCATATTTTTTTGGAGCGTATAAAGAACGACAGAGGATGAGTGATGAAGGTGGTGATGGTGGTGACAGTGGTAGTGATGGAGATGATAATGGTGGTGACAAGGGAGCTGGTGATGAAGATGAAGATGATGACCACGAAAACAATGATAATACCTTTCAATATTGTTATGGAGAGGATAAAAAACGACATTAGCAAAAAAAAAAAAAAGTAGAAAAGGAAGATGATCAAGAAGGAAGGAAGGAATAGAAGAAGGGAGACAGGAGGTGGAAAAAGGAGGAGGAGAGGAAGAAGATGAAGAGGACGAGGCCGGTGGTGATATAAAAGAAAGATACTGGTGGTGATTGAAACAGTGGTGGTGGTGATGGTGGTGGTGGAGATAAACTAAGCAGTGGTGTTGAGAGTGGTGGCGGTGTGCTTCGTGGTGGTGTTAAGAAAAGTAGAAGTGGTGATGATGGATTGGTAGTGAGAGAAATGAGACTGGAAGACGTATAAGGCAGTTGCAGTGGTGTTGAAATAGAAGGAGTGGTGGTGGTGGTTATGAGGGACTAGAAACCATCCCGTTCATGCATGTCGGTGGTGCGGTGGGTGGTGGTTACGGTGATGGGGTAAGGAAGTTGTAGTGGTGGGGGTGGTAGTGGTGGTGGAGAGGGGAGTGGCTGGTGCATGTTGGCGGGGAGGTGGGTGGTGGTTACGGTGATGGGGTAAGGAAGTTGTAGTGGTGGGGGTGGGGGTGGTGGTGGAGAGGGGAGTGGCTGGTGCATGTTGGCGGGGAGGTGTGTGGTGGTTACGTTCACGAGGACTGACGGACAGGTATATAATGGGTGGAGGGAAAAAAGTGAGAGGGAAGTAAAAGGCAGGTTAGAGGCAGCGGAAAGGGCGGGAGATGTAAGGTGGAAGAGGTGAATGGAATGGGTGTGGAGGAATGGTGGAAGATACTGGAAGGGGTGTCGGACGGAGTGGGGGAGTTGTAAAGGGGAGTTGGTAGGGAGTTGAAATGCCTCTTGCCTCTCGTTGTGGGTTATGAGACTTTATTGGTTGCCTGACTGATTGACTGGTTGGTTAGATTTTGTTTATATGTACTAGAGGGTTTTCATGAAGCTGCGTGTGTGTGTGTGTGTGTGTGTTTGTGTGTTGTGTGTGAGTGTGTGTGTGCGTGTAATGCAATGCTTGTTTATGTGATGCTATGTAATGTGGTGTGGTTGTGATGTGACGTACCACCTCCATATGATTCTCAATATTCCTGTCTCTCTGTTCCTGTCCTTCCCGAACCTCTTCCTTTCTCTCCCTCTCTCCCTTCATCCATCCCTATCCCTGTCCAAAAGTGTCCATGTCTCCCTTATCTTTCCTTCTTTCTTCCACCACCTCAACCGTACCTGTATATTCCTCTCCCTTCCTTTCTCTCTTTTCCCATCCTTTCGTACCCTTTCCATTGCTTTCCCTCTTCTTCTTCACCCGCCGTCCCTTTCTCTAGTTTATTTTCCTGTACCTTCAACCCCCCTCGCTCTTCTTCTCTTTTTTCTCTCCTTTCCATTCCTTTTCCTCTTCTTCACCTGCCGTCCCTTCCTCTCCCTTCTTTCTTGCATCTTCAACCACCTCGTCCTTCCTCTCTTTTCACACTTTCATTCCTATCCACGCTTTTCCGTTCCTCTTTCGCATTTTGTACTTTCCTCCCTTTTCTTCGTCCCCCCTCTCGCCTTCCTCTATACCCTTTCCATTCCTTTCCCTCTTCTTCACCTGCCGTCCCTTCCTCTCGCTCCTTTTCCTGAACCTTCAACCACTCTCCTCTCTCTCATTCCCTCTCACTTCAAACCTTCCCGTCCCTCCTTTTCTGCATGTACCTTAGTTACCTATCTTCGTGCCAACTCTCACCCCATCCCTCCCTCCACACAGGCCAAGTGGTGTCCTCTGAGGTGCTGCAGGCGTCCGAGGCGGGGTGTCCCATTGAGATGCACAAGATCCCCATTGAGCGTTGCGACGAGATGTACGATAAGAACTGCGCCGGAGACAAGTTCATGCCCTTCCACCGCGCCGGGTACGACTACTCCACCGGCCAGAGCCCCAACAGCCCCCGCGAGCAGGTAAGGGAGGCGCGCTATCCTGTTACCGGCGGCCCTTCTTATATGTGAGGGTCCGGTAACAGACACCAGGATACATAGGGCCGTATTTTAAGACACCATCGCTTCTCACATCAACTATTTCTACAGGTCAAAGAGGGGATCAATGTGGTTTTCATGAGTGTTTTTTTAAGGTTCATGGCACAGAAGAAGGGTCAAACTACCACCAGGGTCATAAAACTACCCCTGGAAATGCCCACAGCTCCTACGAAAGCCATGTCAAATATGTGAACTTGGGAGACGAAATGTTTTAAAATACGACCCATAGAGACTTCGTTAATACTTACAGGCATCTCTAAACCATTTGAATTTCCTTATATTGCCAAAACAAACCCTAAGCTGGTGAGTGTAAGCAAGAATGGTGCCTATTAGCTCCCTCTAGTGTAGTTTATGCGTCACCTACAAGCTCACCATTCAGACACCGCCGCCCAGGGTCAACCAAGTCGTTGTTCTCATTTACAATCACAGCAGGTGGAGCAGAAGAGGTGTGACTGGTGGAAGGAAACTGCCGGAAATAGTGGACAGTTTTTGCAATGCGCGTGAAACCAGACCCGCACATTAAAGTATAGCCTTGTACATTTTTAGGGTCAACAGTGTGGTGTTATCATTTTGCTGAAAGTTAGGGAATGCTAGCCAGTCTTTAGGGGCAATCATCATCATCATCATTTTACCTTTCCCTTCTTCACAAGCAAAGATAATGATAATAAAAGTAGTAATAATAATAATAATGATAATAACTAATAGTAATAATAATAATGATAATGACGGGGAGAGGCAATATAAAAAGGAATGACAATAGAATGAGTTGTATAGATGGATGGGGGAAGGGAGGGAGGGAAAGAAGAAAGGAAGGGGGCAGGGGGGAGGAAAGGGGGAGAGAGGAGAGGGAACAGAGGCGCTGACGTAAAAAGATTATATTGTGTTGTTGACGTAATGACTGTATTCTATGGGTTTCTCTCTCTCTCTCTCTCTCTCTCTGTGAAATTCAAAAACTAAATAGATAAAAAAAACTATATTGAGAGAGAGAGAGAGAGAGAGAGAGAGAGAGAGAGAGAGAGAGAGAGAGAGAGAGAGAGAGAGAGAGAGAGAATGGGAAGAAACGGAGAGAATGCAGCAGTGAGGAAAGTAAGAAAGGACAGTGAGAGAAACAACAACAACAACAACAACAACAACTGGAAAAATAGTTACGATTCCAAATAAAGAACTCTCGATAGACAGACAGACAGACAAAGACGTGCACAGATACATAAACACATAGCCTACATGCACACAGAATGACAGGTAGACAGACAGACAGAAACACGAATAAACATGTTAGGAGTAGTAAGTAGCGGGCTTTTTTTCATTATTCTTTCCTATTTTTTTTTTGCCCTTGAGCTGTTTACTGTAAAAAATAAAAAAAATAAAAAGAGGAAGAAGGAGGTGGCGTGTGTGTGTGTGTGTGTGTGTGTGTGTGTGTGTGTGTGTGTCGGGCGCGGGGTGACAAGCGTTGCCTCTACGCGCGTTTCCGTCCCCTTGGCCTCTGAACCTGGCGCGGGTAAATAGACTTGTTACGACGCGGCACGATGATCGGGCGGCGGGGTGAGGGTCAGGCCATAACGAGCCCCCCCCCCCCCCCCCGGAACAATAACAATAATAATAATAAGATAATAACAACATCTACTACTACAATGACTACTACTTCTACTGCTACTTCTGCTGCTGCTACTGTTACTACTATTTTTTCTTTTTACAACAAAGGAGACAGCTCAAGGGCACAAAAAAAGGAAACAATAATAAAAAAAAGCCCGCTACTCGCTGCTCCTCCTCCTCCTCCTCCTCCTCCTCTTCCTACTACTACTACTACTACTACTACTACCAACAACAACAACAATAACAGCTACTACTGCTATGAATATGTACTGTTTCTGCTTCTACTACTACTACTTCTATCACTACTACTACTACTACTATCACTACTACTACTACCGCCACTACCACATTTACTACCAATGCATCACCATCTCCACCATTCACCACCACACACCACCACCAACACCCCCACCACCACTACTACAACCACACCACCACCATCACCACCACCGCCGCCACCACCACACCCAAGGCTTTCACCACACTTGGCCTACTTACAAGTTGCGTTACTCTGGGAGCGAAAGTGTAGGGAGAAGCGCGGCTGTGTGGCTATGGGGGAGGGGTGGAAGGGGGCGGGGGTGCGGGTAATGGGCGGGGTGATAGGGGGGGGGGGACAGGAGCTCTTTTTAATTTGTGGTGAGGGTTGGGGGCGGTGCATGTCAATGGATGGGGGAGGGGGGGGCACCAAAACATTATTAAGGGAGGTGGTAGAGGGGGAGTTCCAGGTAGGGGTTGAGGTCAGGAGGGGCGTGTGGGGGTAGGGGTGTGACGGGGCACGAGGGGGCATGATTACTTGGGGCTGGAGAGAGGGGAGAACAAGGGGTCAGGTAGGGGGGTGAGGGTAGATGGGGGGAGAGAGAGAGAGAGAGAGAGAGAGAGAGAGAGAGAGAGAGAGAGAGAGAGAGAGAGAGAGAGAGAGCGAGAGCGAGAGAGAGGTCAGGTCGAAGGGGTAACATTAGGAAGGGGTCGTGTGTGAGGGGGGGTGGGGGGGGCAGGGAGAAGGACGAAGCAGAAGGAGGTTACGAGGATTAGGGGACAGAGAAGGGAGAGGCTCAAGACTAAGCTTAAGGGGGACGGGGAAGAGCTGGGGAGAGGAAGGATGGGGAGGGGGCTGAAGAAGGGTCGGAGTGAAGACACAGGTCGGGCAAGGACAACCTCTCGAGTCACCGGACCGAGCTGTGATTTGGTCGATAAGAGGTTCACTTTCGTTTCCACTCTCAGATCCCCAACACGTGCCCTCCTGCCCTCTATGATCGTGCTAATAAGAATCTAACTCCTTATATACTTCAGAAACGAATATAGTTACATAATGGGTGTATACAACTATAGAAAGGTAACTGATGTATGCAAATTTAGTAAAGGAAATGACGTATACAAATAGATATACTAGTAATGATTAATGTATTGAAATATAGTTAAGAAAATGATGTAAGCAAATATAGTAAAGTAAGTTACTGATGCATACAATTATAGTAACAAAATTAACGTTCGCTGAGATACGATAATGATGATCAAAGTTGAAATTATCTAACATTATTCGAGCACTATCTTATTTCTAAACCATCTCAAAACTCTTCAGCGTATAGTTTCCCTTTTAATACGAGTACGAATTGAGAGGGTCAATGTAAACTAGCCCTGAAATGACCTCCTGAGCACTTTGGGTTTTTGGGGAAGGTCTGACTCCACAATGATAAGGAGGAGGTACACTAGAAGGGAGGAGACCACAGCTGGGAGACCGACGATGACATGGAGACGGTGTGTGGAGGAAGACGAGAAGTGTTGACTCCGATTGGTGCGTCAGTACTGAAAATAAATGAAAGGGAATACCGTTCAACATTCTCTCTATGCTGCGAGTGATGATCAATGAGTTTGTATGAAGAAATGAGGGGCCGCGAGATAGCTGTCCTGGGTTGTGGATTCCCTATGTCGCTGAGAGTGTTCTTTGCTCTTTCTTTCTCTCGTTTTCATTCTTTATCTCTCCCACACACTCCCTTGCTCTGCTCTGGTGATATTGGCTCATACGAATCGAAGAAGGGAGGAGAGAGAATGCAGACTGGCGCACGTCCAGATGCTTAACGAAATATGTAGATTACACAAGCATGCATTCCTGGGCCGCCCGCCGTCTGACCTACATACATGCGCAAGTCCAACGGGTGTGTGGGTGGGTGTGGGTGTGTGGCGAGAGACCCAAAGCGCTGCCCACGGCCAAGGTCGGGGAACTGGTTGGGTCGGGGACTGATTCTCTGTTAGATTGACGCTTAGTGACCGAACGGAAAGGAAAGGGAAGGGAAGGAAAGGGAAGGGAAGGGAAGGAAAGGGAAGAGAATAGAAGGAAAGGGAAGGAAAAGGAAGGAAAGATAAAAGGAGAGGAGGAGGAGTGAGGAAAGAAGTAAGGAGAGAAGTAAGAATTAAAGGAGAAAAGTTAGGAGGAAACCAGTAAAGGGCAAAACTGTAAGATAGGTCAAGGAAGAAAAGGAAGAGTGAGGAAAGGAGGGAAGTGAAGGAGAAGAATAAGGAGAGGAACATGGAAGGGCAAAACAAACAAAATGAAGGAGAGAAGGAAAGGCAAAACAACATATCAACGAATAAAGGAGATAGTAAATAAAGGAGAAGAATAAGGAAATAGTAAATAAAGAAGGAGAATAAGGAAAGACGCAAAAAATGGCAAAACACACAAAATGAAGGAGAGAAGGAAAGTCAAAACAACATATCAACGAAGTAAGGAGATTGTAAATAAAGGAGATAGTAAATAAAGAAGGAGAATAAGGAGAGACGCAGGAATAGGAAAACAGAATAAAGAGAAGGGGAGAAGGAAAGGAAAACACAACATATCAACGAAGTAAGGAGATTGTAAATAAAGGAGATAGTAAATAAAGAAGGAGAATAAGGAGAGACGCAGGAATGGGAAAACAAAATAAAGAGAAGGGGAGAAGGAAAGGAAAAAACAACATATCAACGAAGAAAGGAGATTGTAAATAAAGGAGATAGTAAATAAAGAAGGAGAATAAGGAGAGACGCAGGAATGGGAAAACAAAATAAAGAGAAGGGGAGAAGGAAAGGAAAAAACAACATATCAACGAAGTAAGGAGGTTGTAAATAAAGAGTCAACAGTTCCCATTTCCTTTTCCGGCCTTGTTGTGCATCCCTTCCCTTCACCTCAGCCAGAACTATGCATTTCCGGCGGTTTCTCTTTCCTTCTCTTCTTACCTCATGTTTTTTTTTTTGTTTTTTTTACATTTCCGTTGTTTTGGTCTTCTTCGTAACACCGCAACATTTTCTTTCTTCGCTTTTCCCCTTTTTCTATCGTTTGTTTTGCCGTTTCTTGAGTTTCTGCTTATTATTTTTCTCCTTTGTTTTAACCTTCCCGTTGCTTCCTCATTTGCTATTTCCTTCTTTCATCATTATGCTGTTTTTCCTTTCCTTCTTTCTTTTGTTGTTGTTGTTTTTTTATTTCCCTTTTCGTTGTTTTCTATGTGTTTCTTTTTCTTCTTTTCCTTTCCTATTTTTTTTTTCTTTGGTCTTTTTTTTTTGCTCTCTCGTAACTCTTCGTAGGCCGACAAGTGTTATTTTTTTCCCCGTTTTCCTTGCGTTATTTTCCGGATGTTTCCTTTTCCTATCTTTTCTTTCTTTCCCCTCTCGCTATTATTTTTTATTGTTGCGATTTTCTTTTTTAATCTTCTTAACTGCATCGTAACTCTTTCTAGGTCAAGTTATTTTCTTTCGTTTCTCTTGTGTTGTTTCCCGGACGTCTTTTTCTTCTTTCTTTCTATTTTTTTATCTCTGATCTTTTTAGCGATATTTTTTTTCCATTTCTCTTTTGTGGTTTCAATATATGTTTCTTTTTCGTCTTCTTCGTCTTTCTTTCCTCTCGCTGTTTTGTTTTTTTCTTTTCCTGGCTGCATCGTATCTCTTTCTATGTTAATTTGTGTTCTTTTCTTTCCATTTTCCTTTCGTTGCTTTTCGGATGTTTCTTTTCCATCTTCTTCGTCTTCTCTCTTTCCCCTCGCTGCTTTACTTTCCTGGCTGCATCGTGTCTCTTAGTAAGCCAAGTCGAGTTTGATCTTCCTCCTGTTGTTGTTTTTTGCTATCTCTGTGTTAACCTTTCACGAGACGACGCATTTCCGGAGGTTTCTCTTTCTTTTTTGTTAACAGCCTCGCCCGGCGCTCGCTTCCCCTCCCAGCCCATCACCTTTTGCTTCTTCTCTTCCTCCGTCCCTCATCCATCATTGTTTTTACTTCTCTTTCCTTCCTTCCTTCCTCCTCTTCGCCCCACCCCTTCCTCTTATCGTCTGTTCATCATCCCTCATATTAATCAGCTTCTTTCTCCTATTACTCCTCATTTTCTTTATTTTTCTCCTATATCTCATCCTCCTCTTTCTTCTTCTTCTTCTTCTTCTTCTTCTTCTTCTTCTTCTTCTTCTTCTTCTTCTTCCTTTTCATGCACTTCCTCTTTCTTTTCTTCTATAACCACTTCTCTTCCTTATCATCATCATTTTTTCTTTTATTTTTATTTCTCTTCGTTTTTTCTTCATTTTTTCCCCTTTTTTCTTCTTCTTCTTCATCTTTTCCTTCCCTTTCTTCTTCTTCTTCTTCTTCTTTCTCTTTGTTTTTCTCTTTCTCCTTCCTGCTCCTTTTTCCTCGTTTGCTTATTTTATTTTATTTTTTTTTTAATTTCTGTGAAGTGTTTGACGGTCTCTTAATTCTTCCTGTGTATTTTTTTCTTCCTCTTCAATCTGCTTTTTATTAACATTTCCCTATTTTTTTTAATTTTCTTATTTGAGGGGCATTTCACTGTTTTGTCTTTTATTTTTCTTCGTTTTAATTCTGCTTTTTTTTCAGTCCCATTTCCTTGTTCTTTTTAATTCCTTTTTCATTGAGGTATTTGTCTGAAGATAATACTGAGGGACTGACTGACTATATTCTGTATTTCCCCTGTGACAGCTGAACTACGCGACCTCGTGGCTGGATGCGAGCTTCGTGTACAGCATCAGCGAGGCGAGACTCAACATGCTGCGCTCCTTCAAAAACGGCACCTTCAGGACCGACCCCGACAACCCGCTGCTTCCGCCCCGCAATACCCAACGCGTCCCTATGTTCAACAACCCCACGCCGCACGTTCTCAAGATCCTTAGCCCCGAGAGGATACTGCGTGAGTGTAGACCTGTGTGTGTGTAGAGGACTGGGAAAGGGGGTGGAGTTGTTATGTTATGTGGGTTGTGTGTGGGGGAAAGTTTGGGAGGTGAGTGGGTGGGTGGGGTGAGGGGGTGGGGTCATGTGTGAGGGGGGGTAAGGTTGTGTGTGGGGGGGTAAGGTCATATGTATGTATGTGTGTGGGTGGGGGAAGTCATGTGTGTGGGTCTGAGGTGGGGTTATATGTGTGTGTAGAGGGTGATAAGGTCATGTGTGTGGGTGTGAGGTGAAGTTATATATGTGTGTATTGGAGATGTCATGTGTGTGGGTCTTAAGTGGGGTTATAAGTGTGTGGGGGAGGGAGGTCATGTGTATGGGTGTGTGTGTGTGTGGGGGGGGGGAGGTCATATGTCTGAGGGACGGGTTAGTGGGCCTGTGTGTGTGCCTGTGCGTGTGTTTGAAGGGCACACAGCTATCGAACACTAACGCCTGTCTTCCCCCCGCTGCCGTGCCGTGCCTCAGTCCTGGGTGACCAGCGGACCAACCAGAACCCCGCCCTGCTGGCCTTTGGCATCCTGTTCTTCCGGTGGCACAACGTGCTGGCGGGCCGCGTGCAGGCCGCGCACCCGGACTGGGCCGACGAAGAGGTGTTCCAGCACACGCGGCGCCTCGTCACCGCCCACCTGCAGGTCAGGAGCCACCGAGGTTGATAGTAGTAGTAATAGAAGTGGTAACAGTAGTAGTAGTAGTGGTTGTAGTAGTAGTAGTAATCGTAGTAGCAATAGTAATTGTAGTAGTAGTGGTAGTAGTAGTAATGTTAGTACTAGAAGTATTAATGGTAATAGTAATAGTAATGGAAGTAGTAGTAGTGGTAGTAGTAGTAGTAGTAGTAGTAGTAGTAGTAGTAGTAGTAGTAGTAGTAGTAGTAGTAGTAGTAGCAGCAGCAGCAGCAGCAGTAGCCGTAGCAGCTGAAGTAATAGTTTCCCCACCATCACTTGTTCCTGAGTGTGTCGTGTTTCCAGAACATCATCATGTACGAGTTCCTGCCGGCCTTCCTGGGCGAGGCCGCTGACCCCTACGAGCGATACCGCCCCGACGTGCACCCCGGCATATCGCACGTGTTCCAGTCCGCGGCCTTCAGGTGGGTCTCCGGGGGCGTCAGGCTGGCTGTACATTTTCTATCGGAATGTCTGTTTTGTATAGGACCTTAATTTTGATTGGGCTGTTTTCTCTCTCTCTCTCTCTCTCTCTCTCTCTCTCTCTCTCTCTCTCTCTCTCTCTCTCTCTCTCTCTCTCTATCAGACCCCACTTGGAATATGCGGTACAGTTTTGGTCTCCTCACCAAGCAAAGGACATTGCTAAATTAGGTGTTCAGCGTCGGGCAACAAAAATGATCCCTTCCTTGCGCAACAAATCCTACGAAGAAAGGCTTTCTACCCTTAACATGTTCTCTCTTGAGAAACGTCGCCTCCGAGGAAAACTGATCGAATGTTTTAAAATACGTAATGGTTTCACGAATGTAGACAGAACAAAATTGTTTATGATCGATGACACTTTGCGAACGAGGAACAATGGCATAAAACTCAAATGTAGACAAGTAAATTCAGACTGCACCAAATTTATCTTCACCAACGTTGTAGTGCGAGAATGGAATAAGTTCCCACCGTCAGTGGTCCAGTGTAACACGATTGACTCCTTTAAAAACAAGCTCGACCGTCACTTCCTTGAACTTAATATTAACTAGAGTAGAAAAACAACGTTTTGGAGCCATCTGATTAGTGTAGATTCACTTAGGTTTAAGGACAGACCACCTAGTCTGGACCATGGGGTCTGTGTGGTCTGATTTTCTATAAGTAATTCTCTCTCTCTCTCTCTCTCTCTCTCTCTCTCTCTCTCTCTCTCTCTCTCTCTCTCTCTCTCTCTCTCTCTCTCTCTCTCTCTCTCTCTCTCTCTCTCACTCCATAAAATAAAGCGATGGAAGAGAACATTTCTGAAGCCTGTCAGCCCGGCCTGAGCTGTACATCCTTGTGCGGTCAAGCGAAACTATGAAGAGGCTCTGAGAGACATTCTGATGGTTCACTTATGCCTTAGTTACCTCACCCCGCCACCTCAGCCAGCGGTGAAGGGCGCGCCTCAGCCGTTGCCTCACCCGGCTGGCCGCCACGTCTTGGCACACCGCCTACATAGCGGTACACTTTCCCTGCCTTGCCGCGGGGTTGTTTCCTCTCGCCTCTACCACTGCGTTGGCACGCCGAGCGCTGCACAAGGGGAGCAAAACCATCAGTGGGTTCGAGTGGCACAATTTTTTATTGACACATGTCCACTGGCCCGCATGTCCACTGCAGGGCTTGTCTGTGGTGTCAGGCGGGGGCACGCCCGTTCCACCGCCGTGCACAGCCTCGCCAAACATTCCTCAAGGGTCACAGTCTTGCTATTGGTATTTTTTGTACCGAACTAGGTCACATTGTTAATGAAACATCTGGTCATGAATCAGCAGGGTTGGCACTGGACCTGCATTGGCGGCTGTGGAGCGCTGCTATGGCGGCGGACCGGGGCCTGAAACCTCATCAACGGTATCGTTTGTCCGGTACAGCCTGGGAAATAATAAGCAACATGCTTTCAAAAATTTATTAAAATCCATTTGAACGATTATATGCTATTATTGAGGAATAGATAAATAATATATGAATAGTAAGAATTGACATAAGTTTCCCTTAACAAGAACTGGTAGTGAAAAACTTAATTTGATATAACAAAAATTGAGGACTTCGGTAATGAGCCTGTGTCCAGATCCGGCACCTTCGTGGCTCAGTGAGTCAGGATGAACAAGGGACGACGCCCGCTGAGGCCGCTCCGCAAGAAGACATTTGAATGCAAAGATAAACACGAGAGCTAACGAGACAAGAAGAAAATGTGTGTGCCAGTTGCGGCAGCGTCAAAATGGCGGCGATTAAAAAAAAAACTAACCATGGCGAGAGAGAGAGAGAGAGAGAGAGAGAGAGAGAGAGAGAGAGAGAGAGAGAGAGAGAGAGAGAAAGTAAATAAATTAATCGATTCGATGGTATGTAGCAATCTTGATTAGCGATGAAAGGTGGTGGTAGTATTTAGGACACGATGAAGCTTTATATATATATATATATATATATATATATATATATATATATATATATATATATATATATATATATATATATATATATATATATATATATATATATATATATATATATATATATATATATATATATATATATATATATATATATATATATATATATATATATATATATATATATATATATATATATATATATATATATATATATATATAAATCGACGATGCTTATAGAATGCAAACGATCCCCCATATATATGTATGTATAGCTACCTGTGTGTGTGTGTGTGTGTGTGTGTGTGTGTGTGTGTGTGTGTGTGTGTGTGTGTGTGTGTGTGTGTGTGTGTGTGTGTGTGTGTGTGCGTGTGTGCGTGCGTGCGTGCGTGCGTGCGTGCGTGCGTGCGCGTGTGCGTGTGCTGCCTATGTATACTTCATGCATCAATCTATAAATCTGTGCTTACTTGCCTGTGTATTTATCTATCCATTCATCCATCCGCGTCGCCCCGCGCACAGGTTCGGCCACACGCTGGTGCCGCCCGGGCTGTACCGTCGCGGGCCGGGTCTGGACTGTCCCTTCCTCAGCACCCAGAGCGGCGACCCGGCGCTCAGACTCTGCTCAACCTGGTGGGACGCCAACGTGAGTCTTGCTAGCCTGTCCCTCCCTGTCCTGGCGGTACTGTTCTCCTCTCATTACTCAAGTGTTACTGTTCCCATCCCTACTTGTACCGTTGATATTATTCTGTGGCGTCATTACTTGCGTACTGCTAATCCCATTCTTATGTCTTTTTTTTATTTATTTATTTTTATTTTACAGCCGGTGGTATAACAATGACGTGCCTTTTACGGTTATTACTCTCGGCGTTATGTGAGCGATGTTCACTCTGTTGTTTCCATTCACTTGTGTTGTTCCTATTCCGTGAGGCTTATTACAGTTTGTTATTCGTATTGCGCAAGGGCTTAAAATACTTGATATAGATAAATAGATCGATAGATAGATAGAGAGAGAGAGAGCAGCTTTACCTTGCAGAACACGTGACAAGTAAAGTATATAAATTTACTAGTCCATCTGCTCTCCCTCCCTATGATCCCTTTATGGTTTTATATCGCCATGACAGTCTTGTGTGACATCAGTCCTGAGAGTTCTTAATTTATTTTAATTTTATTATTTTACCTCCCATTTGCTGCAACATTTAACCTTTTCAGTCCACACACACACCAAATAAACACTGCAATACTAAGAAGACTTCACCAGACTAACACGCCAATAGTTGTATAGGTGATGGAAGTAGGCTAACAAATCCCACTAACAAAGCATCAGAAACCTTTAATTACGACGTTTTAATCTCTTCTCCCACATCGGATACGAATCGAAGCACAAATAAAAGCTTTAATAGTAACAGAACCTCGAACTAACATAGCATCAGAGACCTTTAATTACGACTTTTTAATCTCTTCTCCCACATCGGATACGAATCAGAGCACAAATAAAACTTTAATAGTAATAGAACCTCACCAGGATAACATAAAATAACAGTAAATAGACAGAATAATGGTTGTCAGTCACCATAAGGCATGCCATCAGAGACCTTCCATATTTGCATTCTATCTCATTTGATCAACACCTTACCGTAACTTCCAGACGCTTCCCCCTCTCACATCAACTACTTTCAAAGGCCTAATAGGAGGTTAATCGGGTTTTCATGAGTATTGTTTTCACGTTCATGGTACAGAGGAAGGGCTAAACTACCTCCATGGCCATTAAACTACCCATGGAAATCCTCAAAACGCCTCCGAAAGCCTCGTCAAATGTGTGTACTTGGGCGGTGAAATGTTTAAGTATACGCTCCTAAGTCACCATACAGACCCAATAAGAACTGCACTAGGAATCCACCTCACCAGAATAACAATAGCGATGAGTGCATGATGGCAGTGGGTAACGAATTCCACCAACATACCACCATAACCTTTACATTTTTCCCCCCTTCCTGATGCAACACAGCTTGGGGCGTCATGCGGTATACTAATAAAAGTTGTAAAAGTAATAAAAAAAACTCCATAATAACTGTGCAGTAGGGTAATGGCAGCTTATAATGTCCTTAACCCTCTTATATTAACGTCTGATCTTAAATGTGTGGAGGGAGTTTGAAGTCAGGCGTAGGAAAAAAAATAATTAAAACTACGAGAAGAGTTAGGCTGTATCTCCATGGTGGTGTTAGTGGTGGTGATGGTGTGATAGAGGGGAAGATTATGGCGGTGGTGATGGTGGTGTTAGTGGTGGTGGAGGTGAGAGAGGGGGAAATATTGTGGTGAGGGGTTAGAGTACAGGAAATGCTGGTAGTGGTGGTGGTGGTGGTACAGTAGGGAAGATTATGGCGGTGGTGATGGTGGTGTTAGTGGTGGTGGAGGTGAGAGAGGGGGAAATATTGTGGTGAGGGGTTAGAGTACAGGAAATGGTGGTGGTGATCAAGGATAAGTGGTGTTAGTGGTGAAGGTGGTTGTGGTGATGGTGGTGGTGGTTGTTGTGGTAGTAGTGGGCGTGGCTGGACACCGTGTAGAGAATCGTACTGTATATTAATCGTTCTGGCAATTTACTTTCCATTCTCTCGTAATATTTACTTTTGCGCTAAGACAAACTAAGGAACACAAAAAAAGGATCCCGCGATGAGCTACTTGAAAAGAATACCAAGATGTGTCAAATTCAGGGAAGGGAAGTGTATTGATTCTCCTTTCCTGTAAGAGTTTAAGTCACTGGACAGAGGACACACGGTAGAAGAAAAGATTATCCAGAATTTGCCAATGAAAGGGAAGAGAGCTTAACTCTTGCATAGTGAAGTTGGACAGCATAGGAATGAGCCTGAGTAGGAAGTCAAGAGTATTGTGTACGCTTCCTATTTGGATTTGCTGATGTCATGGTTAACTTATGCATATTGAAGTTGGGCAGTATAGGAATGAGCCTCAGTATGCTTCCTATCTTGCTTTGGTGTTGTACTGGCTAACTCTTGCATAGTGAAGTTGGACACCATAGGAATGAGTCTCAGTGGAGAGTCTAGTGTACTGGATATGCCTCCTATGTGGATTTGTTGATGTGTGTGTGTGTTCGTGGGTTGCAGGACGTGATGGCGGAGAACACGGTGGAGGAGCTGATGCGGGGTTTGGCGTCGCAGGTGGCGGAGCGCGAAGACGTCATCCTCTGCTCCGACGTGCGAAACAAGCTCTTCGGACCCCTAGAGTTTTCCCGTCGCGACCTTGGTGAGCGTCCCATGCCCCCACCCCTTTACATGCTTCGTATGAGTTTTGGGCATTTCCAGGGATAGTTTAATGACCCTGGGTGTAGTTTGACCCTTTTTCTGTACCATCAACTAATAAAACACGCATTAAAACCACCATTGCCAGATTATCGTACTCAGAGCCGCGTATTTACCGTTTTCTGGCCCATAACTGTTGCCAAGACGCACCAATAATTAACTATTTACACGATAACCGCATATGAAGGCAGTTATTTGGGTGAGGAAAGCAGTTTTTAGGTCGGAAATCGGCAAACATAAGAGGCAGAGTACGATAATATGGCAACGTTGAATTTAGAACCCGAATGATCTTTTTGGCCTTTGGAAGCGTCGAAAATACCAACCCAGGTCCCGCATTCTCGTACGCTTTCGCTTCTCAACTATTTCCAAAGGCCACAAAGAAGATTAGTCGGGTTCTCATAAGTGTTTTCATATTCACAGGAGTCTTGTCAAACTATCGCTAGGCTCATAAGACTACCCATGAAAATATCCACAACCTCTACGAGACTTATTAAATGTGGGTGTTTAAGCGCGAAATGTTTTGAGAATATGGATCCAGGCCTCATCTATGTTATCATTCATCTTAGGTTTTGTCACTTAATCAACTAGTTATCTTAGTTTTCTTGCTGGCATGGATATTTTTTCCAAGCTTGATTAATTCCTTCCCCTTCTGTCTCTCTCCGGCATATGACCACAGATGTTGCGCCGACTAAACGAAACTTTCCTTTCTTTCCAAGCTTGATTGCAGAGAAAAGTTACCCCTTTAGTCCTTCAAAGTTCTGCCGTATTGCATCGATTTCCTGACTTTCTAGAACATTTGAAACTGCAAAACCACGTTAGTCCACATGTATCGAGCAGGAAACATTTCTTGATCGCTGG
Source organism: Eriocheir sinensis (assembly GCF_024679095.1). NCBI lineage: Eukaryota > Metazoa > Arthropoda > Malacostraca > Decapoda > Varunidae > Eriocheir > Eriocheir sinensis. The sequence goes on along the minus strand of NC_066534.1, from coordinate 15,964,662 downwards.
TGTGTTACGTAAAAGGCGGCAGAAAACTGTGAAAGACAATGTGTGGATTCGTTTGATTAAGTGAATCTTGCAGCGTCATTACAGGAAGTCCGTGAGGCTCGTGAGTGTTGGTTCAAAAGTTGCACGTCACTGGAAAACAAGTCCCTTCAAGCTGTATATGACTAAGCAGCAAGGACAAGTACACGCCCACAGGAGGAAAGTCACGTCTCACGCCTGGGTCTCTAAAGAACTGTAATGGCAGGGCAGGCGGGCTATGTCTGGAATGCATATAAATCGCCCATTGTCAGTCAGGGCCCATTGTAACTATATTTAAACAGTATGAGCCTGTATAGCACTTGACTCTCGGATCTTATTTTTTGACGGTAAAGGATAGGTACATAGGAGTAAAACAAAAGGTAGAAAATAACCTTCACTAAGCTGCTACTATTAAATAAGGAAAGGATGCCTGAATTATCGAATGCCTTGATACTCGAACCCTTATTGAAAGTCTAAGTTATAGGAAAGAAAATACAGCAGAGAGGAGGCTGCGCTAGAGTCTAACAGTGCAAGCGATGAAACAATGAAGATCCGGGTTAACTCTTGCAGTAGAAAGTTGGACAGCAGAGTTTAAGAAGACAGTCAAGTGGAGTGGGGCCGCAGGAAGGGTAGAGACAAATAAGTTATAGGAAAGAAAATACAGCAGAGAGGAGGCTGCGAATGAAACAATGAAGATCTTGGTTAACTCTTGCAGTAGAAAGTTGGACAGCAGAGTTTGAGAGGACAGTCAAGTGGAGTGAGCCCGCAGGAAGGGTAGAGGTATAATTATAACCCTTATCACCTTAGTTATTTATCATGTGCTAATCTTGGACTCTTCCCTCAGGCGCGTTGAACATCATGCGAGGGCGGGACAACGGACTGCCTGACTACAACACGGTGCGCAAGTGTTTCCGTCTGCCGCCCATTGAGCGTTGGGAGGACATCAACCCGCAGCTCTTCGTCGACAACCCGGACCTCATCAACCAAGTGAAGGATCTGTACGGCGGCGACCTCATGAACGTGGACCTGTAAGTTATCATATTTTATTTATTTATTTATTTATTTTGTGTGCTTGTTCCTGTATTAAAGAGTACCCAAAGTTTGCTGCCAGGTGGTAATCTAGGTAACTGAATGTGTACCTACTTAGGAAAATTGTCAGTATTTACATTAATTACTTTTTTGTTAACTAACCTCGACATGTGTTTTTACTTTTGTACAATGGAGATTTTTTTATTTTTTTTATTTTCATTTTTAACTAGCCTAGTCAAGGGTTTGTCTGCAAGACCGGCCATTCCCCTTTGTCGTATTTTTCAAGAATAAATATTTCAACTCAATTCATTCCTGTCCGTCATCATAACCATTGGGAAAGTTAGACAGTTTGCTCGCATCATTCCACTTGGTACTTACGAAAAGAAAAGAAAATAACTCAAAACTGGGCTATGGTATGAAGACGAATATGATAAAAAAAAAATCTCCATACATAAACACTATTTTGACCGTTCAATTTTATACTTCAGCTCAAGTTTACGATGCAATTATATTTTATTTGTGACAGAGTATATACTAACTGTAATGGCGCACACGAACCAGCTAATGAAGCCTCTATCTAGTGTACCTGTGACTTGAGTGTGCCTCTATCAAGTGTCTGAGTGTATCTAGTGTACCTGTGATCAAGTGTGCCTCTATATAGTGTGCATTTGACTGAGTGTATCTAGTGTACCTGAAATTGAGTGTGCCTCTGTCTAGCTTACCTGTGACTAACCTAACCTAACCTCTGACTTGAGTGTATTCAGTGTACCTGAAACTGAGTGTGCCTCTGTATAGTTTACCTTTGACTAACCTAACCTAACCTCTGACTTGAGTGTATCCAGTGTACCTGAAACTGAGTGTGCCTCTGTATAGTTTACCTTTGACTAACCTAACCTAACCTCTGACTTGAGTGTATCCAGTGTACCTGAAACTGAGTGTGCCTCTGTATAGTTTACCTTTGACTAACCTAACCTAACCTCTGACTTGAGTGTATCCAGTGTACCTGAGATTGAGTGTGCCTCTGCCTAGTTTACCTGTGACTAAGTGTTTCGTTGGCTGCAGGTATGTGGGCGGCATGCTGGAGACGCAGGGAGGGCCGGGGCCACTCTTCCGCGCCATCATCAAGGAGCAGTTCACGAGGCTCCGGGACGCCGACAGGTTCTGGTTCGAAAACACCGACAACATGTGAGTGGTCCTGACGCTGCCTCGCCTTCCTTCCTTCCTTCCTCCACTCATGAAAAGTTCTCGGCTTGATTCCTTCTCCTTCCTCCCTCCACTCCTAAAATGGTTCTCTGCTCGCCTCCTTTTCTTTCCTCCTCCTTCCTTACTTCGTTCATGAAAAATCCTGTGTTTGCCCTGATCCTTTTCTTTCCTTCTCCCTTACTCCACTCATAAAAAGTCCTCCTCCGCTTGTCTTCCTTTCTCCACTCATTAAAAGTCCTCTTCCTGCCTCCCTTCCTTCCTTCACTCATTAAAGTCCTCTGCTTGTCTTCCTTCCTTTCCTCCTTCTTCCTCCCTTCACTCATTAAACTCCTCCCTTTCATTCCTCCTCCTCCTTTCTCCACTATTGAAAAGTCCTCTTCCTGCCTCCCTTTCTTTCCTCCACTCATGAAAATTTCTGTTTGCCTCCCCTTCTTCCTCCTCTCCTCCTTCCTCCACTCATCCAAAGTCCTCCTTTGCTTCCCTCTTCCCTCCATTCATGAGAAATCCTCTGCTAACGTTTTTGCCTTCCTCCACTCATGAGTACCTCTGGCTTTCATGAAAGTGTCTTTTAAGTGGATCTCGCTGTTGGGAAAGACCTTCATCCTTCCAGACTAATAGTGGCTGATGTGATAATGATGACTACCCTCAGTTAATGCCTTCCTGAGAACAGAGTGAATGGTACCTATGAGAGAATTGCCTCCTCCTTCCACCGTGACTGACTGTTTTTTCCCAATGCAACTCACAGGCTGTTCACGCCAGAGGAGGTGGAGGAGATCCGGCAGGTCAAGCTTTGGGATGTCATCGTCAACGCCTCATCGGTGGCCCCTGAAGAGATCCAGCGTGAACTCTTCTTCCACCGCAGCGATGACCCTTGCCCGCAGCCCAAGCAACTCAACGCCGCCGAGATGGAGCCCTGCCAGTACCTCCAAGGCTATGACTACTTCCAGGTGAGTGAAAAGGCCTATCCTCCTCTCCTGAAACTGACCTCTCTTTTGGCCTCTTATTCCATTTGGTTTTATTAGAGTGGCTTTTTGCATTTTTTTTTTGTTGTTGCTTTTTTGTTTGTTTTATTGCCCTTGAGCTGTCTCCTTTCCTGTAAAAAAAAAATAATAATAATAAAAAAAATACTGCAGTTTAAGGACAGATCCCCTTGGCTGGACTATTGGATCTATGTGGTCTGAATATCTCCCTAAATCCAGTAATTTTATCCTCCTTCACCCTTGCTTGACTATCCACTCTGTGAATAGTCAAGCTGTGAATCAAATATTACCGGGATCATCCATATTTTGAATTAACAGCTTGTAACTTTGAAATTCTTAAAATAGATCAATTATGCTTTCATTATAAAGACTCATATATTATAATAAAAGCCAGTAAAAGAACTCCTATGAATAGTTTGGTGCGATACCGATGTTACTGGCACCTTCAAATGACTCCTGCTCCACTGCCTGTCACTAACCTTCCCTGAAAAATTATCTTTCCACACTAATATTTCTTTTCCTTGATTACACAGTTTTGTAGCCTCACGACAGAACATTTATTCAATTCACAATAAACTTTTTGTAAATCGAACTAACTGGGGGGAGTCCTCATCCACAATAGCCAAACATTCAAAATATCCAAAGTTTAAAAGCTTGTGCTCACCTGAGCAATGCTATTCCACGTGTGTTTATTATGTCACCAAAAACTGAAACACTGTATTGCATTGCAGGGCTCCGAGGTGACATACATCTACTCGTGCATCCTGCTTGCCGCCGTGCCCCTGGTGTGTGCCGGGGCTGGATACGCCACCGTCAAATTCCAGAACTCACGCCGCCGCCACTTCAAGACCATGCAGGAGGAGAACAACAACGGCCGCAGTGTGGACAAGATGATGGTGAAGGAGTGGCTGCATCAGGTGAGCAGCATAACATGGCAGGGTAGGGCAACACATGCACAGGTGTCTGCATAAGGCCGGCACCATTAACAGGTCAAGTAGTGGCGGCATGAGGCAGGCAGTATAGCATAACTTACCCAGGTATTACATTTCAATACAGCTGTGTGGAACAGGTCAATAAGTGTGTGCCAGGCATGGGAACACATACCAGATGGGACAGACAGCACAGAAACAGTGATGAGTCAGACACATCAGGGGAAGCAGCATCACTGTGTCAAGTTAAACAAAGGAGTAGAGTGCCTGCTTAGGATGGACCTCAAAAGACAAACCTGACTAACACAAACAAGGGAGTTTTTTTTCTCAAAATGCTTGACAGTCTGTTTCCTTGTTGAAAGCGGGATGATATAGAACAACACGACAACAAAGGACTGAATGGTGAATACATCATGATGTGGTACTCTGCGGCAGGTTAATGCCTAGCGTTTGAATATTTGTAAAGTATTTGTGATTGTAGACATAGCTACTTATCCTATCATCAACAGTGAGACAGCTTAGAAAAAGTAAACAGTTATCCTTGAAAGATAGAATAGAAACATGTCATTACTCTGTTCATTATCCAAAATTTTCTTCCTTCCCAGAATCACAAACGCATTGTAAAAGTCAAGTTTGGTCCCAAGCAAGAGATCTCTACTGTCAACCGCAAGGGTGAGAAACTGCGCACAGTGGGCATGAATGATGTGGAGACACTGGTGGTGGAGATCACACAGGATGCACACAGGAAGCCTATGGTGCTGCTGCGGCCACCCAAAGACCACGATCTGGTGTTGGAGTTTGATACGGATGCTGCACGCCGCAAGTTCATCAATAAGCTGGAGCAGTTCATGAGCTCTCACCGTAAAGTAGTTGAGAAGGTGCACACCTACAAGGAGCAGATGCTGGCCAACGCCGAAACGAAGGAGCGCCGCCAGAAGCGCCTCGAGCACTTCTTTAGAGAAGCTTATGAACTCACCTTTGGCCTCAAGCCAGGTGAGAAAAGGAAGCTGGAGGATGCCACTAGCGACGTGGTGATGGTGATGCGCACCTCTCTCACCAAAAAAGAATTTGCACGGGCTCTAGGCATGAAGGGAGACGACATCTTTGTGCGCCGCATGTTCAACATCGTGGACAAAGACAGCGACGGCCGCATCTCCTTCCAGGAGTTCCTGGACACTGTTGTTCTCTTCAGCAAGGGCACCACTGATGACAAGCTTCGCATTATTTTTGACATGTGTGACAATGACAGGAATGGTGTCATTGACAAGACTGAGCTTTCAGAGATGCTGCGTTCTCTTGTGGAAATTGCCAAGACTAACACAGTTAGTAACCAAGAGGTATGTGAACCTATAGTAACCATTTACTCCACTTTTCTTTTCCATCTTGTAATCTTGTCACATTTCCATCTGAATTTCATGCTTGCTCCTCTGATGGTGCTGCTTTCCATGCATGTTGCAGGTTGAGGATTTGATTGATGGAATGTTCAGCTCATCTGGCATTGACCACAAGGATTCCCTCACCTACGATGACTTCAAGCTGATGATGCGTGAATACAAGGGAGACTTCATTGCCATTGGCCTTGACTGTAAAGGGGCCAAGCAGAACTTCCTGGATACCTCCACCAATGTGGCGAGGTGAGTCGCACACCTGGGAGGGGGTGTTAGGCTGAAGCATGGCAGCAACACAACTAACAGACGGATAAGTAACTGCACTCACACCTTCCTAATAAAGCTCCAAGAAGCCTTGATTATAACTCTTGAAGGAGGCAAAAGATTAACAAAGTAACATTAATATTTTACAGCTGCTTTGCATTACTGGTCACTGAGTGGTCCAAGCTTTTCCTTTCTGCTTAATAAATTTAGCAACAGTTTTCTTGAAGGCTTCAAAGCTTTTCTTTCCTCTAATCAATTAATGCTGCCAGTAATTCTGCTAATCTGCCATTACTGCTGGTGACTCTTAATGTGCTGCTGATCCACCTTACTGATGCTGACCACTGCTTCCGTCTCCTTATCGTTGCTGACACCTTTTCCTGCTGAAACTACCACCCCCACCACCACCACCACCCCCATCACCACCACCATGATGCTGCTTACTTCTCAAACACCAGAAAGAGGTACTGCTCATGCTGACAGCGACCAGTTTTGGATCTGTTGTTAGTATTCATCCACTACCATTGATAAGATTCCATGTAACCAGTAACATTAGCAAAAGGGACTTGGGTGTGGTAGTAAGTTCCAGCCTTCAGCCCCATGCCAGTTGTATGAACACCCTTAACAGTACTAGAGAATAGTTAATGTGTAAGCTTCTACTTTTAGAAATCTGAAGCTGCAACATTGGTCATGATATCCTCAAACGTGCCTGCACCATGAACGGGCTGGGGCCGACCAGCAGGCCCCATAAAGATAGCCTACCGGTGCAACAGGCTGAACGTAAAAAGAAAAGTTGGTCACTATGGAGTGATGAGTAGCTTCACTCTAACAAGCCCCTCTTGTCATTAGTGGCTGCATAAACAAGACGTCAAGTCACCACTAACATTTGTGAGTGGTGTTACCACCATCTGCTTTCTCAACCAGTCACTTTCATTCATAATGCGAAGAGTTCCTCCCAGCCACCTAACACAACCAGCACCACCAGGAGCTGCCTCCCACTAGGTGGTAAGGGCTGGATGGCTCTGGCACAGTACAGTTAGTTGATGTTGGAGAGTTACAGATTCACATCCAGCACACAGCAGCTTCTTGGTAGAAGGCAGCTTGTCTTGCAGCCCTAACTAGGCCACACAGGTTTGACGAGCCATGGCTTACTTGTTCCATCTCCATTAGCACCCTTACCACAAGCCACTTGCACACACACAAATAATTCCCACCACACTCTTACATGGTGGCATCATGCCATCTACAATAAGTGCCATCACTGTTACATGCTTACATAAGTGCAGTGGTGCCTCTGCTACGAACACCTTTTTATATGAATGCATCACCACACAACAAACCATCCCCTCCACCTGGTCACACAAGCTTTGTCACTCTGTGTAGTGAAGAACATCACTGCCACATACAATAAACTTGTATGAGCACTGCCACCATACTCAAAGTGCCTGACACTTGCCTCCTTAACAAAAATGTACATCACCACCATTACCACCACGCTCAGTGGGTTACCAAAAAGAAACTGGCCACTGGCCTCTTACACAAACAGCATCACCACTTTCCTCATACAGCAAGATGGGCATCACACCAGCAGGGCAAGCCAAATAAATGGTAAGTGATGGGAAGTGTTCACAACTCACAGCCACAAGTATACTTGCACTTAAAGATAGCTGTTGCGTAGACTGGGCCAAGTACAGGCATGGCGGCACACAACACCATGACGACATGGCCACTTTAGTGCAAATATTACTGCACCCAGAAAGCAGACTTGATTTAATGGGTCAATATAGCATAAAGAATTACTCACGATGAACATGCATGTCTCAATAAATGAGTGTATTTCAGTATGATAACCCAGCAGGAGAGTAATGGGAATTATTATTTCAAGAGATTCATTCATCTTTTTCAGTGACTAACACGGCTGTTCACTGTGCTGTGGATGTTTGCATAACCTGTGCATGTATTTCCAGAACCATTTTGTCCAGTACTAGTTTACTGTGAGCAGAAAAGTATGCAAAAGCATGCACAGTTAACTGGTAATGTAGTTATTTTGATGTCTATATAAATCTTGTTCATTGATTTAACATATTGTCAGCAAAACATTAATAGATAAAAATGTTGAATGCATAAATTTAAAAGCATTGCCTGATTAACAAGAGAGTGAGTGAGTGAGTGAATGAGTGAATGAGTGAGTGAGTGTGAGTAAAAACCCAGATAATTTGCATCATGAGAGTCTGCAGTGCTGAGTGGATCAACTTGAAGGCTGTGCTCAGTAGCAGTGTTGCTTTTCACAACCAGTGTGTGAGGAACTTATAACAAAACCCATGATTTGGAGGAGTGATTTAAAGGGCAAAGACTTTTAAGCAAAATAATCATAAAATAAATATGATGAATGAGGAGACGGGGCAATATAGGCATTAAATGTTCCCTGTGGCTTATAAAGGTTGATCCAATAGCTTAGGTACAATTAAATGAATATGCACTCATTTCTGCTCTTTACTGTCTCCAGAATGACCAGCTTCCACATCTCTGAGATCAGGGAAAGGAACCGTCATTGGATGCTCAAGAAATACGACTCTATTGCAACCTTCCTGGAGGAGAACAGACAGAATGTGTTCTATCTCTTTGTGTTCTATGTCATCACCATTGCTCTGTTCTGTGAGCGTTTCATCCGTAAGTATCCTCTCGGCAAGAAGGGAGATTCAATAAAATTTGTGCAAATATTACTAGTGGGAAGTGATTCTCAGTAGTGCTGAGGGTAGGTAGGACTAAGGGTTTGTAAAAAGGATGGTGGGTATAGTGACTTGCCCGTACTTCTCACTCACTTACCTCCCTTTCCTATTCTGTGATATAATATTGTGCATCCATTTCAAAGATCTATTAAGAAATTGTATATTCATAGGGCATTGTAAATTTGTAAAACAATTTTTGTACAATTCTGTGCTGTACCATAGTATTATTGTTTTCTAAAGCACCATCCCACCAACATAACATTGGTTTGGTGCAAAAACTATCCTATGTCATATCTCATGTAGTCAATCCCAATGAGTACATGTTTAAGTGTGTTGCCCCGGTGCCCCCAGACTACTCCTTCATGGCGGAGCACACGGACCTTCGACACATCATGGGGGTGGGCATTGCCATCACCAGAGGAGCGGCCGCCTCCCTGTCCTTCTGCTATTCCCTGCTGCTTCTCACCATGTCCAGGAACCTACTCACCAAGCTCAAGGACTTCAGCTTCCAGCAATACATTCCCCTTGACTCACACATTCAGGTAAGCCGTAACATAGATTGAGCGTTCAGATCGAGCTCCAAAATAAACATCCATCTCACAAAGCTGAGGGACACGGGCGTGCAGCAATATAACCTTTGAAGAATGCACTCACATTTCTGAAATTTGTTAAGTCGAGTTAAATACATGGAAACAGGCCACAGCATTACATACTTTACTTCACTTATAAAGAATCATAATAAAAGGAGAAAAAAGTGTAATGTCCTGATACATCTCTCAGTTTCAATGGACATGATTAATCTGCACTCTGAGTCTAAATATATTATGATCTTGTTTTGAAAGATTCTAGAAATTATGACAAACAGCAAAATTAATAGAACTTCCAGTAATCTTTATTTACTGTTGACACAATATGACCCAAGGCTTTCTTATTCTCCTCATTACTCATGTTTGTATTTACCTAGCTTTGATTTACCAGTTCTTTTTCCTTCCTTCTTCATACTTGTAGCACTTGCTTTCCCAAACTTCACTTGTAAAGATTTTGAAAGTTTTCCCGTCTCCAGCTCCTCAGAATTCCCTCCACTCTGCTACTTCAAAATCCTTCCTTCTATAGTTGTAGCTGCCTTGCCTCTATCATTTCTATTGGCTCAAATAAATGGGAAGATAAACTTTACCCTATTTAAACTGTTTATTTAAGCTGATACAGAAAGGTTATGGAATTACAGCAAACAAAATGTGGTCACGCTACATTGGTTTCTAAAAGGTAAAATACAAATTGATGATTTAGAAAATATGTCCATTATGGTCTGGTTCCTAAACGTAAAGCACAAAACAGTTTAATCAACAAAGTCTGTCCATTTCTTAAAGTGGTCTAATACTTTTAACCTTGGACATAAAGTTCATAGGAAACTAAGAGCACAGAGAGCAAACTTTACATTGAGAACAGCTTCACTTTAGGCATCAGAGAAACTGTAATAAAGCAGTGGTGTACATTTTGAGCTTAATTGTGGAGCTGACTTACCAATAATATAATTTCGTGTCTTACTTGAGCTCATTCAACACACATCCTAGCCAGGTATGAAAATCCTTAACTTTAGCCCGTTGTTGCCACAGTTTCACAAGATCGTTGCCTGCACAGCCCTGTTCTTCAGTATCCTCCACTCCTGTGGCCATCTCGTCAACTTTTACCATGTGTCAACACAGCCAGTGGAAAACCTCAGGTGCCTTACCCAAGAGATTGCATTCTCCTCAGACCAGAAGCCAACTGTTGGCTACTGGCTGTTCCAAACACTTACTGGTAAGTTTTGTACCATCTTGCTGCATGTACTCAATTATTTTGTTTGAGAATGTATTTAAAAATTAATCCAACACTGTTTGCTACATTGTTCCCTTAGCCATCAATGACCTGCAGTCACTGGTTACCTGGTGGAGTATGTGCATGTCAGGCTGTTGTATTATACGACAGATTATTTGGTGATGCCCCTGTGGGAGGGCAAATATGTAGGTACATTTTTTCTGTTTCCTTTATTATAAACAGTAAGGCATAATAAGAATTGTACTTAATCATTCTACACAGTCCACTTTTCTTTTATCTTGTACTAATTACCTATTGTGATCCTGTCTTGGTTAGTGTGCCTAGTTTTAAATCTGCAGTCCTGGGTTCGAATCCTGGCCCTGGCAGTCTGCGTGCAGTTCACCCAGCTGTTCATCCTCCCCTTTAGGGATGGTTGATAAATAGGTATACCTGGGAAAGGCAAGCTGTGGCAATCCCGGAGTACACACTGGCTCATGTCTCTGGGTCATGGGTTCTCACCACAGGTTTGAAGGGCCAATGCAGTGGAGATGAGCACTATAGCCATGAGCAGCTCCACTGTATACATCCAACTTTTACCTTCACTACACTGTGTTTCACCTGGCTCATCCCATACCATTTGTGTTCCAGGCTTGACAGGTGTGGCGCTGTTCATCATCATGTGCATCATATTCATCTTTGCTCATCCGGTCATCCGACGCAAGGCATACAAGTTCTTCTGGTCCACCCACCAGCTGTACGTCTTGCTCTATATCCTGTCTCTCCTGCATGGCCTGGCGCGACTCACCGGTGCTCCCAGGTCAGTACACACTAAAACTCATCCTCATCTAGCACTAATAGGACCTTGTCACTGCTTTTGAGGGCTAGAGAGTTTTGTATTTGATTCCTTGACTGTGGATTTCCTACAAGAAGACCTCACCAAGCTTCAGGAATGGAACAAAAAAGAGGCTGCTACAATTCAATGAAGAAAAATGTAGTTATGCATCTTAGGAGGGGATATCCAGCACACCAATACCAGATGGGAAACACTCCACTATCCACCACAGGGGCAGAAGGGAAAGGCCTGGGAGTATAATATTATCCGGCTACCAGTGAAAGCCAAATCCATGCCAATCGCATCGGACAGGTTAAGAAGATGCACAGTATACAGCAAATCATCATGATCATCACTGCTACCATATTTATAAATTCTACCATTATTTTGAGGTTAGATGGTTTTGGACTATTAGATGAAGTTCTTTGTGGCCGAGGCAAGATAAGGGATAAGGGGACACACTTGATGGTCTGGCTGGATTGGGTCAAGGCAAGGAGCAGCCAGTTACTTAGAGAACATTCAGTTTTTGTCAATTAGCATGAATTTTTAATGTTTTGTAGTGCTGCATAACACCACTTCTGACCATGTTGGATAGCACTTGGCCTAGCAGCTTCAGGAAAAAAAGGGGTGTGCTGAGAGAGGAACCAAGAGCCTAGTGACTGTCTGGTGCCTGCCGGTCATATTTGGTCCCTTTACTAGAATAGCCCAAAGCTTAAGTTTGTATGTAACTCTCAGTATTCCACTCTGTTGCTGAGAAGAATATGTACCGTAAAAAAAATGCTCAATGATTTTCCTTGACATTTATCGCGCACACAAAAAAATTGTATATATTTGCATAACGAAAAACTTTGAACAACTTTTTTAATTCCTCTTTATGCAACTCTTTCAGTATTTAAATGTTGAAAATTGATGAAGCAATTTTGCACCAAGTAACAATATGTAGAATTATTTATTGAGCTTCCTATTGGAATTGGCTTTGGGGTTAAAATTCACCCTTGAAAGTGTTGCCTCCCCCAATAACATCCAAGTGCAGGACAGCAAAGACCTTGTAGTGCTAACCCCTGCAGGTGAAATCCTAATGGGTAAAGTTATATGAAGAGAAGGAATGTTGTGTTAGATATATGAGAGGTGCAATATTAGTTGAGAGGATGGTTGGAGCTCAAGGCAAGTGACTACGTCTACTCAAGCATACTCTGCGTTGGGTTCCATCCCAGTCTCTGAAGCCCCAATGGATTTAACCGGCATGGCACTTTTTTTCTCTATCTTTTGTTAGCATAAATACTTTGGAGTTTTGATGCAATGTCTGCTTGAGGCCAAGAGTGGAGTACAGCTTCCTCCTCCCTGTGACAGGTTCTGGATATTCTTTGTGGGTCCAGGCATCATCTACACCCTGGACAAGATAATCAGTCTACGCACGCGCTACATGGAGCTGGACATCATCGAGACAGAACTCCTCCCGTCAGATGTGGTCAAAGTCAAGTTCTACAGGTACGTTCCTGGGACCAAGTATTTCCCACATGGCAGTCTAATAATACATTTCACAGGAAGCTCTATTAGATACCTTGAGCAGATTCTCTCTTTATATGTAGCTACACCACAATGCACCATTAAAACAATCACTACCTAATAGAATGCAGTTCCATATCTTTCTGAGAATACTGCATTTCATCAAATAACATAGACTGGAGGAAATGATTCTTGGATCATTCTTTGTAAATTTCCCAAGGTGATTTTATAAAAGTTGTGTTCCTTTTTGTAATGGTTAGCAACCCCAAACAGTCTACATATACTACAAACAGTCCTCATATGTGTGCAATAAAGAATAGGAGGAGGTGGCATTAAATATCACTACATTGATAATCTCATTGCAATGTTCGAGCATTCCAATGGACCACCAATTGACTCCAGACAGCTTTCAACTCCTTACCATAATGTTAAATGTGTGGGGAGGTGATACTGTTTATTGCTGCATTGGTAATCTCACTGTCTTACATGATCACTTCCAACAGGCCACCAAATTTCAAGTACCTGAGTGGGCAGTGGGTGCGCCTCTCCTGCACGGCCTTCAGGCAGTCAGAGTACCACTCCTTCACCCTCACCTCCGCACCACATGAAAACTTCCTCTCCTGCCACATCAAGGCTCAGGGACCGTGGACGTGGAAACTGCGCAAGTTCTTTGACCCACACAACTATGTTCACGATGAAGAGAATCCTCCCAGGGTCAGTCTTCGAGAAGGTTACTTAACGATTCTAGGTGTCCCAAGGCAATGATCAATAGCTGTACATATATTTTTTTTTCTTTTTCTAATGTTTCTCCAACACCGTCTGCTCACAGGAACTTTCCCCAAGGCAGTAAAAACGTCTCCGGTTTCCCACATTTTGAAGCTCCCTCTCAGCACATTCATTCCCTCACCTGCCAATTCTTTCCCTCCAATACTCACCTACTCTACCAATCTATTTAACTGGTGGTCTTTCACTGATATTCTCCCCCTTAATCCTGTATACAGCCTTCACAGTCATCCTCATTCATTCTTATCACATCTCCAGACCATCAAAGAGTACCATGTTTGACCCACTGAACCACTTCACCATCCAATCCCTTTGCTGTTACACCCCAATGATAAGTCACATGCACATCGTTGCCCTCTCCATCCCATCTTGACACACCACATACACCTCTTATGTAGCTCATTTCCATTGTGCATATTTGTGATTACTGTGCTACATTCCACAGCTATATCTGATGTATGAGGCAGACATGGGAAGATGGTGTTATTTCTTAAACCTTCCTTTGCCCACATGGTCACACCTCTTCCATTCCTGACCCTCCAATGCACCTTTTACCTGTCTGTCCTTACTACTTTCTCCCTTATCTCTCCCTCTGTGCTCCCATACTGACATAAAAAACATCCTCAACTCTGAATTAGTCACTTCCATTTCCTCTTTACCCTACCAGATCTTACACTTTGTCATGCTCTAAGTGGCATTGCAAAATCAACAATCTGCTCTCATAACTCTTTCAAATACTATTACCACATTCTTGCCGACATTTACTTTTAACTTCCCGTCTTCCACATTTTCTCAAATTCACCCATAATGCACTGCAGCATCCTTGTATTTCCTGCGAACACTATATTGCCTACAAACAAGCCTGTCACCATGAACAGCGATGTACCTTTCAACTACTCTTGGCTTTCATTTTTCTAGTTATAATAATTATAATAATTCCCGTATCTCACACACAAAATTTCATGCAGATTCGACTTGAAGGTCCATTTGGAGGTGGCAACCAGGACTGGTACAAGTTTGAGGTGGCGGTGATGGTGGGCGGTGGCATTGGCGTGACACCCTACGCCTCAATCCTCAATGACTTGGTGTTTGGCACATCAACCAATAGGTATTCAGGAGTTGCTTGTAAAAAGGTAAGAAAACCCTCATTAATATGCAATCATGCTCTCAGATTGCAGCTGAAAGTATTTGTTTGGATACATGCAACCTAATGTTGATTTTCATGTTTTTTTATTTGAGTCTTCGTCTTCCTCTCTCAGGCATTTCAGTGTAACTTTAGCAGTTACTTAACACATTTTGAGAGGTTTTCACAAGGGCTGAAAACTATGCTCTCCTTCGATAGAACTCATGACCATAGTAGAGCCCATAGCATGAGTAATTATGCTCTCTATGCTTTCTACCCCACTTCATGTGAATTATTAAGCTGCTCGCTCTGGTTTTACCTAACCCTTTCTGAGCTTGGTACTCCTGTGGCCTGTGCTTTGGGCCCAACACCAATTGAATCAGCCTACTCAAAAGCCACTACAATCTGGTTACAAAGACTACAGTTATTAGAGCACAAAGAAATTAAAATATTATTAAAAAAAAATACTTTTGTTCCTTCCCTGTGTGGCAGTCAAGTGATATTCCTCCTTGCTGAAAAAGGGCACTGGTTGTCATTATCTGGAAAGTGAAAGAGAAAGGGAAGCAACAAGACTGCAATAATTACCAACTCTGAGCAATGTATAGTCATTTTTTCAGATTAGTTTTAAATGATAATGACTTCTGATTCCTTATTTCAGTGGAATGAATGAAATACAATCCTCAAATAACACTTTCTATTAACTTTAAGGTGCGGTTGTGAATGTAGTCTCTGGAATCAAATTATAGTGTGAACTGAGCAGCTTGACTCATAGGGTGCCGAGGTCAGAATAAGTTTAGAAATGCTGTCCTGGGGCACTTTTGGTGCTAATCAATAAAAACTGTGGGTGAGTGGTGAAGAAATGACTAGTATATGAATGAATACAATACCCTGTTCTTCTCTCCTCATTAGGTGTACTTCCTGTGGATTTGCCCGACACACCGCCAGTTTGAGTGGTTCATTGACGTGCTGCGTGACGTTGAGCGCAAGGATGTCACCAATGTGCTTGAGATGCACATCTTCATAACACAGTTCTTCCACAAGTTTGACCTGAGAACAACAATGCTGGTGAGTGTTGTATGGGGGAGGGAGAACAAGACTATTGAGCTTGCACTGGGTTCTATGCTGCCAGAATTATGTTTACAACTGAGACATTGAGATTTAAATTATATCTATCTGCATTCTGTGAACTATATTAATTACTCTATCTACATTGAAGAATAGGAGCTAGAAACCCACAGGCAATGACAGGAACAAGTGCTCTGTGTTACACTCTGGGGATGGGAAAAGGAGAGAGAAGGTGCTAAGAACAGGCTGATTTATGTAATTGGGATAGTTGACAGTACTATGTATATAGGATTAACCTGGTAGCAGTGGGGATCATGTTTCTTAATGGTCCCCCCAAGCGAGATAAATGAGAAAAAATCACCCCTCACACAAACCATTTCATAATATATATCAAAGCATTTGTGATCAGATTATGTATCATCTATTTTTGGGGGTTTAAACCATGGCACAAATTCGGCCTGTCGCTGCTACCGGGTTAAAGGTCTACACGGCTCCCCTCCCCAACACACACCAGACCACCTTGTATGCATGAAAGTTTCCGAGCCCATATATTACTTATTGAGGGGAGCGTATGGGAGGTAATTTTCACAAAACAACTAAATTAAAGTTATGATTTCATCAGTGATCTGTATCAATTTACTTTTTAAAGAGTAAATGTTATAATATGTACTCCAGTGTTAGTGGAGGCCGTGAGTGAGTGGAGTGAAGTGACATCCATGCTACGGCTGGGCTGGGCGTATGCTCCCCCTTTGTTAGTTGCTTTATTATGCTTAGCAACAATAGCCATCCTTGTGCTCCTGAAAGGGATTTATGTCATTCAATCCTTTCACTCTTTCAGTACATCTGTGAGAACCACTTCCAACGGCTGAGCAAGAGGAGCATGTTCACTGGACTCAAGGCAATCAACCACTTTGGCCGACCAGACATGACTTCCTTCCTCAAATTTGTGCAGAAGAAGCATAGTTATGTGAGTATTATTGATTAGAAGGTCTTTATCCTGAGCATGAAGTCTTATATTTGGGAAATCTTTCTCTCCTAGTGATTGGGCATTAGTGCCTTGTTTGTCTCTTGCTAAGAAAACCCTGGATTCTGTTTCTCTCTTGCCAAGAAAAGCCAGGATCCTGTTTGTCTGTTGCTAAGAAAACAGTATCCGATTCAGTGTGTCCAAATTCATTATAGGTCCTTAATATTTGCTTGTTTTCAGGTGTCCAAAATCGGTGTCTTCAGCTGTGGGCCAAACCCTCTCACTCGCAGTGTAAGCAATGCCTGTGAGCAGGTGAACCGTGGTCGGCGGCTGCCATACTTCATCCACCACTTTGAGAACTTTGGCTGAGTGTTGCTGCCCCGCCCAGCTGTATGGTTAAGTTACTTGGTGCCGCCTTTTTAAAATGTCCCCGTTTTTGCATTTTTATTTTTCTATCTTTGTTTGTGGCAATGTCACCCAACTTTCTGTATCTCTTCCCTGTATTCCTTCCTTCCTGATATATATATGGTCTGTGTACATAGTAGATGCCTAGCCTTTCATCAGCGCTGGTAATGTACGACACCTATCAGTGCAGTCCTTGTGTTGCAGTGAAGCAATTTTGGCAGAATTTTAAATAAAATGAACCATCAGGGAAAACAATACTGTAGGGCAATAATTACATTCCAATTCAACTTTACATATTAGAAAATGTATCAAAGTCTGGTATCATTTAAGAAGTACCCTTGTTTCACTCTGTTGGGCAAAACTCCCTTTCCTGACCAAGTTTGATGTGCTGAACATGAATCTAATAACCATTTTTGTAAGCAATACTTTAATATTCTTTCAAGTTGTTTCACTATTTGATGTTATTTTGAGCGTCTGGTTACTCTACTGGGTAGGGCTAGATTACATTGTCAGGTCAGGTTTGGTAAGGTATTTGGTGGGTAGGTTCACTGATGGGTGGGTGGTGAGTTTGAAAATATTATACAATATATACCTGTCCCCCCATATTTGTAGGGGCAACAGGACACAGACTCCTGTGAATGTTTCACACTTGCCCCCCCAAAACAATTTTTTTCACAAACTGTACATAATAAAGCCTTTTCATTACCTGAAAGCAGCATAAACAGCATCATTCATCAGCTGTATGTACTATAAGTGTACTGTAATTTACATAAACTCTGTACAAAGTTTATGTACCCATTAAAATCTCACTTCACTGTTGGATACTCACCAAAAAGTCTGTGATTTCCTTTTTCAACTTTAGCTGCTTAAGTATATCATACCATGCATATTATATAATAATGAATGCTTCTTCCTGTAAGAATTAGGCAACAAAAATATGAAACTTGTAATAAAATCTGGATCATCACTATAAAACTGCAAGCAACTGTTCAGCTAATAAACAAACACACTGGTGTCAGTTGCAGGGTTGGGTAAGTATCGGTATTGGTACTAACAGTACCTGCTGTGTGACACGATAACAGTACCAGACTGCTCAGGACTGGTACCAACGGGTATCTCCAGTGCAGTATTTCGTATTCTACATGTCATCACACATGCATACAAATGTGTGTATGATGACCTGTCAGTATCAAGTATACTGAAGACTGCATTGGCAGCGCCCACTGGTACCGGCACTGAGCAGTCTGATACTGTTACCTAGTCATACAGCAGGTTCTGTTAGTACCAGTGCTGGTTACCTGCCCGGCCCAACTGCCGACATTCCACTTTTTGTTTATCAGGTGAGCAGGTGCTTACAGCTATTATCCAGTATGAATTACCCATCTCATTAACTTATTACCTATTTTTTTAAGAAATGAAGCATTCATTTGCATGGTATGATATGCTTAAGCACTTTTAGTTGAAAGAGAAAATGGTAGAGAATTCATGGTGAGTACCCAATAGTTAAAGATTTTAATGATTATGTATTTTTAAGAAGTGTGTGTAAATGACAGTACAGTTTATAGTATGCATAGCTGGTGAAGAAACTACTTATGACATTCTATGCTGCTTTATGCATGCATGCACAGGCCTTAACAACTTTGCTGCCGCCTTTGTGCATTTTTGGAGAAATCCACAAATAGTGAACCTGCGAATACGGGTGAACAGGTGTATACACATATGGTAACATCTTATTGAATTGGTTATTAGATGGATTACTTGATTAAAATCATTCAGAAAAGTAGTTTTGTCCACTGGCTGAGATGGCTGTATTACTTGATATCTACCATAATTCCCTTATCAATAAAACTGTATATCAATGCCAATCTATACATACTGCAAAGTAAACCTGTAATTAACAGGAACAGAGGAAAGAGGGATTGTTTGCCTTTCCTTAATATCATGTGATAAGCTAAGTGAGTGAGGTAAGTCATGAGGAGTAGTAGCAGTATATATATTATATAAAATTTTGAAAATATGAAAAAAATAAAATATACAACTTACTAAGTCTTTTTTTACACTACCCAACTTATAATTAGCAAACGGCTGTGTGCAGAGGCAATATTACTTTCTATTGTATAGAAATGCAGTGAAATGTCAGAGATAACAAGCAGAGTTGACCTTTTTCCTATCATACTGAAAATTATCTGTCAATCCCCCACCATCTCTCCCCTCGCCACTTGTAGAGGCTTTTGTTGTCCTATCACACTTAGTGGATTGCAGTTGGCTAGACTGGAATGAGTAAGAGGTAGTGTGCACCACCATCACATGAGGCAGGACTATCATGATGGTTTGAATCAGTTCGTCAGCTGGCACATCATCAACATGGAGGTTGAGTAGTTGAGAAATGGGATCATAATGCAGGTAGTCCTCAAATTATGACTTATTACCACTCTGGCAAGGGGTTGCGAGTCAGTGCGCCTTCTACTGCCCTTTATCCTGCCACTGTTCTCACCTGCTGGCCTTACTCCAGCCAAGGCAGGGAAAGGGTGGGTGGGGCGGGCCAGCCTAACCACACTTTTCCCTCAGTTGCCTATGGAACTTAAGCAGTGTGTACTAATCACTAGTCACTATTCTTGTAACCAGTTTGTAGGGCTACAGTCTGCTTTACAAGCATACTCCTTGATCTAGCAGACGCCAGCTGACTGTCACATGAGCCAAGCAAGGGTGGAGCGAGTCTATCCAGTTATCTCCACGGCTTACAAGTCTTAGCTGATCGGTAGTAAAACGTGAATCTTGCTCCTTGTTAAAAAATGAAATAAAACATGCAGCCTTTATCATCACATACCAATCAGATGGGACCAACAAGCTGTGGGTGCTAAATCCCTCACTTGCTATGCACCCAGGCACCTACTTTGGACCTGTGCAGTATACAGTTTTCTTATTTTTGTATTACTGTATGATTTGTTCAACTATCTCCTGAATATGCAACTGTGAGGAAGTTGAAGGGTGAAAAGGCAGCTGGGATCTGTAATATCAACACAGAGATGTTGAAAACTGAGAGTAAAGCTATGATCCGTGGGTTGCATGCAGTGCTGTCTGCCAAGTGGCAGTCCATTGCCATTCCTCTTGACTAGAAAAGGAGGTTGGTTGTCCCTATCTGGAAAGAGGACAGACAGGACTGCAACAATTACTGTGGTATTACACTGCTCAGTGTGGCGGGCAAGGTGCTCGCTAATTTGTTGCTGATGCTAATTCAATCTCTTGCTCATTTGTTGCTGACGCTAATTAAATCTCATCTGCTAAAGTTTCAGAGATATAAACAAGCTGGGTTCATGCCTGGCAAGTCAACAATTAACCGGATCGTAGCAGTGCACATCCTCATGGAATGCCGACGTGAGTTTCGATAGGGGTTGCTCGCAGCCTATGTCAATCTCAAGAAGGCTTTTGACTCAGTGCATCGTGAGGCACTCTGGGATATTTTGTGGATCAATGAGATCATGCAAGGATTACTGACCTGATGACTAGCCTTTTACTCTGAGACTGAGAGTGCAGTGAAGTGTAGGGGGGTCAAGACTGTACTTTTGAGCATTTGTACACAGCAGACTCTCTGAGCAGTATAGCTACCATCTGCTGGGTTGGAAATGGTGGATGCTGATCCACCCGTTAAAGAAAGCCCATCCTCTCTTTATGAGGTCATAAAGGCTGTGACAAAGTTGAAAAGTGGAAAGGCAGTTGGTATTTGTAACATTGGTGCAGGGCTGCTCAAAGCTGGAAGCGATGCCTTGATCTGCGGGTTGCATACAGTCATGATTGTTGTATGGCAATCAGGTACCATTCCTCTTGACTGGAAGAGGGGGCTGGTTGTTCCTATCTGATATGGGAGAGGAGACCGCCAGGTCTACAACTACTGTGGTATAAATTACACTGCTCAGTGTGCCATGTAAAGTGGTCACCCATCTATCACTCATGCATATTTGTGGCTGCTGAATCTGCAGAGACTTGACCAGTCTGGGTTTACACATGTCACGTCAATAACTGAGCATATCATAGTGCTTCAAGTATTGGTGGAGCAATGTCATGAGTTTTGACAGAGGATGCTGGCACCCTGTGTTGATTTCAAGGAGTTTGATTCATTGCACTGCGAGACATTCTAGGATCTTGTGACTTTGTGAGCTTCCTGCAAGGACTGTTGGTCTAGTGACTGAGGACTGATCTCACTCAAAAGTACATTTCTCATTCACCAATGAGGGTAAAGTCTCACTCAGCAATATACTCCACTACACAAGACAACTCGTTAATGAGTTGTGATTGATTACAAGACTGAGAAATAATTGTAGGTAGTTCAGGAGAGGTGTGGGACAGCAGTGATTAGGGGGAACTGAAGTTGTCTCTATCTGAAGCAAACGTATTAGTTTTTTTTAATCCAACAGGCTCTTACATTTGATAACCAATCATAAAAGATTAAACATTTGATTTAAAGAACATTAAAAATACTTCAATTATTTTGAAAAAAAAAGAAAAAATTAAAGTCAATGGGAGGGGTCATATTATAACTAAAACGGTGAAAAAAGAAATACAGTAGCCCTTTAACATCTGCAGTTTTAATTTTCGTGGATTTGAATATGCACAGATATATCTGTGAATGATTTGATTTTTTGTGGGTAGACCCATAAATGATTATTTTGGTGTTTATTTTGTCTGTGTGGGCAATCACTGTTCTGCAGCTCTTAGGTATATATATATAACTAAATATATATAAAAAGAAATATATAGCCTATATATATATATATATATATATATATATATATATATATATATATATATATATATATATATATATATATATATATATATATATATATATATATATATATATATATATATATATATAGATATATATATATATATATATATATATATATATATATATATATATATATATATATATATATATATATATATATTTATATATATTTATATATATATATATATATATATATATATATATATATATATATATATATAAAAGTTTCTTCTTTGGTTATAAAGGGAAAGGGCAGTCTAGGAATAATTTTCATGGGGGCAGCAGATATTTGCAAAAAATTAACATTGGAGGAGATCTCTATGAGTAACCTCTGCAAATGTTAAGAGACAACTGTAGTATAAAAGTACTATAATGTCTAAAATACACATTAACTTTTGTATTATGTAATTTTTTTTTAAAGTACCTATTTTTTTAAAATCCTTGGAGTCTACAGCCTACAGTATTAATTGTATTGTTCAAAACAAAGTCCATCAACTTGAAATTTGACCACAATCATTACTTTAAGAATATACATAACGTACATTGAAATCAGCAACCTAAGGCAGTAAAGGAAATTTGACTGGCAGGGCCCTAAGGAAGACAAACTTGATGACAAGGATTTGCCACAATTATTGCTACTCACTGCTCTCATCCGACAGCTGGCTGCTTCCTGCTGATGATAAGCTCTACAGTGCTGCTTCCACTACACTACATTCCTGCTATTTGCAGTGAGAAAATGTGTCTTTGGAGACGTGGTGTCCAGATGTCCATCATTCAACCTGACTTTCAGCAACTTCTGTCGAGAGAAACACAAGTGCTGAGCAGAGAGATACTGTATGGCACTTCAAAGGACTGTGCCACTTCATAGGCCGAGGCAGACTGCCAGTGTCCTACTTCACCTAAGCCTACAAGCTCTGTGGGTCTGCATTCAAAAGAAATATATATATATATATATATATATATATATATATATATATATATATATATATATATATATATATATATATATATATATATATATATATATCTATATATATATATATAGTTATATATCTATAAATATATAGATATATATAGAGAGTTCTAATACCTGGCCTACCTACATGTGTTTGGGATATTTCAGATTATCAGGCAAATAAACAGTGGGTAACAGATTCTGATTTATGATAACTATTCAGGGTCAAGAAACAGGAAATGCTAAGCTTTTTATTGTAATTTCTAAATGTATCCATTCTTGGGGTTAACTAGCTAGGTACAGCTGATACCTCAAAATTAAACAAATCTAAGGAGTAAGTTTTGTAGATTCTGTTAAAAATACTTCATAATTTCCAATCTATACACTGACCCGTAGATAAGAAACCTATTGTCACAGCACTCCCTGATATTAGTCTGTCCAGGGGGTTGGTTGTGGCTGGCTAGATCCCTAAAAACTAATAATACTACAATGTTGAAAAAAAAAAAAAAAAAAAAAAAAAAAAAAAAAGTTTTCATTGAGTTTGATTTTCTTTCTCAACTTCATGTACTGATCATGCATATTGTATCTTGAAAGGTGCTCCACTGAGTGCTGGGAATTGAACCCAGCCTTCAGAACAGAAAGTCTTATTATTTCTATGTTCTAATGTATATAAACACCATATGTGCCACTGTGGACTGATTAAAAGCCTTGCCAGCAACCTATAAGTGTGAGCAGGGTCCCCTTTCCTTCATTGTCCACAGTGTGGGGCTGGAATGTCAGGTTAAGTGCCACAAAAGTGGCCTCTGGCAGTGACCTTTTAGCTCATCATGGGGTCAGTTGCTTTGTTGCTCTGACCTCTATTCTGAAGGTTCGGGTTCAATTCCTGGCACTCAATGGTGTACATTTCGAGATTTTTCACTGCGTTATTGCCGTTTCTCTAATAGGAATACTGTACTCCATTCCATGCTTAGCAACACATCACATGGTATGACATAGCATACCTAGTTTTTGCAAACAGCTCCTGATTAAATTTGGACAGCTGAGCTTTAGTGACCACTAGGCTAAAGCCCTTTTCACTCTTGGGCAGTGTCTGGGTGGCACATGAGGCATAACTCGAAAAGTAGACATTTGCGACAGAAATGATGTACAAAATCGTGCAATTCACTGCATCTATCACCAGAAAAACATGAACCTGGTAAGAAAATCGTTGGTTGGGTGAAACTGTAAATTGACTGTGGCAGTGGCAACACTTGATGGGTTGGGTAGGATTTACAATTTTGTCTCTTTTCCTCACCCCCAATCTGGGAACTCCATCATCACCTCCGTCAGGCAAAGCTCGGCCTATGTATGTGGATCTATGCAGCAGGAGTGGCTATTAGGACAAGGGAGGATGCTGGAGCACTGCAGGAGGATTTCAACAAACTGTCAGCTTGGTCAGAGAAATGGCAGATGAATTTTAACATCACCAAGTGTAGTGTACTTTGTGTAGGTACACGCAACCCATTACACGGGTATAGTTTAGACTCCACAGCGATAGGCAGGGCAGAGTGTGAAAGGGATCTGGGAGTGTTAGTGAACTCTGACCTAAAACTATATAAGGAAGCAATGTATTAGTGCGAGGAATAGGGCTAACAGGGTATTAGGCTTTTCTTACGTCAGATTTGTGGGGAGCACCCACAACCTTGGAAGTGTAAAGGGTGGAGTCGACATGGCCCGCTAATCCCAGGGAGTGAGGTCAAGCCCTCGAACTGTCATTTCACTCGCCATCAATATGGTGGACACACGAGTGAGCCCTACTGCATTATTAGTTACTGCCTTCATTCCATCTCTCATCCATTATGAAGATTACTGTACACTTACTTAAGAAGTAGATCTATTTTGTAAATACTAATATATTTTTGTACATACTAAATGGAAACAAACCAACATCGAGATTTCACAAGATTATCACACCACTAACTCACTGACGTTTCTTTGCTTAGGTGTTTATGTGCCACTAACCAACACTTTAAGAGCAGTGCTTCACAGACTCCAGCCTTCCTGCCCCCACGCACACAGCAGCCCCCCGGGACACCCTCGTCACCTTGGAGGAAAAAGTTGGAAAGTTTCGTTTAGTCGGCGCAACATCTGTGGTCATATGCCGGAAGAGACAGAAGGGGAAGGAATTATGGGAGAAGGGAACAGACCCCAGGAGACGGGACACAACCCCCGATTAATACCTGGTACCCATTCACTGCTGGGTGGACAGGGGCGTAGGGCATCGGGAAAGCCGCCCAAATTTTTCCACTCCGCCCGGGAATCGAACCCTGACTCTCTCGGTTGTGAGCCTAGTGTGCTAACCACTGCACCACAAAGCCTCCTTATCACCCTGGAGGGAGAACAGATTCTTCCTCTGGGCTCGTCACCCCGGCCCACGCGGCGACACGCACACTGCCCCCACACTTCAGTATTACCTTCATGTTTACTGTGAATCCAGACATGGTGGTGCACGGCGCTGAATAAACCCATACCCAGTGACCCACAAGATGACCTCGCCACACCGCAGAGGTGAAAACAACACACGTCAGGTCCTCACCTCTAGGACAAGCAGGGCAGTGCATGTCCGCCGTCAACACCATACCAACGTGATGTTAATACAGTGTTGACGGTGCCTGCGCATGCGCGGCCTGACAACAACAGAGCTGCGAAATAAGTCGAGGCCAGAAGGTAAGTAATTTGTTTCACAGTTTTAGTGATGCTGGACATCAAGAGAAAGAGATAAAGGAGAGGCTCGGTCACAAGTTCGTTTTCTATACCAGGGATGGTGTGACAATGCTCAATTAATTGCATTACTGAAGATTGTATGAACAAACTCAGATTCCATGGTCACATAAAGCTATCTTGTGATGCATGTGGCCTTTAAAGGCAGGTGACGAAGCCATAAGAAGAATAATATCTTCCAGTGCATGAACATAAGAACATAAGAACATGGGGAAACTGCAAGAGGCCGGGTGGCCTACACAGGGCACACTGCGAGCACGAGCTGAGCTATAATAATTTCCCAGGTCCTATAATAAAATTATGTGCGACATACGCACGAGTTTATTAAATTACTGAAGATTGTATGAACAAACTCAGATAGCACGGTCACAGCTGTCTTGTGATGCATGTGGCCTGTAATGGCAGGTCAGGAGGCCACAAGAAGAAGAATATCTATCACTGCATGACTGCGAGCACGAGCTGAGCTATAATAATTTCGCAGGTCCTATACGTGCGGAATACGCACGAGTTGATTAATTATTATAATACTGAAGATTGTATGAACAAACTTTCTGATTCCGTGATTACCTAAAGCTATCTTGTGATGAATGTGTGGCCGGCAATGGCAGCTAGGTCAGGAAGCCACATAAGAAAAAATACCTATCAGTGCATTGACGATCATAATTTAGAGGCTCATTATGATATATCTTGCTTGAGGAGGCTTTTATTTATATCTCTCAAACTTTATTATTACCCTACACGCTTACTGTTGCTTTATAAACCTAAAGAGAACAGTGTGAGTACGAACTGGGCTATTTATAATAATTTCGCAGGTTGATAATTACGTGCGAAATACTCACGAGTTCTAGCCGCGCATGCGCAGATACCGATGTTACTAATTATTTGTCGGTCAAGTTATTTCGCACAACACCGCCGCCAGACAGCAGATATGCGGCAGCCATGATGACCTTGATCTTGATGTCACAGATTCTTCTTTTTCTTCTTTTGACCTGTAACGCTTTGTATCGCTTCTTAGGTCGTCCTCCTCTCGGTCCTCTCTTCTTTTTCTCACACACTGTCCTTTTCAATAGTACGTTACTTTCCTGTTTCCTCATTGGTGACTTGGAATTTCTCCCCTGTCAGGCCTTTATAACGGCAGCTCCTGTGAAAAGAAAACATCTTGGCTTGGGATTTCACCCATGTCAGACCTTTAAAATGACAGCACTTGTGAAAAGAAAACCAACATACAGAACAGACAGTACCCTACGTAAATGGGACAAAATACTATTCCCTACATATTGCGCGGCACACCTATTCCAAGAACTCTTTCACTGCTTCAATCACTCGTCTATTCATGACTCCACTCACCCCCAGCACCGCACTCTCTTCCCGTCCTATCAACAGACATCCACCTCACCTTCCATCTCACTCAGAAAGACTTGCATCATTTTCGTTCTCTTTCTGCCATACATGCTCCACAGTCTCGTCCACTCCCCTGTCACTTATCAGTCTTATCTGTTGCGGGACTCGGAGCGTCTGTAGTTCCTTGCATTCTCATTCAAACACTGTGCCCTAGCTAGCTCGGAAAAGAGAGCACCTCCCAGGCTTCCCTCATACTACTCTTCATACTTTGGGGCCTTTTTCTCATTTATACCATGCAGTCTACAGGCTCTATGGTTTCCTTTCTCTCCATCTCATTCTTCCACTTGTTCAGTCCCTCATCTTTCACTGCGTTATCTATCACATTTTTCCACTTTTTTACATTCCACACAAACCCCTCTCCGTTCCTGTATGTTATTTTCCATTCAGTCACATTCTTGAATCTTGAAGCCCGCAGCCGGATTCTTAAAATTTCCGCGGGCCGAGGTAATTAAATAAAAATTCCGACATCAGCGCTCAGTGATTGGCAGTAGAACATGATAACACACTTCATTACGAATTTATTGTACTTTTCAGGGCCCTAACTACTAGATTTTCATTCGTTTACGTAAAAAAAAAACCCACCCCTTACCTGCCTCCATATGTCGCACAAAACAACACTTTTTCGCATTATTTGACCGTTGCTTGCAGTCTCTCCTCTTCTCATGTGTTTGAACTACTCATGCACTCCCTCAGTCCCTCCCTGACCCTCTCTTTATAACATTCCTTCGGGATCACATCCTGTTTGGGGCTTTATCATTCTTCAGTTTACTTAATATATCTGGTCTTGGTTTTGGTTGTGAGTCACTTTCAACCAACAGCTGAGGAGAAAGAGGGAGAAACAAACGCTACCGTAATAATAATGAGGCTACCCGCACCCTTCTCAGTGCTCATTACGCCACTCAGCCCCGTTCAGCATGGTCTAGTTCTCTCTCCCACTCATATCATCTTATTCTGACCAACAACAGCTCGCCCTTCGGTCCTTCCACGGGCAGACCCATGGGTACTATTTTCCGACAGGTCCTTGAGGGGGAGTCGCGACAACTCGCCTCGTTGGGGACTATGGGATGAAAACTGCTACCTCCACAACATGATTCTGATGTTTTTTGATATAATACATGGTATTTCGACGAACAACATGCCTTTCGTAACTTCCATCAACTAAAGACCCAGTCTAATTAAGGACAGACAAAGTATTTTAGCGAAAAACCGCCATCCACATCACACACATCCGCAAGTTGTCGCTGGGCAGCCAGTTTTCCCTCGGAGTTTTGCCTCCCATCTATCTATTATTTGTAAAAGTAAAGAATGGGCTGAGAACTGCTGGCATTCACCCGTGGTAGCAAGACCTTCCCTGTCCACACAATGGCGCCCACGTGTGCCAGCCAATCACAGGTCACTTCCGGCAGCGTAGCACGTATTTCTCTGCCTCAAGGATCTCTGTATTTACCAGCAGCGTAGCGATATCGTATATGTTTTCAGCTTGGAGTGTCAAGTTTCTAAACAATGGGCATAAGGGGGTAGAGGGTGAGGGTGAGCATGGTGCGAGGTTGTGGGGGTTGTCGGGCGTTGGGAAGTGTGACGTGTTGGGGTGGAGGCTTGGAGGGTTGACAGGGTGATGGGTGGAGGTGGGAGGAGCTTGAAGGGGATGATGAGCTGAGTGTGGGAGGGGTGTGGGGTGGAGGGGTTGGGGTTAGGGGGGGAATGAGGAGATGTGGAGTGGAGGACTTTTGGGGTAGGGTGGTGGGGGGTTACATGAGTGAGGTGGACTTGGAGGGGTTGTGGGGAGTGTAGAAAGGTAGAGGGGATTGAGGGTGGAGGTTGGGGTGGGGTTTTGGGGTTTGTGGTATAGTTTGGGGGTGGAGGTGGGGGTGGGGGTGGGAGTTGAGATGGGGTTGAGTGAGGGTGGGTGTTGGGAGTTGTGGTGCAGACTGAGGGTTGAGGGTAGAGTTTAAGGATGGGGTGAAGGATGAGGGTTGGGGTGGAGGTTGGGGGTTGGGGTGGAATTTGGGTTCTGAAGGCTGGGGGTAGCGGGATGGGGTTAGAGGTTGGGGGTTGGAGGGTCTGGATGTATTCCACGACACATAATCTGCATGACGCCGAGCTCGTATAATACTATGTTAAAAGGCATTCCTAGTATGTAAGCTCAGTGCACTAAACTTGTAACAGTAGATTCATGGCTGCTGCTTTATTTTAATTTTCTTAAGGTTTTCCTTGAAACTCGTCACACAGATACGATATTATCACTTCCAAGAAGCCGGTTCGTTGCCTGACAAACATACGCTTTTGGTTCCGGGTCGAGACTTCCTGTCTACACTCTGCATCTTCCTAGAACATGAAACTTCCTGTTAGTGCACATTTCAATATCATTGCGCTTTTTCCTGAATTATACACACACACACATATATATATATATATATATATATATATATATATATATATATATATATATATATATATATATATATATATATATATATATATATATATATATATATATATATATATATATATATATATATATATATATATATATATATATATATATATATATATATATATATATATATATATATATATATATATATATATATA
>NC_066534.1:15925162-15932662 GCF_024679095.1 Eriocheir sinensis | reverse complement strand
GACACTCTTGCAGTACCTCTATAATTTTATGAACGGTGGTGATATTCAATGGGGCAATAACGTGCCTTATATAGACCCAGGATAGACAATATTTTCAATTACTCCACACTTCACCAAACATTATCGACATTGTTGAATATCAAATATATTGCAGAAATGGCAGCGGGGAGTTCGGTCTCCTCACAGCTCTTCCTGGTGTTGGGTTGCATGCTCGCCCTGTACCACGCAGCTCACGGAGGGGCGCCCTTCGTGTATAACAAGAACACCAAGGAAACAGGTGAGAACCGTGCGAGCAGCGAAAAGCCTCCTCATGGTGATGCACTGTTCCTGGTGCTGGGGGTGTGGTCAGGCTACTGATGGAGTGTTGCTGACAGTATTGATGAGTCTGCTGCTTCCGCTGGTGTTGGCATCTATTGTGACGGCACTGACTGTGGCGGAGGGAGGGCTGGGGGTGATGGCACTTATGATGGGAGTTACAAGTGATGAATGGACTTGACAATGATTGAAGTGCTGTAAGTAGTAGAAGTAGTAGTAGAAGTAGTAGTAGTAGTAGTAGTAGTAGTAGTAGTAGTAGTAGTAGTAGTAATAGTAAAAAGAGTAGACGTAGTAGTAGTAGTAGTAGTAGTAGTAGTAGTAGTAGTAGTAATAGTAGTATGTGGCAGTGGTAGCAGTAACATTATCATATTAAGATGATGATTATTATCATCATTACATATGTAATTGTAATCATTATTATTATTATTATCGTTATTACTTTTTTCATTATCATAAGTTGTTGTTGTAGTAGTAGCAGTTGTTCTTGTTGTTCTAATGTAGTATGAGACACAGTAACAATTATACGTGTAAATACAATACAAACAAAAGAAGTGTGTGTGTGTGTGTGTGTGTGTGTGTGTGTGTGTGTGTGTGTGTGTGTGTGTGTGTGTGTGTAATTCACCACGGCCTGATCACGAGTTGGACTCGCTTTCGCCAGCAGGTACCCTCCCGACACGAGCAAGTGCATGCTCATTATCGTCGATCTCTGTGTGTGTGTGTGTGTGTGTGTGTGTGTGTGTGTGTGTGTGTGTGTGTGTGTGTGTGTGTGTGTGTGTGTGTGTGAATTTTGTGCTTGAACGTTGCAGCAAACACCAGTAACGATTATAATTGTTTTTTTCAGGGTGTATTGTTCAACATGACACTTCCTTCAAAACTCCTGACAGCGTCCACATCCTAAGTTATATTACTCCTAAGCAACCAATGAGCATTGGGTTGACCTACATTGGCCGGGATAATAATTCCTACAGGGATGTGGTGAAGTTGTCTAACACTGAGGCAACTCACCGCAGAGTTTGGGTAAATGGAAGTTACACCGCCGATCGTCACCTCTTTCCCATAAATATCACCAAGGGCTGGAACACCTTGACTTTAACGGCTGCCGAGGATGAAATCACCTTGACCTACTTGACCAGGGAAGATGGAGAGGTTCGCGAGCAACGTCATCTTAATTCTACCATCAAAACCATTTATTTAGAGGGAAATTTCTCAATCTGCTCTGGAGGTAAATATTTGGCGTATTAAGACGACTTTACAGTGTGTGGAAAATGGGATATTTTATATAATTCTGGAAATTGACAGACAAGCCTTTTTAGATTAGGCCACACCTAGAATATGTGTAAAGCATTAAATATGCAATTTATCAGTTACAATAAACGGTTTATATATATATATATATATATATATATATATATATATATATATATATATATATATATATATATATATATATGTATGTATACGTGTGTATTTATGCATGTGTATACTGTATGTATGTATGCATGTATGTGTGTGTGTGTGTGTGTGTGTGTGTGTGTGTGTGTGTATATATATATATATATATATATATATATATATATATATATATATATATATATATATATATATATATATATATATATATATATATATATATATATATATATATATATATATATATATATATATATATATATATATATATATATATATATATATATATTATCACCATCATTTCGTTTAACGTCCGTTTTCACTCTTCCTGAGAGCTTGGAAGTTTTATGGCTCTCCTCCATTCTACTCTGTCTTCTGCCCGATGTTCATCCAATCCCATCAATGCCAAGTCTTCCTGTATACACCTCCTCCATGTTTTCCTAGGTCTACCAACTGGTCTTCTTCCTTCTACCTCCAATCTCTCCAAAACTCCCAGCACTGTATTCTCCCCTGCCCTCTTTACATGTCCAAACCACTGGAGTCTTTCCCGTCTGAGCACTGTTTCCAGGTCCTCTACTCCACATCTGTTAGCTACATCTGCACTGGACACCCTGTCTTGCCCCTAATCCCCGCCATATGCCTCAGCATTCTGCGATCACTTGCTCTCAATACCTTCATCAATTTTCTAGTTAGAGCCCATTTTTCTGCTCCATACATCACTGATCTAATACACGCTTGGTACACCCCCGCTCTGCTCTTCAGAGGGATGCTACGATTCACAAGTAGACTAGCCACCTCCCTCCACTTTAACCACGCTGCCGCCACCCTCGCTCTCAGTCCTCTCCACTCCCGTCTCACAGTCCAAAACATCTCCCAAATAACAGTAATGTTCTACCTCATCCAGCTTTCCTCCATTCACCTCTAGTTCATCCCCTCATTTTCTTGTCCTTGCTGTCTCCTTACACATGTGAAATCCTGCACTCCTCTTACATCTCTGAGGCCTGAGCATCTAAGGTGGCACCACTGCCTGCAACAAGTAAACAAGACTGAATTTACACTTACTCCCTTCACACAGCATCCACATGGATATTTTTCTGATTTAATCTTTTCTCTTGCTTCTTTTCCAGTCACCATGTATTTTGCTTTTTACATATTATTTTCAAAGCTCTCTCCTCCATTCCTTCCTTCCATTTATTGAACTTTTCGTTCACTTCTGCTGTCTCTGCATCTACTACCAAGTCATCTGCATACAGCAGCTCCCAAGGTGCCTCTCCTCTTGCCTCCTTTGTTGCCTCCTACATTACAGGGATGAGCTTGAGTAGAAAGTCGTGTGCAGCGGGGCCGCGGGAGGAGCGGAGGCATGCAGTTAGCAAGTTCTGAAGAGCAGACAGCCTGCAAATATCTATAGAAGATAGAAAGAGATGCAACATGGCGGCGAAATTAAAGAGGTAGCAGACTGTCAGTAAGAGGAGAGGAGTTGATGAGACAAAGAGCCTTAGTCTCTATTCTGTCCAAAAGAGCTGTGTGAGTGGAGCCCCCCCACATGTGAGATGCAAACTCCATATGAGGGCGGACAAGGCCCCTGTATATGGATTGCAACTCTGCGGGGTAAAAGAACAGGCGGAGATGGTATAGAACGCCCAACCTCGAGGAAGCTGATTAAGCGAGAGAAGAGATGTGAAGTTTCCAGTTGAGATTTTGAGTTAAGGATAGACCGAGGATGTTTAGTGTAGAAGATGACAGCTGAGTGTTGTCGAAAAATATGGATAGGTGTTTGGAAGATTGTGTTGAATTAGCAGGTGGAGAAATTGAGTTTTTGAGGCATTAAAGGACACCAGGTTCCTTCTGCCCCAGTTGGAAATGATAGCAAGGTTAAGTGTTCTGCAGCCTTCAGTCTCTATAAAAATGTAAAGTTTTGTAATTCCTGTTGGGAAGGTTTTCTGCTGAAAGAAGTTGAATAATGCAAAGTAGAGTCATCAGCGTACGAATGGATAAGACAGTTCGTTTTGGAAAGATCATTAATGAATAACAGGAAGAGAGTAGGTGATAGGACAGAGACCTCCGGAACACAACTGTTGATAGGTTTAGGGGAAGAACTGTGATCGTCTACCACAGCAGAGATAGAACGGCCAGAGAGGAAACTGGAGGTAAAGGTGTAGAGAGTGGGCTAGAATCCGTAGGAGGGTAGTTTAGAAAGTAAGGAGTTGTGCCAGACTGTATCCAAAGCTTTCGATACGTCTAGCGCAACTGAGAAGGTTTCACCGAAACAGCTAAGAGAGGATAACCAGGAGTCAGTAAAGAAGGCAAGGAGATCAGTAGAACGCCCCTTGCGGAACCCATACTGGCAATCAGAAAGAAGGTCAGAAGTGGATAGGTACTTATGAATCTTCCGGTTAAGGATCGATTCCAAAGCTTTAGAAAGACACAAAAGTAAAGCTATAGGACGGTAGTTTGAGGGATTGGATACATATATATATATATATATATATATATATATATATATATATATATATATATATATATATATATATATATATATATATATATGTGTGTGTGTGTGTGTGTGTGTGTGGTTTGATAGATAGACAGATAAATAGATAGATAGATAGATAAAGATAAAGGCAAGAGAAGAGAAAAAAGAGAGGAGAGAAAAAAACAAATAGATATATATGAATATAATTTTCCTTATTGTCTTTTTATTTTCAATGCCTCGCCACAGGCCCAGCACAGCGCGGCAGAAGTCCCTCAAAAGTTCATCGCCACCCCCCAGCAAGGGCCACAGCTGTACCTGGAGCGCCTGCCTGCCCCGCGAGAGTCACAGGTGTACCTGGAGCCCCTGCCCGCCCCAGCCACCGCCCGACCTGCCTTCACTGAACAACAGTCACGGATGCTGAGTGCAAACCACGTGTACGAGTCATTCGATTACTCCAGCAGCGGCGAATACGACGACTTTGAGGACTGATCGCAAGCGGTTGCCAATGCAGCGCTTTTATGAAAACTAGAGCGGTGAGGGCGATGCAGTCATGGTGAAGGATTCTTTTGTTCCATGTCTTAGTTAAGAAAACGGCTCCATGTACTTCGGAGACAACTGACTCAATGTACCAATCCTAATTTTTTATTGTTAAGGAATGGATAACATTCACAATCACCTTTTATACTGAAGGCGCCTCCGTGGTATAGTGGTTAGCACGCCTAGCAACGAATCTGAGGGTCTGGGCAGCCGGCGCACAACACCCTGCTGTTCATCATTCCTTCCGGGCTCGTCGATAAAGGGTTACCTGGGAAAGATAGACTGTGGTAGCCCAGATGTTGTTCTTGCTCTATGTCCCAAGGTAATGAGTTCTCACCAATTTCAAGCGCAGGGGTCAATGGGACGGAGATGACCACCGAGGCCATGCACACCTACAGCCTATGCAAGATGGCGTCACTATAAACACTTGCTTGCAACACAACGGGCTCGGGCCGACCATAAGGCCCTACCGAGAAAGCCATAGGGGAAAACGTTAAAAAAATTAATTTCAGCGTTGCCGTTACCCAACTCTCTCTCTCTCTCTCTCTCTCTCTCTCTCTCTCTCTCTCTCTCTCTCTCTCTCTCTCTCTCCCCTATGCGCGCGCGCTCGTTAAAACAAGAATACCGTATTGCTTAATTTTCTGCTGATGACAGAATCCGTTAAGTTAGAGTAAAAATACCGAAACTATAATGAGTTTCTTACACATATCACTAAATCAGTTGGGGGATTTTTTTTCCCTCCTGAGGCAATATAATGACATAATTTATACCGTCTGCAGTGGCTCGACCTCAAAGACACCACTCGAGATATCTCGCAGCTGTACAGTCGGCCAAGACGGCACAGACTCTACCCGCCACTAGCGCCACGAGGACACGAATAAGATCAGCTCGGAGGACGGTGCAGGTTCTGATGGTCCAAGCTCCCGGTGTCCTGACAGCACTCAACGGCCACGCCTCTGGTGGCAGCAGTAAGCAGGGGTGCAACAAGGCGCCACCAGCTACACAACCGCAACGTGACAAGCAAAGCAGTAGAGCTACTGGGACCCAGAAGCCCCGCTGTCCCCACCCGGAGAAACCAAAGAAACGGACCAGGCATAAACAAGAAAAGCAGACAACGAGGGGAAAAGGGAGAAGGCGAAGGAAGCAGACGTAAATGCTAGGCCTAAACAGAGGCAGACAACCCATAAAATCACGTGGGGAAAAGGAAAACAAAGGACGGGGAATCAACAGATAATACGATCGGTGTATGAATATTAAAGCATGGCGCAGAAAGCACGCGTGACCAGTAGGCGCGGCTTGAGAAACGTGGGGCAAGCTGCACCCGTCCCCGCAGGCTGAAAAATGAAACGGGCGTGACGGCAAGAGTTAACAACAATTAACAGAGCAGAAAATGGAGTAGGTGTGGAAACGAGCATTAATGATGAATAATATGAGAGGCAATTACATGAGTGGTCACTGACATAACGAGGCTGACCGATGGGCGTCGATAAGAAGTACCCCCGGTTACGTGGAAAAATGGGCATGACAAGTGTTAATTATTTAAACAAGAAGGGTCATACACACACACACACACACACACACACACACACACACACACACACACTCACACAAGAAAATAGAAAATGTTTAAGTATCCCATGAAATATTTCGTGTCCTCTATTATTCTCTGCCTGCTCTCTCTTCCCTACTGCCGCTGATGTCATATTCTGCGTCTGAAAAGATCTGGCATACTCTGTTGATTTAGATAGTATGTAAGTGTGGTATGAGTGATTATATGTTTGGTGTTAGGAAGTGAGATGAGAAGCACTGCCTGTGGTATGATTTGTGTTTGTTTGAATTTTGTATGTTACAGGTAACTTCAATGTAATGATTATAATTGCGCGTCTGTTGTATTACTATGATTAAAATTTGTAACGCCATTGTCGTGTGTCTTGTCCACTGCTGACGTGCCATAATTAGTATTCTTTGGTACTGAGACATGGAAAGTTGAGTGGAGTGTTGATATTCATTACTTTGGAATATATTTTGGCACAAGCAGTCAAATTTTCCACAGGTTTGTTTAACTTTTCTCACAGATTTTGCCAAAACTTTTGTTTGAAATGGAATTAAATCAGTACAATGTTGTCATGAATTCCGTTGTAAATTACTCTGATATGATAATGATGCCAGCCATTATGAGAGGAAATAATTAAATGGGGAATGTTTGGAGAGAATTCTAGAGGCTTAATACATCAGCAATGTAGGACGTGTCTTTTACGAGTAAAAACGTTCGCCAAATGCATCACGATCCGCCAACAGCTGTGGCGACTCTACAACACTGGCAAAGTCAATGAGTTTTCTCAAAACACATTACTACTCACTGTTCCGTGCGGCCAAAGTATGGCGCCAATACCATGTACATTATGCAGGGGTAGCACCAGTGGGGGCCGCGTTTTGTCCACCTGTGTTAAGAAAAATCAGAACACGCTATTTCGCTCACCGGGGGACTTCACTGCATGCAATAGAAAAAAAAAGAATCACTTCACTTAGACAGAGGTAAGATAGTTATTAATTCAACAGTGTTACTAAGTTGTTTAATATATGTAATTTGTTATGTAATACTTACTAAAATATGTATTACATCTTTGATACCCAAATCTCTCTCTCTTTCACATACACACACACACACACACACACACACACACACACACACACACACACACACACACACACACACCTATCTATCTCTCTATATCTATCTATATATATATATATATATATATATA
>NC_066534.1:15830162-15920162 GCF_024679095.1 Eriocheir sinensis | reverse complement strand
AGCCCTTCATCCATTTATAAACCTCGATCATGTCTCCACGCACCCTTCGCCTTTCTAGAGAATGCAAGTTTAACTGTTTGAGTCTTCCCTCGTATGGCAAGTTTCTCAACCCCTGAATCATCTTAGTCATTCTCCTCTGCACCGATTCTAACATTTTGATATCCATTCTATAGTAAGGTGACCAGAACTGAACCGCATAGTCAAGATGAGGTCTAACTAATGCTAAATATAGTTTGAGGAAGACTTCGGGGCTTCTGTTGCTTACGCTCCTTGAAATAAATCCCAGTACCCTATTAGCTCGATTTCTAGCTTGAATGCATTGTGCCCTTGGACGGAGATCAGAGCTCACTAAGACCCCTAAATCCCTCTCGCACCCAGACCTACTTATGAGAGTGTCATTTAAGCAATAGTTATGTGAGGGGTTGTTCCTACCTACACTCAGAATACTGCACTTCCCTACATTGAACTCCATCTGCCATTTATCCGCCCAGTCATACAATCTGTCATACAATCACATATTACAGTCCCCTCCCATAAAGCCCCTTATCCTGGAGAGGGTCATATCACATTGGAATCCCCTAACGGTTCTACTTTGGTATGCGATCTACGAGTAATGAAACTACTTTGGTATGCGATCTACACTTTATATTGTGATCCCAAACCAGGAAATGGGGAATGTTGGAATATCAGTCATTTTCTTGACATAGTCACCAAACGCTTTTGTATTGTCAGGCGGGACATGGCTTACATACCACCAACGACTACACAGAAGCAGCAATAATAACTGCGTCCCTGGGTCTTCGGATTGAAGGAAGGTGGAGACTGACGCTATTTTTACGTGCAAAGAAGAAATCGTGAAATACTGGAACCATGATTCAAAGAGAAGCTGCGGAAAATTCGGTTATTCTTTCTGCAAATTCTAATTTAAATCGCTTAAATTACCATCATTTAACTGTTAACCATCAACGACATTGTTGATCCAAACACTGGAGCAAACACTCAGGCAATTTAACGAAGCTGCCTGGATTCAAAAGTTCGCATTTTGAAAAAAATAAGATAAAAGAAACAACCTTCCAATCGCACCTTGATTATTACTGCTGGCGTAATGAGAAAAATCATGACGATCTATTTCTTGCTTTCTTGCTGATGTTCTTTTGATTTACCGATAAAATTAGTAAATTTGTTTCAAATTTGCTTCATTTTATCTTTTTAATAATAAATCTATAAAATTTTAGTTATTTCATATATATATATATATATATATATATATATATATATATATATATATATATATATATATATATATATATATATATATATATATATATATATATATATATATATATATATATATATATATATATATATATATATATATATATATATATATATATATATATATATATATATATATATATATATATATATATATATATATATATATATATATATATATATATATATATATATTTTTATATATATATATATTTATATAATTATTATAAGTAAAATGTTTTCTTTAAGCCATATTAGATAAATGCAACATGTAGATCCCATACCAAAGTAGAATTTGACTCTTATAGATCACATGGCGATGTAGATCGCATACCAAAGTAGCACCCTGGAAAACTCAAGTGTACATTCTCTTGAATATGTAACGGTCCGAATGTGAGTGAACGAGAATGTGAGTAAGTCAGTGGGTAACAGAGTGAGTAAGTGTGAGCGAGTGGGAGCGTGAGTGAATGAGTGAATGAGTGAAAGAGTGAATGGGTGGCTGAGGAATGTAAGTGCGTAAAAGGTTATGAGAAGATAACACGGCGAGCGAATGAGTAAATATCATGAACGAGAGTTACTGAAATCCCTCCTCTCAAAGCCTCGAACCCCCCCCAAGAAACCAATAACTAGTTAGTTAGGTAGGGTTTGATTGTAATGCCGAGAGGGAGTCACGTGAAGAAGGGGGAGGAGCTTAGCGAGGAGCAGAGGCGAGGGCAAGGAGACCAACGGGTCAGTGAGGAGACAAGCACCACTGCAGCAAGAGACAAACTTGGGAGACGCGAGGAGACGAACACCCCTACAGCAAGGAGCGGCAGCGAGAAAACACAGAGAAGCGGGCTGGTCAGAGAGGTGTCCATCTCTCCACTCAGCCCCTGACCCACACACCACCCACGGCCTGCTGTGTGAGGCGGGCTAGTCAGGAGACGAGCAGCAGGAAGCAAGAAAGGCAGCGAGTTGGAGTTGAGTGAGAGAGGTGTCCATCTCTCCTCAGCCCCCCCTCGAAAAACCACCCACGGCCTGCTGTGTGAGACGGACTACAGGATGGGAACTTGTATGGCGGGGTAACCTGCCCCTCGACTGCCCTGGGGGCCGATATACCACTGCCCCAAGCTGCTCCCTATATCAAGCGGCGCCCGCCTCTTCACACCACCCGAGCTGCTCCATCTCCACATCAAGCGGCGCCCGTCTGTCTTTCAGCATTGAAGACAGACAGGAGACACGTTTCTTTCAAGTACGTATCTCGCCACACACACGCAAACACACAGATAATTCAGGTTCCAGGCGTCGCTTCCTGTTTTTACTTCGCATTACACCAGATCGTATCACTTCCTGCACAGTCCAAAACAAAAATAGTGTCACTAACCTTGTTTGCTGCCATGTGTTTCTCAATGATAAGCTTTATATTCATAAATTATTAAACAATAATGCTCATATGATATACGTGAGAGCGGTGGGTAGAAGTATTCTCCCATGTCAAAGACAAAAAAAACCATCAACGCGTTAGATATATAGTTCAATTCATAATATGCCATCCTGGAACTAATGCTTCCATTGAACGTCTTTTCTTTCATGAGCAAGGTGTAGGCATCAGAAAAAACACTTAAAATTGCAACGCTAAAAGCATTGCTGGTAAGAAAGATCAAGTTTAAACAAAGTTGCATGGACTGCTACAGGTTGTTCCAATCTACTCCTACGCTACCCTTCTCTCTTGTGCTGCCTCATTGCCTAATAAAAAGTAGTAACTTTGCGTGTTTTTTTTAAGTTGACGAATGAATTGCCGAAATTAGCCGTCTCTGGGAAAGAGTAATTTATTAAATAGCTTGCATGCAGGAGTTAATTTGTCTAACATGTTGGTATAATGACTCGCCGAGAATTATTAGAGAATTAATCTTATTGGGTGCATTCCATGATTGTTTCGAGACAAGCGAATACCGTGACTCGAGCAGTGCATGCTATACTAGTAAAACCAGTGCCAACGTTATCTTACCATTTGGGTGATAAGTAAAGTTTATAATCCACTCTATCATAGGGTAGGCTAAGTTTTACGTAACCTCCTAGGCTCAGAGGAGCGGTATGTGGCGATCAGTCAGTGGGATTCACTCCGATATCCGAATCCTCAATGACGAAATTTTAACTTCACTTGTGAGAGGTGTGAAAGCATAATTTCATCACCCCAAACACTACAATATTATAGCTACATACAACCCAGATCAATTAAGTTCGACTAAGACTCCACCTGTGTGTTTCATAAAGCGTTACTGTGCCAGCACAAATTCTACTGCTTCATTTACGAGTCCCGCTCACTTGGTTCAGGCAAGTGAACCCACACCCACCACACGCAGTAATACCAACATGAGTAGCCTGTTCTCAATGGCTTTGTCCTTGGTGTCAGTTTGTACCGTGCTGAATGTGTAACGATAGTTTTTGAGTGTGTGCAACTGCCAATCCACAGAGAGAGAGAGAGAGAGAGAGAGAGAGAGAGAGAGAGAGAGATTGAGAGAGAGATTGAGAGAGAGATTGAGAGAGAGATTGAGAGAGAGATTGAGAGAGAGATTGAGAGAGAGATTGAGATTGAGATTGAGATTGAGATTGAGATTGAGATTGAGATTGAGAGAGAGATTGAGAGAGAGATTGAGAGAGAGATTGAGAGAGAGATTGAGAGAGAGATTGAGAGAGAGATTGAGAGAGAGATTGAGAGAGAGATTGAGAGAGAGATTGAGAGAGAGATTGATTTGATAAATTTATTACGCCTCATGGCGACAAACAAAATAGAAGTTCAATATCCACAGATGTCTCGTAGGACACGTTGAGATACACACTGGATCACTTTGCCTGTGCGTTCTCTCTCTCTCTCTGTGTGGATTGGCAGTTGCACACACTCAAAAACTATCGTTACACATTCAGCACGGTACAAACTGACACCAAGGACAAAGCCATTGAGAACAGGCTACTCATGTTGATATTACTGCGTGTGGGTTTACTTGCCTTATCAGATACCATCCCTGAGGCTGATTCACCCTTACACACCACACCACAGCCACTTACACTCAGCACCTCGCCGACAACATTTCAGGTAAAATAACTGGCGGAGGGGGTGAAAAGTGTGCGAGGAGTGATGACCCTGCGACAAGTGACTACGTTTGTGATGGTGTGCCTGGTTGGGTGAAGGCAGTGATGGTGGTGGTAACGGTGTTGAGAATTGTTCGGTTTCCTCGGTCGTGTGATGGCAATGGTAATAATGACGATAACAAAAATATTAATTATAAGAATGAAAAATATTAAGAATAATGAATGCTAATAATAATGGTCATAATATAATAGTAATAATAATAATAATAATAGTAATAATAGTAATAATAGTAATAATAACAAAAAGACCAAAAAGACCAAAAAAAAATCCAGGAAAATCAAGAAAATCAGGAAAATCCAGGAAAATCCAGGAAAATCTGGAAAATCCAGGAAAACCTGGAAAATCTGGAAAATCCAGGAAAACCATGTTGATACTGAAATTATATTCGCCTAAATAATAATTATATTGTAGCGCATCAGCAATATGCTGGCAGTAGATAAAAAAAAAAAAAAAAAAAAAAAGTTGAATCATAACCATGACGCGGGTAAGTTACTGTGAGGAGTCAAGGAACGCTGTGCTGGTGTCGGGGAGACTGGGTAAGCTGTGGGCAGCAAAGACAGAACAAGAAGGGGGCACACGACGTTGCTGAAGATGGCTAGAGACCCGACACGGAGCAGCGATTTCTAATAAGAGCACAATGCGAGCACCGGACCCAAGGCACTGTTTCTGACTTCCTAAGCGACTTGAACCAAATATAACTAGAGGAGAAAAGATAATATTAATTTACAATTGCTACAAAATCTATAACTAAACAGAACGGACGGAAGGAGTTTAAAGAGAAAAAAAAAAAAAAAAAGATTCTGAGCCCACAAAACAGGTCATACACACACACACACACACACACACACACACACACACACACACACACACACACACACACACTAATATTCTAGTATCAACGCGTCGCTTCCTGTTTTCATCTTACAATGCAGAAGATTGTAGCACTTCCTGCACAGTCCAAAACAACAACAGCGCCACTCCCTTGTGTGCTGCCACCAGTGTTTCTCAATGGCGATTCAAAAACGTGAATGAAAAGGTGCGAGTAGAAACTAATACAGCCGAGATCACAGTTATCTAATATGACGAACGCGAAAAAAAGAAATATAAAGATTAATATCGAATTCTATTTTTCAGCAGCAGAGTCAAGCAGGAATTACCATCGAGGCTGAGTAGACGGTGGTGAAATATAAGTTATGACTGTAAAAACGTACAAGTACACATGTAATAGTAACAACAACGATAATAATAATAATAATAATAATAATAATAATAATAATAATAATAATAATAATAATAATAATAATAATAATAATAATAATAATAATAATAATAATAATAATAATAATAATAATAATAATAAGAAGAAGAAGAAGAAGAAGAAGAAGAAGAAGAAGAAAATTGATATTAATAGTAATAATAAATAACAGTGCCAACAATAACCATTTTCTATTTAAAAGGAAGGTGTAATAGCATAAAAAAAAAAAACTATGCAATAAGTCATCAAAAACTGTAAATATTGATGATAAGCAATTTACAAATCAATTTTATTAACGAAAGAGAGAGAGAGAGAGAGAGAGAGAGAGAGAGAGAGAGAGAGAGAGAGAGAGAGAGAGAGTTAATCTTCTAGTTGTTGTTGTGGTGGAGATATGATAAGATTTTGAAGGCCATATCTGTCTGTGTCATATTATTGTTGTTGTTATCGTTTGGCATTTCCCCTGCGTCATATCTTTCGGCTCATCTCTTTATTATTATTAATATTTAAGTACGCGTTTGTTTCTTCATTTATTCATTCGTTTATTATTTATTTATTTCTGCTTGTCGGACGAGGATCTGTTATTAATGAGAAAAAGAATTAACGACTCGATTGAAAAAGTGTTTGGCTTCGCGCGAGGATACTCTTTTACCAGTTATCTTGAAATTGTTATTTCTTCTTGTTATATATATATATATATATATATATATATATATATATATATATATATATATATATA
Source organism: Eriocheir sinensis (assembly GCF_024679095.1). NCBI lineage: Eukaryota > Metazoa > Arthropoda > Malacostraca > Decapoda > Varunidae > Eriocheir > Eriocheir sinensis. The sequence goes on along the minus strand of NC_066534.1, from coordinate 15,913,766 downwards.
TATATATATATATATATATATATATATATATATATATCGATCAATTGTAAAGTAATCTTTCACATTAATATCGCTGAATCATTTAAAAGATTTTAAACACATGTATTAGATCGCCTCGGATTCTGCGTTTTGATAGGCTGAATAAATCTACATATTTAAGCCTTTGTTCATAAGATCAATTTCTCAATCTAGGAATCCTTTTTGTTACTCTCCGTTGAATCCGTTCTAAGTTTTCTATGTCTTTTCTGTTATAGGGTGACCGAAACTGTACACAGTACTTTAGACGGGGTCGAACCAACGAATTATACTGTTTCAATATTACTTTTTCCGATTTATTATAAAAGACTCGTCCGATGAAGCCAACCAATTTGTTTCCGGTTTTAACTAACTCTTAACAATGCTGACTGGGCTTTAAATCGCTTGATATAGTGATTCCAAGATCGTCTTCTTTACTTACTGCAGAAAGTTGTTGGCCATTCATTACGTACCGAACGCGATTGTTTCCGATGTGTTAGATGTGTAATTTGTCAACGTTAAATTTCATTTGCCATTGATTGGCCCAACGTGCAAGTCGATCTAGATCTGATTGTAAAGCTTCTTCGTCGAGTGTCGTAGTTACCTTATTAGCGATTTTTTGTGTCATCAGCAAATTTTGATATTTTGCAAGGGAGCCCATCATCGATATCATTAACATAAATTAAGAGCATGGGACCAAGCACTGATCCTTTAGGTACGTCGCTTCTGACATCGAGCCAGTTAGATGAAACACCGTTTGTAGCCATTTCATTTTCATAGTTAGTGTGGTTATCATTTTCATTAGCAAGCGGTCCGATACTACAAGTGAGTGACTTTTTATTATTTACATAGCTAAAAAAATTCTTTAGGAATAGATTGACTCGTTTCCGCTATATATTCTTCAAGATTTTTCTTGCTTCGTTTTATTAATTTCTTGGTTTCACGGCGAATTCTGTCCAGTTCTAGTTTGTCAGCCTCACTCTGGATTGATATGTATCTACTGTATACGCGTTTTTTAAGAGAGAGGCTATTTTTAATTTTGTTATTCCACCATTTGGGTTTCTTCTTAATAGTTGAACGTCTGTTACGATAGGGTACGCATATGCTTATGGCATTGTTCAATATTGTGGTGAAGGCCTCCCACGATTTATCAATATCTGTTTCCGTCGAAATTACAGTCCAGTCAGAATTATTTAAAATAGATCGGAGTCTGACGAAATTCGCTCTCTGATAATTTGACACTTTTTTTCACAAGCAATTACTTTACTTTCATTCATCTTGATGCTGAATGTGATTGTTCGGTGATCGCTATAACTAAAAACTGGACTGTCGTTAAAAAGCTGAGGTCAAGTATATTATTTTCCAGAGTCGGTTCTTGAACGTGTTGATTAAATCACTTTCTAATATATATTTGTTTTTTTACAGCTAAGGAGACAGTTTAAAAAAAAAAAGCCCGCTACTTACTGCTCCTAAACAGATGTCAAAGGAGTGTCCAAAAAGAGACGTCAATCTCGGGAGGAGAATTGTCCTGATACCCTCACTTGAAAGAGTTCATCTATCATACAGGTCGAGCCCTGTATGATAGTTCAACTGTTCGCCCCATCTTTTCACTGGTAAGTCGAAGTCCCGCGCAATCACTGCCTCGCAAATGCTACTTGTTTCTAATATTAATTCACTTAACGCGTGGCCGATATCAAGAGTCTGCCCTGGCGGTCTATAGAGTGGAGGAGGAGGAGGAGGAGGAGGAGGAAAGGGGTAATAGGAGGTAGTAGTAGTAGTAGTAGTAGTAGTAGTAGTAGTAGTAGTAGTAGTAGTAGTAGTAGTTTTAGTTTTAGTTTTAGTTGTAGTAGTAGTAGGAGGAGGAGAAGGAGTAGGAGGAGGAGGGAAAAGAGAAATAGGATGAGTAAAGGAAAGGGAGGAATAAAAGGGAGGAAGAGGAGGATAGAGTAAGGAGAAGAAGGAAGAAGAGGAGGTGAAGGAAGAGGAGGATAGAGTAAGGAGAAGAAGGAAGAAGAGGAGGTGGAGGAAGAGGAGTACCAGATAGAAGAGAAAAAGTGAAGTGAGAGAGGAGGAAGAGGAGGAAAAGGAGTATGGAGTTAAGCGAATGATGAAACTATGATAATCCCTTTCCTTCCTCTCTTCTCACCTTTTTCTCCTTCCTTCCTTCCTTCTGTGTGTGTGTGTGGGGGGGGGGGGGGAAGATAGGTCGATTCTAAAGACTTTATGATTCTGTATTGACACTATAGCAACAGCTGTATCTAAAAATAGAAAAATAAAAACACTGGCGGACGATAGAGTTATATTTTTAACCAAACAATTTCGGTGGACACTGCCACCATCTTCAGTGGTGTAAAGGAAGAAAATGGTGGCAATGTCCACCGAAACTGTTTGGTTAAAAATATAACTCTATCGTCTGCCAGTGTGGGTTTTTATTTATACATCAAGAAATCACGTCAGTGTGATTAGCCCCTTCACCTGTATTTAAGTCTGTTTTGTGAATTAAAGCAACATGTTCTGAAGCAGGTGTTGCAGGTATGAAGAAACCAAGACAGACATGTGTCATCCTGCTTTGGCTGCTGGGCTTTTGCCACCCGACCCAAGGCGGCGTCATTCGTGGCAAGAACACTGAAGGCGAAGGTAAGATATTTAAATCGTCATTACTCTATATAATGAATATTTTAGCAGTTATTTTGTTTGGTAAGAGTACTGGTGGTGATGCTGTTGGTGATCGTTGGGCTGGTGACGCTGGGGGCTGTGAAGGAAATGACGTTATGGGTAACATGCCAGGTGCTGTCAGTTGGGGCAATGGTGAAGACAAGAGGAGGAGGAGGAGGAGGACGATACTACTACTACTACTACTACTACTACTACTATATGTGTGTGTGTGTGTGTGTGTGTGTGTGTGTGTGTGTGTGTGAGAGAGAGAGAGAGAGAGAGAGAGAGAGAGAGAGAGAGAGAGAGAGAGAGAGAGAGAGAGAGAGAGAGAGAGAGAGAGAGAGAGAGAGAGAGAGAGAGAGAGAGAGAGAGAGAGAGAGAGAGAGAATGATGAGCAGCCTGTTTACTTGCTACATTATTTTCAGGCTGCATTGTATATGAAAACCATGACCTAAGAGCGCCTTACAGCGGCACCGTCTTGACTTACATTACACCTGAGCAATCACTGAACCTCTTGGTGACCTTCAAGGACCATAACATGGATGAGCGAAGAGATGTGATGGTGTTCTCCAACGGTGCAGCCAATCATATAAAGGTACGGGAAGGACACAAGCACTCATCAGTGAATCATACATTTTCCACGAAGATGCCTGAGGGCTGGGTCACTCTTAGACTCACTGCTTCAGAAAAATGCGTCTCTTTGTTTTGGGTGGACGGACAAGAAGAAAAATCTCTCGTCAGCCTGCCCGTGGACTCTGCCCCTGAAAAGCTCCTTCTCAATGGACATTTCTCTACCTGCTCGGGAGGTAAATATAGAAAGCGTTTATAAAATATTCCTAACAGGCTACTTTAACAACTCACTCATCATGGTACAGACTTGGACTAGTTTTGTTTCACAGCCAGAGGTAGTGGTCCAATAGCCTCTGTTGATTGCTTTTGTTTCTCTGAATGACCAACGAAACATTGTCGAGTTAAATCAAAGTATGTGCTTTATCATTGTATATATTCATAAACACTGGCAACATTTCTATGATTTCTCGTTTACACAATAGGGAAATTCTAGCCATATAATACAATATATACAATACGTCCTGCTGGCTAAGGAAGGTAATGAATCCAAGGCTTACGTCGTGTTGCTGAATACTTTCGCACCAGGAAAGTGTAATGCATTATGAAGGTTCATACTCTATACGAACTACGAGAAACAAAAATAACATAAGTTTTGATTTTGTACGAGGTAGTGCTTCATATACAATACATATTTCATGTGTACGGCTTCTCTTGTAAGAGTTTGTAGGACACCGAAAGCTACTTTCTTTCTATTTTTTAGTAAGTAGATTCCTTTTCTACTTTTTTTCATTCTTCTGCTTTCTTCATTTTCTTCATCTTCATATTCTCAAAATTTTCTTTATTCTTCTTTAAAGCGCAAGCTTTTTTGAGTTTGGGACACAGGGTATGACAGATAACTATATTCTTTTTCCAGATTCCCCGGAATGGCAGGTGAACGAGAATGAAGAAGTAACCGTAATGTTGGATTGCCAGAGCCCCGAGCAGGAGCTGGAGATGACGGGGGACAGCAGCACCGAAGCCTTCTTGAAGTTTTCCGAGCGCCATGTCGACGTGCCCGCCAACACCACACTCGGGATAAAAACTTTACGAAGAGACTCAGAGTCGACTGTCGATGTGTTTTTCAAGGTAAGATTTTCCCTTCGTTAAGTGGTCAAGGTTGAAACATTCCCTCCTAAAAACTGACAGGAATCAATGGTGGCGAGACTTGCTGACGAGCTCATCGACTGACTGTAATAAATGACAAGCACTCAAACACAAATAATTATAACCCAACTGACTGTTCTTACATAACCTATTCCACACTCGACCTAATCCATGCAAAGTCGTACCTTCGTCGCACTGTTTTATAAAGAGTGAGGCATGGTGGGCATTAGGGCGATATTGGCTGACTAGTGCGTCTGCAAAACTTAATAAATGACGATTGATGGAGTAGAAAATACGTAGGAGTAGGTAGGAAGACTCCTACCGAACGGGCGTAAGCTACTCCCGGTGAGGATATATGGGAAGCGAGGAGGGTGCTGAAGCCTTTCACCCTTCCCATGTCCTCACTAACCGTTTCCCTTTCTTTTGTCTCATCAACACCAGAGAGTAGTTCAGCATGCTCTCGAAAGACAGATCCTCTCTCTTTCTACACCACACTAAATTCACGCAACATACACACCTTTTCCCAAAATTTAAAATTCAAAATGGCACATAAACGAACTGCCTCGGAGTCCCCGCCTCGGGAGGGGGGGGGGGGGCATAAATTACCCCAAGGAGGACTCCCCTTCTGGCTACCGACTTGAGAGGTGTCCTGATAACTCTTCGAACCTCCTCCTTATCAATTTCTGCAGCATTCGCTGTCTTAGTATACTAATTTCCATTCTGTGGAACACCATCTCTCCTCCTCTAAACCTCACTTTCTCTTCCTCACCAAAACACAGGTTTCTGAGGCTACTGACAACAATCTCTACTCTGTTCCCTCCTCCTATCTCTATCCTAAATTTCAATCCAAAGCTGGATGTTGCGCCTGCGTGCGCAACGACATCACTTGCTTTCGTGCCCACGACCTTGACTCTTCTGAATTTTCCACCATCTGGCTAAGACTTCATTGTCATTCTATTATTGAATACATCTGTGTTGTTTATCTCTCACCTAACTCTACTAACTTTGTAAAATTCTTTGACTACTTGAACTCTAGAGTGGAGCCCATCTTGACTCACTCTCCCTTCGCTGAAATCTCCATCTTGGGAGATTTCAATGTTCTTCACCAGCTTAAGCTTTCATCCTCTTTCACTGACCAGCCTGGTGAACAAGCCTACAATTTTGCTCTCTTCAACGATCTAGAGCAGCTGGTTCAGCACCCTACACGTATTCCCGAGGAGAATGATTAAAATGATCCACGGACTTGTCAACTTACCGTACAAAGAAAGAATAAATGAACTTGAATTACATTCCTTGGGAAGATGAAGATTGCGTGGATATATAGTTAAGATTTTAAATTGATTATAATGATTAAAAAGGGCGATTTAAATTAAGTACTAATATTCAAAACTGATGTGAGAAAGAGCAGTAACGGGTGTAAGTTGGATAAATTCAAATTCAGGAAGAAAATTGCAAGAACCGGCTCACGATCAGGGTGGAGGATGAAAGGAACAAATGAACAGGTATATAATTGAGGCAGACACAACTGAAAGCTTTAAATTAATTTTAGATGCATTTATCATGATGGGATCCACGTGCAAAGTAAGTATCACCTTCTGCTGAAAATGACAAAATTACAGTGTTTTATACGGCGCTGGATGGAAGAAGTTAAGTGTTTCTAAAGGTCAGTTAATTAAATGTGTTCCACAATAGCCAGGGAACTGTTTTCTGTCTAGAGCTTGGTTTGCACCCGAGGGACATTTGAGGTGTGTACAAGTTTAAGCGGCAATATATACCACCCTACCTCAAAAACGGTTAGTTCTCAATACCAATAAATAATATTAATAAATATACAGAAAACATGAACATTGATGTTACTTCTCAAGGAAAGGTAGCATTTTCTTTTCGATGTTTTTATATTCTACATTACAATTTTGATTACTTATCAAAGTAAATTCAACCCTGTTTAATCAAGCTTCAAGAAATAATACTCTAAATTTATGAGAGAGAGAGAGAGAGAGAGAGAGAGAGAGAGAGAGAGAGAGAGAGAGAGAGAGAGAGAGAGAGAGAGAGAGAGAGAGAGAGAGAGAGAGAGAGAGAGAGAGAGAGAGAGAGAGAGAGAGAGAGAGAGAGAGAGAGAGAGAGGGGGGGGGCGCGGAAGCGGAGAAAAGGCAGAAAACATTGGTCGCAATCATTACGTACAAAAAAAAACCAGGTGGATATTCAAAAGAAGCAGGACATGAAAAATGAGGCACAGATCGAGGGAAACAATAGTACAGTAAGTTTTTAAAAACATTATCTTCATGCCATCAGGGGAGTGCAAAGGACAGCCACGTCACGGAGCAACTTCCGAGTTCATGGCCAGCGGTGGTCATCGGTGGCCGCCGCGGCAGCACCCATCTCCGTCTGAAGCGGTTCGTCTCATCTCCATCGTTACCATCACCGTCACCAACAACCTCGATATATTTTGTCTCCACAATCGTACTGGCAGGTGGGTGTTCGACTAAGTTTGTTGTTTGAATTGAAACGCAACACACAAGAGCCCTCTGTTGGTTTAATGAAGTTTATACTGTTAGAAGAGAAATTAGAGTGGATTAGTGGGGCACAAAATGATAAATCTTATACTTTTTTTCCATGATGGTAAGAGATATGTAACAATAATTAATCAATCGTACAAAAGGAAGAGTTGAGGATGGATTCTAAGGCAGATTCTTAACAATGGTGCACAAAATTACAAAATTTATGCTATTGTATCAACAATCTTCTTCACGTACATTGAATGGTGTTCGCATTCCCACACTTGGATACATATGCCAATATTTTTGTCACAAATGGTTTTTTTCAGCTTTACTCGGGGTTGCCACTATTGTAATCCTTACTGCTGTGGGCATCTACGTAACTCGTGAGATGAAAAAGAGAAGAGAGAAACCAGACGAAGGGGATGATGCGGACGAGATGTCAGCCAGGAGTGAAGCCACGGTTCTGCGCAGGGACGTGGAGTCGGGTGTGAAAATTCCTTCTCCTACTCTAGAGAGGAAATTGCTAGGCTCCTCCTCCGCCCCCAAAATCAAACGTAGCCACACCACACCGCACAAAGTCACACCGCACCACATGAACATCTGAGGCGGTTAGTAATAGAGTGTCGTAAGCGCCACCCGGGCCTATTTTTAGTCTGTATGTCACTGTGTAGCCCCATCATTGTTTTATGTAGGGCGATGCTCGGGAAGTCAATATGCAGCTCACAATATGGTCAGAAATTACCATGTGTGGGAGGGTATGTTAATAGCTGGGCACGATAACAGAAAACTGGAGATACAAATATAGAAGTTTTGCAGTGACGTCTCTGAATTCTTTCTTTACAGGAAAGTTTCCGCTATCAGTGAAATCCGATAGTCGCTGTTTTACCTCTGCATATATTTTAAATAATTCAACAAAAGATACCTCCTATATCTTATTATAAAATCGTATTTAGCACCGCACCGCGAAGTCGAAGGCCTTCTTGTACGTTGTAATCAACGAATGGTAATCAAAATGGTTTCTGAACTCATTTGATTTCTCTCTTCCAGGTAAGACTATTGTTTCAGCATATTCTACAAGTTGGCGTCCTCTTTGGTTTCTGCAGCTATTCCAATATTTGTTACTATTGTTGTGTTCCAGCAATACACGAGGATATCCACTGGAGATAGATGTAACAGTTTCGTATATCTTTCGTTATGAGGGATAATACAAAATGGGTGAGAATCGGGGATGCAGGACGTGACGTCATGGGGGTGGAGTCCGTTCCAAATGTAGGTCCGTGAGCACACATCTCCCGGAACACTGGCATGGTGGAAGCGCACGGAGAAGGAAGCAGCTCAACAACTAACCCCGAGTCCCGTGCGTGCGGCTGAGGACCAGTGACCGTCAACAGGATGAGGCTGTCTGCTCGGTGCCTGATTAGTGCGGCGGTGTTGGCGACGCTCTTTCTTTCCCTCACAGTGTCCATCACTTCAGGTAACATAATTATACCAGGACTAAATGAGACCAAATGTATCCCTACATGCAGCGTATCTTAACCAATTAGACATCTATAACAGGATCACTGACTACGCATCTGATGTTCCCTTTCATCCAGTTTCCTTATCCTTACCTACACACCATCACCACGAGCATTATCCAGAAAAAATATACCGATCCTTTCACTTCATGTTTTTGGCTACGTACTACCTGGCAACATCACGTCAGCTTGTGAAAGTGAACGAGTATTTGAGACTTCAGTGATTTCGTACAAGAGCCTCGGAAGGGACGAGGCATGGAAACAATCTGGACAAGCGAAAGAAAATAAAGTGGAAAGGGAGATACGAAGTCATTGCAAGCAACAAGTGAGGGCACAAGACTTACTGTCTTTTTATTCTTGCGTAGAGACGTTTTTTTATATTTTTTATAGCAGCTGATAAAACAGAGTTGCCGGAATAAGTGTTCAAAGAGCGGTAGTGTGTGACCTAGTAACGCATTTATGGTGCCACAGGAACGGAGATGAAAAACATTATATATTATTTTGGAACCTTATGCTGTTTCCATTGGCGCCTAAGTTTGTAATATGAACCTATAATTACTCATTATTATTCTTGTCACATACGGTTTTATTTCTGCTTTTTTCACAATGAAAATGTAACACAACGTGAAAATATAGCTAAGAAGGTCAGATGAATATTATTCAATTTGTTTTAAAAATGATATATACTTTTATAGATTATTACACTTTACATGGAACATTTTACAAAACAAATTATAGTGTTCATTACGTATGATTCTATATATTTTCTCATAATCACAGTCTACGTGGCGAGACATTTATAATGGTTACAGATGTGTGCACTATATACTGGTTAGTTCGTCCTTCTGCTCCAGACGTTAGTTAACTTAAAAGGCTGATAAAGAATTTTTTTTTGTGAGTCCATTTCCTTACCGCAAAAAAAAAAAAAAAAAAAATAGAAATATCAATAATTATTTTAGAAATCAAATATTTCATTAATAATTTATTTGCTCTTTGTCCAACAGTCATGTTAGTGACAACCTCGTTATAGTACGACTGAGCATCCACGTCTCCTTTTTTTTCTGAGTGCATAAGAAGTCGCTTTACATGTGAACATACTCCAGCAAGCATCCATTTCAATACCTTCCAGATGAGCCAGTAGTCAACTGACAATAACTGTTTTGATGATTAAAATGTGAACACAGTACTAAGAATTATTGTTAATTACTTTAAAATAACTTTTAGATTACTTTAGAATTATTTTATAAATAAAATATGAAAAAAATACAATAAGAGGTAACAAAAACCGTCGCAAGTACCTGATTTACAGGTAAAAAAAAAAAAAATACTTCAGTGTAGCCTGCTCCCATATATTAATATTAATATCTACCCAGCCAGCAAATGCTGCCAAGAAAGTACTTGGTGGTAACCTTTTACTTAAGTTGTAATAAAATTATGTAAAATAATAATGCTATGTAGGAAAAAGCAAGAAGATCTACTTCCACTATGTGGCGCCCTGGCCAAGACTCATTAAAATCTTCAGTTATCATTATAATCCACTGCAAGAATAAAACCTTTTCCAATGTCCACCCCCTTTCTGTTTTATGCTAGCGAGGTCCCTCCTGCTATAGCATGCTCTAATTTCATTTCTCTACCTGGTTTCCTGTGACCTGATTTCTACAATCTCAGAGTTACCACTCACTTACTTGGAATTTAGATGTCTATATCAGTTTTGTGCATAATATGACTTGCCGATGTTCAAATGTTATTAAGTTCAATGTCTTCAACTTTTGTCACCTCCCTAATCAATGATGCTCACTTTTAGTCCCTCTATGTTATACCCTGCATTTTCTCTCTATTCAACTTCGAGCGCTTATTAGCTTTTTACATATTTTGTGAAGCGTCAAGTTTCCTAACCGTATGTTAGGATTGGCAGAGTAGATTGATTGTATACATTTGTCTTTACGAGATTGGCAGGTGCTACTCATGATATTACTACGCTAACAACAAGTGTTCCGTCCCTGTTTGGCACCTCCGTAATGTAGTGGTTACTGTTAGCAGGCCTAGCTATGAATTCATGAACACGGGTTCGATCCCCGGACAGGGATAGTCAACACTATGATCACCCGGCAAGTCATCCTCCCTGGACGATAAATGAGTACCTGGGGAAGCTTCGAACAGGTAAACCAGATGTCACCCCTGATCTGTGTCTCGGAATAATGGGTTCTTTCTTACCACGCCTTCGTGAGACAATGAGACAAAGATGAGAGATAATACCGAGGCCACGGCCAGCCCAGAATGTACTCTTACGTTAAGTTACCACCCCTATGCTCTTTCTGATTTCTTTTACTTGGGCTCGGTTTTCCATCAACTGCTGGTCTTAAATTATGCATGTCTATTCTTTCACATGTTACATTCCCGATCATTGTATATTTTGTTGTCATGCCAACTGATTATATATATATATATATATATATATATATATATATATATATATATATATATATATATATATATATATATATATATATTTTACATCTCAGCCTATAGCGCTGGTAGGTTTTCTTCAAGGGCCTGGTGGTCGGCCCACGCCCGTCGTGGCGCAGGCAATTTTTATAGTGGCGCCAGTTATGCTTGGCTCATGCTGCCCCCCGGAACTCATTTTTTATTCACTGGACGGTTTCTTCTAGAGTCCGGGTTGATGGGTGGTCTACCATCTTCAGAGCATGTGGGTAGTCTTAGGCCACTCGGCGGTGACTGAAAAATCACAGGTGGTAGCGTGGGGATCCGAATCGACGTTGTCCATGGCGTGATGAATGCTGGCCCAGCACGCTAACCACTCAACCGCTGCCTACCCAGTTTGTTTTCTTTAGACTCTCTCTCTCTCTCTCTCTCTCTCTCTCTCTCTCTCTCTCTCTCTCTCTCTCTAACGTGACACCGATTTTTAAGAAAGGAGACAAAAAATTACCAGGTAATTACGGGCCCATTAGTCTAACTTCGGTTGTAGGTAAGCTACTTGAGAGCATAATTAGAGACAAAATTGTGAGTTACCTTGAAAGCCACTCATTAATTGGGGACTCACAACATGATTTCCGTAACAAAAGATCCTGTCTATCAAACCTGTTAGCCTTTTATAACGACCTCTTCACGGTTTATGACGTAACCAAATCACTGGACGTAGTCTATCTTGATTTCCAGAAAGCGTTTGATAAAGTCCCACATCATAAATTACTTTACAAATTTAAGCAAATAGGTATTGACGGTCAAGTACACCAATGGATCGCGAATTGGTTGAGCAACAGACAACAAAGAGTGGTGATTGAGGGATTTAACTCAGAGTGGGCGCCGGTCACTAGTGGCGTCCCTCAGGGCTCGGTTCTTGGCCCAGTGCTCTTCACTATTTACATCAACGATGTGGATGTTGGACTCAATAATCGCATTAGTAAATTTGCAGACGACACAAAGACTGGTAACTCGGTTCACACTGACGAAGACAGGCAAAGCCTCCAAGAGGATTTGCACAAAATTTCAGCTTGGTCTGATAGATGGGAGATGCCCTTTAACGTAGACAAGTGCCAGGTCCTTCAAGTTGGAACAAGGAATAAGAAGTTCGATTACGAAATGCGCGGCGTTAAACTCAAAAGCGTTCAATGCTTTAAGGACTTGGGGGTCAAAATCGCGTCAAACCTCAAATTCTCACAGCAATGCATCGAAACAGCAAATAAAGCGAACAGAATGTTGGGCTTCATTAAAAGAAACTTTTTATTCGAGAATAAAGATGTAATACTTCCACTCTACAATAGTTTAGTCAGACCCCGCTTGGAATATGCGGTACAGTTTTAGTCTCCCCACCATGCAAAGGACATTGCTAAATTAGGTGTTCAGCGTCGGGCGACAAAAATGATCCCTTCCTTGCGCAAATCTTACGAAGGCTTTCCACCCTTAACATGTTCTTTCTTGAGAAACGTCGCCTCCGAGGAAAACTGATCGAATGTTTTAAAATACTTAATGGTTTCACGAATGTAGAGAGATCAACATTGTTTATGATCGATGACACTTTGCGTACGAGGAACAATGGCGTAAAACTCAAATGTAGACAAGTAAATTCAGACTGCACCAAATTTTTCTTCACCAACGTTGTAGTGCGAGAATGGAATAAGCTCCCACCGTCAGTGGTCCAATGTAACACGATTGACTCCTTCAAAAACAAGCTCGACCGTCATTTCCTTCAACTTAATATCATCTAGAGTTGAAATGCAACGTTTTGGAGCCTTCTGATTAATGTAGAATCACTTAGGTTTAAGGACAGACCACCTAGTCTGGACCATGGGGTCTGTGGTCTGATTTTCTATGTAAATCTATGTAAATATATGTAAATCTCTCTCTCTCTCTCTCTCTCTCTCTCTCTCTCTCTCAATCATTTTTTGCAAGTTCTCGTCAGAATCTCTTAGTTAGACTGTTATTTGTGAATCAAAGTTTGTTAAGGTATTAATCGTTTCATTTCCATGCTATGCCAACTCATAAAAAGTTACGAGCAGCCACAAAATGTATGTTTTTCTTCTTCAGATTGCATGGTCACTGCAAACCTCACTCTGTTGCCAAAGGACAACAGACAGTTCAGTACAATTTTGGGGAGCTTCACTATGAACACTGAAGCTGGACCCTTTCTGAGTATCAGGATTTTCGAAAATAATCTTAATTATACAAGTATCACATGCAACCGCACCCACATAAATACAAGAGAAATAAACTCTGGTACTAATAAAGTCTGCTCAAGCGACGTGGTTCCGTGGCCGGCGTGCCCCGAGTGGCGACTGTTTCACGTGGCGGTGGATCACTATCACCCACTCAGCATCACTGACTTCCACCACAACAAGACGTGGAACAGCACAAGCATATCCTTCATCATCACGAAGCTGGAGATCGAAATGCAGCATTTCGACGTCTCATGCAACTCAGGTAACCTGTCGAGCTCGGTCGTGGGTGTAGCACCCGGGTGTGATATAGACAGGGTTGGAAAAAAAAAAAAAAAAAAAAAAAAAAATTAATGTTTTACATAAAATTTAGTTTTATATCCTATTGATAAATAAGGTCCATATATGTGCATTAAGTAAAAAAAAGTAGAATCCATTAAGATCTTAAAAAAAAATATATAAATATATATATATATATATATATATATATATATATATATATATATATATATATATATATATTTTTATCTTGCTTGTGTTCTAGTTTTTGCTTTGACACACCTGACACATCATCACACAACCACCACGCTACGACACGGTTTAATTAACCAAGCCAAACCATACTCGGATACTCCACATTACGCCCAGCCATATCACAGTCACACCACAAATCACACTTAAATTAAGGCCATCTTACATCGTGACTATACATCGCCGCTATAGTAAATCGTTTCGCACAACACCATTTCGTACACATGAAAAACTAGTGTTTTCTATTTCATCAACCTTTTCCATTAAGAATAAGTCAGGGCTCAATCTTGTACTTGTCAATGCCACACAGTTTGCGATAATAATTACTGAAATCGACACAGCATTCCGAAACGAATATATCCGTAAAGACAGTAGCCACAAAGGGACCAACCTTCCAAAAAGCAAAAACACCAACCTCCAGTTCACCGTTCACGACTGTCGAGTGGTGCGTGCCCGACAACACCTCGCGCCTCTCTCCCTGTCCAGTACGCGTACAGTACAAGTCAGTGGGCGGCCAGGCCCCTAACCCTAACGACCCGTGGGGAGCGCGTACCCCCTGACAGACCCTTGGCGTACCTCCTGGAAACGCGTACCCCAGGTCGAAAACCCCTGGTCTAAGTGATAACACACACACACACAGGAAACAACACTACTTTTCTTCTCTCTGACTCATAATTAAAATTTATACTAAATATATATTAGGGTAACTACTAACCACACCAGGGTGCCCCGCTAAGCACAACAATTAAGCAGTGTGATCCTCTCACGACAAGGAGAGACTGAGGAACTGAGGAGTGCTGAGTGACCGGTAGTCAAGCCTCACCCGTTCATTTCCTGTACAGTACAAGTTAACAACCTGTATAAACAGGACCTAAACAAGTGTCTATCCTTTAGATAACACTTCAAACCTTTTATTTTACCCTTGGCTACTTTTCAATTGCATATTTAAATTGATTTACATATAAATACGAAGAATAAACAAAAAATAATAAAACCAAAAAAAGCCCCCCAAAAACCCAGTGATATTTTTTTTAAACCCGGGTTTTTTCCAACCTTGGGTAAAGACAAAATTTAATGTTGTGTTTAATATTCTTATGACCTTGAGCAGTTAGTTTAGCACCCTACACGTATCCCCAATCGCCTTGGAGACACGCCCAACATTCTAGATCTCCTTCTAACCTCTAACCCTTCGGCTTATTCTGTTGATCTGTTCTCTCCGTTGGGCTACTCCAATCACAATCTTATTTCTATATTTTGTCCTATCGCTTCTGTACAGCCTCTGGACCCACCGAGGAGGCGGTGTTTCTGGCATTTTGCTTCAGCTCGGTGGTACGACCTGAGGATGGACTTTTCCGATTTCCCGTGGAATGATTACTGCCTCCAGGAGAGAGACTCTCCAATAGGAGTGTGACCAGCGCATCACGGAGATGATTGTCTCTGGAATGGAGGCACACATTTCACGTACTTTCTCCACCCAATATGCTAAAAAGCCTTGGTTAAATCACGCTTGTTCTCGTGCTATCAAAGATGAAGAGGTGCCTCACAAAAGGTACCAGAACCTTTGCATTCCTGCTAATCATGATCTTTACATTTCCACCCATAATCATACCAAATCTATTCTCTGACTTACCCAAAACTCCATTAACAGAAAACGTCAAAAACTTGCTTACTCTAATTCTTCCAGGGATTTCTGGCACAAAGTCAAAAATATCTCTAACAGTTTTACTTTTCCAACTGTCACACCTCTCCTTACTCTTGATGGCAGCATTGCTGTCGCATATGTCTAAGGCTGAATCGCTCAGATTTTCTCAACTTTACTCTGAACGATTAAGGGCATATTCCTTCTACTCATCTCCCCTCTGACTCCACTATGCCTGTTATTAAAATTCTTAAGAGCGATGTTTTCTATGCCCTCTCTGGCCTTAATTAACCCTCAGCAGGCTTATGGAGCCGATGGAGTGCCTCCTATAGTCCTTAAAAACTGCACTTCTGTGCTGAAACCCTGCCTGATCAAACTCTTTCGTATCTGCCTCTCAACATCTACCTTTCCTTCATGCGGGAAGTACGCCTACATACAGCCTGTGCCTAAGAGGGGTGACCGTTCCAATCCCACAAATTACCGTCCTATAGCTCTACTTTCCTGTCTATCTAAAGCTTTTGAATCAATCCTTAACCGGAAGATTCAAAAGCACCTTTCCACTTCTAATCTTCTATCTGAATGCCAGTATGGGTTCCGCAAGGGGCGTTCTATTGGTGATCTCCTTGCCTTCCTAACTAACTCTTGGTCATCCTTAGCCGTTTCGGTGAAACTTTTGCTGTTGCCTTGGGCATCTCAAAAGTTTTGGACAGAGTCTGGAACAAACCTTTGCTTTCTAAACTACCCTCCTACGGATTCTATCCTTCTCTCTGTACTTTTATCTCCAGTTTCCTTTCTGGCCGATCTGTCTCTGCTGTGGTAGACGGCCACTGTCCTTCCCCTAAACCTATCAACAGTGGTGTCCCGCAGAGCTCTGTTCTATCTCCCACTTTCTTTCCGTTGTTCAATAGTGATTTTTCGAATACCTGTTATATCCACTTCTACACTGATGAGTCTGCTCAGCATTACTCAATATCATTTAACAGAAGACCCTCCCTACAGGAATTACAAGATTCTAGGCTTGACGCTGCAGAACGCTTAACCTTAGACCCTGCTATTTCTGAATGGGGCAGGAGGAACTTGGTGTCCATCAATGCCTCAAAAACTCATTTTCTCCACCTGTCAATTCGACAAAATCTTCCAAACACCTATCTCTTATTCTTCGAAAACACACAGCTGTCCCCTTCTACAATATACATTTTCGGTCTGTCCTTAACTCAAAATCTAAACTGGAAACTTCACACGTCCTCTCTTGCTAAATCAGCTTCCTCGAGGTTAGGCGTTCTGTATCATCTCCGCTAGTTCTTCTCCCCAGCACATATGATGTCCATATACAAGTGCCTTGTCCGCCCTCGTATAGAGTATGCATCTCATGTGTGAGGAGGCTCCACACACACTGCCTTACGAGACAAGAGTGGAAACGAGCAAGGCTTCAGCAGCCTTTGAGATTCAAAATACCCTTTTGTGATAGGAAATACAGCTGTTTGAGAAAAGACCTGCTGACTCTTGGGAACGCGAGGAACGTTTCCAAAAAACAAGAAATTTTGAGCAGATAAATGAGTGTAGAAAAATTATTTACCTGATGCGAAGGGGAAGGACTGCAGGGGAATAACATATATGCCTACTTTTAAAGGAAAACCAGGAACTTCCGGTGGAAAACAAAACAGAAAAGAGGCTCTCCAGTTGTGGTGAGCAACAGGAACCTTTGGTGATAGAACATGAGACAGCTGTACCTTACCAGACAGAGCAAACAGGACTCGCAAAAGAAGATATCAATTTAACTAATGATGAGGCTTCGTATTAAAAGTCATGGCAATACTGATTCTCCCTCAATATATATATAAAAAAAAAAAAAAGAGGCAATTCCTCGGGGACCTTAGTAGATTAAGTCTTGAAGGGCGGATCAAGGGAACTAAGAACATGAAGCGGAAGGTAACAAACACTCTCGGAGGAATACGATTACGGCGACAGAATCTCACTTTCTCCCCAACATCTCAACAGTGACCCCCATGTGGAAGGTGGAAGCCGGTGTTCCACGGGTCATAAACTTGCCGTGTAACTGGGACGTCATCCACTTCACTCTGATAGCTAACAAGACCGCCAGGCCGCAGCTGACAGTCGGCAACGCCACCTTTCCCTTGGGCCCGCTCTCTGCATCCCAACCTTGCCTCATTCTCAGCTTGAAGAGAAACCACACAGCCACTCCTCGCCTGGTGAGTTTGAAAAGCTATGACTTGGCTGATCAACTATCCCTCCATCAATTCAATCATAACCTGCAGTAGTCACCATTCTGTATATTTACTTTCCAACAGCTTGATTTCATACACAAGGTCAGACAGTCATGCAGCTCGCCCTTACTAACTCAGGTGACGTCTACACGGGAGACTGTCGTGGAAATGGGTTCCGCGATCACGAACTTCACGCTGTCAAGCCTCAACATCACAGACGCCTTCACGATTCAGCAGCACCTCTACCTTCAGGAATGGTCACCACCGACCGAAGCAGGTGAGGAGAGATCATTATATTTGTACAATTTTCAGTTTCCTCCAAAATGGACACCGCAAAAACAACCCAATTGACGTTAAGAAAATTATTCGAAAGATTTTTTATTCTATGACTTCCATTTTTTTTAGGTGTAGCCTAAAGGGCCGGTAGGCTCTCTGGGGGACCTCTTGGCCGAACCAGCCCGTTGGTGACGTTGGTGAATTATATCTAAAAGGGCTACCGAGATGCCTGACTCTTGCTTGGGTCATGCTCCATCCCGGTGATCAACTTAGACGAAGTTCTGATATAAATATGGTACACTCTGGATATTTCAAAATTAAAAAAATTAGTGTTGGTGTCTTCAACTCTACGAATGCTTCTAATATTGAATACACTTATTTCTAATAAATAAATAAAATAATTAAAAAAAAAAAATTAGTTGGATAAAATTAATTACTGCTAAAACACACACAAAAAATCGCTTGCGCGCGTGCACACACACACACACACACACACACACACACACACACACACATTCGCGTTCTTCGATGCCTCGAAAACTCCACCTGATAACTCCACACAATCTTCCAGACATCTATCCCCCACTCTTCGATACTATATATATATATATATATATATATATATATATATATATATATATATATATATATATATATATATATATATATATATATATATATATATATATATATATATATATATCTCTCTCTCTCTCTCTCTCTCCACTGAATGAAGTGAATATTTAATTTTCGATAGAAACTTACCTCTTATTTATTTACATTGTTCTTGATTTACGCGACCTTTTCAAGGACACAAAACTCGTGTAAATCGAGTTACCTGTGTGCGTATATATATATATATATATATATATATATATATATATATATATATATATATATATATATATATATATATAATATATATATATATATATATGAAAGAAGATCACTGTTCATTTCATATATCTGGTTAGTAAAGATTCAAACAATACTTGTCATTCACCTTGGAGTATTTACAGATAGCCAAGATTTCAACAGCTGGACAGTCGTATTTCTTGTCTTCTTGTGGACGGCTGCGGTGAGCAACGTCATTCTCTTCTGTTGCCTCAGAAGGTAAAGCATACCAGTGCCTCCAAACTAATCTATCCTGGCACACATGTAATATTTCGCTGGCTTAATTGTATGTTTCATGTAAGTTCTATAAGATACGGTGTGATGTTGTGTGTGTGTGCTATGATAAAGGCTTACTTCCACTTGTACCAATTACCCCAGTGCTTCCGATATGAATCATGAATAGCATTCCTAGATGGGACACCTTGAGCCTCTGTTCAAATCACGGCCAGGGGAATAGACTCACATTCGACCTAACAGTTCATCCACTCATGCAGTATGGATTAAGGAAGGAGACCACATGAAACCCGAAGAAGGTGAACAGTAACAATCCGGTATTTCCCGATAAGGGGACACAGTTCACCAAAACTTCAAAAAGTCAAAGCAGGAATGGGACACCAAAGTAAAATATGGCATTTAGCTAATACCAAAAAAATTGCATAACTATTCTTGTAATGTTCCTCCAGTAGTAAATTACTGATATATAGGTGTTTCGCAATCAATGGGAACAAAAATTAATTAAAAGCAAGTACTCAAACTCTAACCACTCAGATTTTTTCATAAATGATTCTATATCCAATATTTTTGCTTTTCACTATCAAATGTTTTCCATTTTTTTACAGCTTTCTCAACCAGACACACGCCAGCATGTGAGTTAATTTTACTGCCTTTGACACAATAATTTTCTCTAGGTGGTAAAATTTGTAATAAGTTGTATATACGGCATTATTTGGAGGTATATTAGACTAAAGAACCTTGTAATGTATAAATAGTAAAAAAATCCCTCGTCTAATAAAAAAAAAAAAAAAAACATTCACATCAACAACGTTCACATCACTTAAGCACTTTCTCTGCAAATAGCAACACTCCACCTCTGAACCCAGCATGGCTCCCCGCGGCACCTGCCATGCTGCTGCCCTCTCTGCCGCTGCCCGCCCCTTGTCTACCCAGAATGAACACCAACCACCATTTCTCTGAGATGCGAGATGCCATCTACGAGGACATAGATGACTAATAAGTCTCAGCCCACCAATTCGTTACTCGAGAAATCACACCATGGACGAGTCAAGGGCTGAGCAACATGAGGTTCTGTTACAACCCGTGCTAAGTTTTCCTATTGTCATTGGTAATGTACGAAATATGTCAGGCACATTACTGAAATATTTTGGAACACGGTTTTCTTTTACTATTTTCTATCTTTGTCAATCAATCAATCAATCAATCTCTCTCTCTCTCTCTCTCTCTCTCTCTCTCTCATATCTATATCTATCCATCTATCTATATCTAGCTTGATTTACATATATAAGTGTGTTGCCTTCAGCTTCAATCCTCTGTTTTTAATATGTTATAATCAAGTGAGTTTCACAGTTGTAAGAGTGACGCAACACAAGGTTAAATTATGGTTAAGTTTTTTTCACGTTCTGTTGGTATATAATGGTAGCGAGCTTATTGAAGTTAAGTAACAATATTATTTACACTTCGTCATTCTGTTGGTAATGGTTACAGAGTTACTCTACAATACTGATTACAACTCATCATTCCAATCACCAGACGGGCCTACCCAATCACAATTAATTTCATAAAATATATGTAGATATAAATATATGTAGATATAGAGTCTTGGCCATAGCTAACAAAACTACCCTAGTCAAGCTTGCTTTTTTTTTTTTTTTCTTTTTTTTTTTTTTTTTTTTTTTACGTCTTTTTGCCTGTTGCGCCGGTAGGCATCTTCCTGGTGGGGCCTGATGGTCTGCCCAAGGCTTCTTCCAGGTGGGGTCTGATGGTCGGCCCAGCCCGTTCTGGCGCAGGCGAGTGTTTATAGTGGCGCCATCTTGCACTGGCTCATGCTGCCCCCCGGAACTCGTTCTTGATTCACTTGGACGGCTTCCTCAAGAGTCCGGGTTGAAGGGTGGTCTTCAGGACAGCATGTGGGTAGTTTTAAGCCACTCGGCGGTGACTGAAAAATCCGAGTAGTAGCGTGGGGATTCGAACCTGCGTCGTCCATCACGCGGTGAATGTGGGCCCAGTACGCTACCAGTTCGGCCACCGCCTACCCAAACAGTGTACAGCTTCTACTCTTGTACGATAGACAACGAATTTGTGAGGAAACACGTTGAACATAATTCTCATTTTAATTCACTCAGTCATGAAGACTGTATAAACTTTAGGTTACAAGGCACTCATTGATTTTACATGAAATAAATTTTGATCTGTCATTCTTTAATCAGTCCTATCTAACCCAAGTATGACTTGTATCATATTACTGAACAGAGAGAAAAACGTTGGGTGTAACAGGAGTTGAAAAACGAGCATCATTGACTCTGGAACAAACAAAGGTTGATGATACCCCGATGACGATAATGTATATGAAATGGACCTGGGCGTAGAACTGACAACAAACGGACAATCATAGTGACATATCAACACCTGGAAATCGCACGAAAAGACAGAGGAGACCAGAGAACAAAGTGTAAAGATGAAATCAAAAGCATTAGCCTGAGCGGGATGGAGTACATTAACATCAAAGAGATGAAGATTGTGAAAGACCATTATCCTGCAGTGGGTTAGTAATGGCTGATGAGGAGGAGATACCTATGAGCGAAGGCAAACTAGAACACAAGGAAAATGGGAAGTGGTGAATGGGCGATGAAGAAGTGACTATCAAAAGCTAAAAGGTAAACAGATAGAGGTAAAGGAGTTCAATTAAGAGGAAGTGACGAATGGAAGGTGGGCAAATGATGGAGAATGTGGGTGGTGGGTGGGGAGTGTATGGGGAGGAGGAAGCGTGGGGTAGGGGGGCGGTAAAGTGCATTGTGTTGGGGTGCTTGCTAACGCCATGCCTTCCCCCTTCCCCCCTCACCAGGCCAGTTGCACAAGACTTACTTTTGCTCATTCCTATTCTATCCAAATCCCTTATGCAAGAGTTAACTAATGACTTCAGTTTTTTTAACCCTTCTGCTGGTAAACTCTGGACCAGCCTTCCCGTGATGTAAAAAAAATAAATCTACTCTACTTGATTTATTTATCGTTAAAACCATTTGATATCAGCATTATTGAGAGAGAGAGAGAGAGAGAGAGAGAGAGAGAGAGAGAGAGAGAGAGAGAGAGAGAGAGAGAGAGAGAGAGAGAGAGAGAGAGATGCAATATCTTTGAAACTAAAAAAAAAATGGCAGGGATTTAAAAAACGAAATGGCAATGGAGTTAAAGAGATGAAAGTGGAAGAGGTTGAAAAATAGTAAAAAAAAAAATGTCTGTTCACTTACATTACTACGTGAAACATCTCGACTAAAAAAAAAAAAAAAAAAAAAAAAAAAAAAAATACAGGAGGAGGAGGAAGAGGAGGAGGAATAACCCTGGAGGCAATTACTATATTGGCGGATGAAGGCAAGACTGAAGGCGAGAATGGAGGAAAATATGAGAGGAATCCTATCTGTTTACAAATGCGTGACACCTTAAAAGTTTGTGGAAAGCTTAATTACTAATATAGCATCAGCCACATTAGCGGCTTCGGCGCTATATCGATTAAAATCCCACCGATGGAGACTGTGGGGAAGAGGGTGAATTTTGGGTCAACAAGTGGAGCGGTGAAGCATGAGGGGATAGAAGGCATGCAGGCAGGCGTAAAGGTCGTGAAAAGTGATGCCTGAAGGTGTAGTGTGAGGGGAACGCATGGGAGGAAGACTGTAAGGGAGGGTGAGTTTGGTTATGAGTGGCAGGAACGAGTTGTTGGTTGGGTTTATGTAATCCAGAGGAAAGCTAAGAGAGCCAAGTAACAGAAGGATGGAGCCAAAGGTAAGAGGCCTGGAGGAGTGTTGCTCCCCTCCTGCCGCAAACAGCATCAGGTGGGAGGCTTTTCTTCCCGGCGCAATCCCTTCCCATGATGGTCAGAATGACGTCTAGTTTTCGCGACTCCACTATCCTGATGAGGCACATCCCTTGGCCAAGGCAGCCGGCCAGGCAGACTCTCTTCTGCTGACGCCCAACACTCGGTCACCCACAGAGGTCTAATGAGGGAATCTGTGTATCCTCCACGGCCTGGGCAAGATTGGACCACAATGAAGTGTTGGTGTGATGGGTGTTACACAAGAATAGCGTCTTTTTCTCACAAATGTATATTCCATGCGTCAGTAAAAGAATGAAACACAATCGGAATGTGTTTCAGCTCCATCTTCGATGAATGCATACTGTGCAATAGATTATTCAGCCGCTTCACATTGTCCTGAATAAGTCTTGGGTTACTCCCGGGTCGTGTGGTGCCGCAGAGAGACTTTTCCTGGCCTCTCCTCCTTCCCTCCTGGAGTCAAGGTTCCCTCCTCCTCAACTTGTCCCAAATTTATGTATGGATTATTCAGAGTGAGACTCGCACCGACTTTAGGGCAGTGTACAGGTCTGATCTTCAGATTACTTCCCAGATTTATGGGAGACAAGCAATGTTGACGATATGAGTAACGCTCCTCGCCCCCTCCTTTAATCTCGTCTCTGCCAGCCTCCCCAAAGTTGATGAAAGCACAAAGAAAAAATCATTCACTTCTGGAGGTGATGCCAAACTGCCTCCCTCCCCTGGCACAGCAACACAAAAAATTAGGTCTCTCGCCTCTCAAATGTATGCCATGAGGAGACACGTACGGGACCACAAAGTATTATTTTCCATTAAATATACAACATACATTACATTTTCATAAATAAACAATGAAAGCGGAATCCATGTCACCTTACATATCACTTGTTATCACATATCTCATTTGGAAACAAGTTATCATCAGTTACCGCAAGACAATGCGAGAAAGAAAGTAAGCGCAGGAATGAGTGTGGCGAAAGAAAAAAACGTTGACTAAAGGTAAGAAAACATATTAACGATTGCTAATACCACAACTCGCTGAATAGTAAGTGACCCAGCCGTGGCGAGGGAGGGACGAGAGATGCTGGGATGGGAAAAGGGATGCCGTGGTAGAAACGGGAATGTTGGGGTGAGAACAGGGATGCTGGGGTGGGAACAGGGATGCTGGGGTGGGAACAGGGATGCTGGGGTGATAACAGGGATGCTGGGGTGGGAACAGGGATGCTGGGGTGTGAACAGGGATGCTGGAGTGGAAAAAGAGATGCTGGGGTGGGAAAAGGGATGCGGTGGTAGAAACGGGAATGTTGGGGTGAGAACAGGGATGCTGGGGTGGGAACAGGGATGCTGGGGTGGGAACAGGGATGCTGGGGTGGGAACAGGGATGCTGGGGTGGGAAGAGGGATGCTGGGGTGGAAACAGGGATGCTGGGGTGGGAACAGGGATGCTGGGGTGGGAACAGGGATGCTGGGGTGGGAACAGGGATGCTGGGGTGAGAACAGGGATGCTGGGGTGGGAACAGGGATGCTGGGGTGGGAACGGGGATGCTGGGGTGGAAACAGGGATGCCGAGGTTTGAACGGGGATGCTGGGGTGGGAACGGGGATGCTGGGGCGGGAATGGGGATGCTGGGATGGGAACAGGGATGCTGGAGTGGGACAAGAGATGGTGGAGTGGAACAAGAGATGCTGGGGTGAAACACAAAACAAGGGAGTTATGCAGTCTGGGGATGGGTGTGAGAGGAGGAGGGGGCGGAGGGAAGAATGATGAGGAAACTGTGTGGTTGGGGCGGGAGGGGGGGTGGGGAGGTAAGAGGGGAAGATGGATGCTGGCGAAATACAGTCACACAAGCTGAGGGAGTTTTGCAGCCTGGGGAAGGAGGGGAGGCAAGTTGAGGAGTAAAGGGGAGCAAAGCGTGGGAAACAGAGAGGGAGTAGAATACTGTTGGAAGGGGAATGTGGAGAGAGGGCAGAGGAAAAGTAATATACATTTAATCAAAGTTTCCTTCAATGTGTTTAATTAACTTTCCCTGGCCAGACTCACACAGGACTACAGAACCACACATTTGAGTACACAAGAAACACTAAAACTATCTCAAGTGGAAACAGACAATAACCAGTGTTGAACTTATTTACATTTATCAGTAATTCCTCCTAAGTGTTGATGTTTCTTTGCAACCATCCACCCCACCGTGCCTCCTCCTCCTTCACCCGACTTGCACAGGGAAACAGAAGCAGACACCTGAAGACTTGGAACACGCTGAAACCCTGCCAAACAACAACTGAACTCTTCTACTTGTTTCTCTCTCCCATGCCTTCATCCAGTGATACAACTATACGGCTATGGTGCCTAAAATGGGTAGGTAGGGCATGGACGTGTTACTATACTGATTTACTCTCTTATGATACATGTGGTTTTGGTTTCACATGCCACATTCTTTATTTACCTACTAACCTAATACACACACACACACACACACACACAAACACAAGGGGAGATGCTTGAGAGACACAAAGAAGTATAGCTTCCCGCAAAGAAATGTAGAGGTTTGGAACAGTCTGAGCGAGGATATAGTATCAGCGAGGAGTGTGCAAAGCTTTAAAGATAAATTGGATAAATGCAGATACGGAGACAGGATCACACGAGCATAATGCCCAGGCCCTGTCAAACTACAACTAGGTAAATACACACACACACTAAAAAAAAGAATCCCACTTCCTCTATTTCAAAACCCCTACTCTCTTCCCCCAAGTTCCTCTTCTAAACCCCACCCCGGCAACTCCTGTATGTTTCTCCACTTACTCAAATAACAGGCAGAATTGATCCCATCACAGACAGAGGGGAGACTAAATTTGAATTAGGCTCGTGTGTGAGCAGGAATCATTTGGTGAATTTGGTGCTGATGAGACGTCCCATGTGTGACAAACCAAGCCTTGAGGGTGGGGGAGGAGGGTCTCTCTCTCTCTCTTTCTCTCTTGAATGTGGACAAAACCAAATCGTTTATGATCGATGACATGATCAGCACGAAATAATAGCACGAAATTTGAGTAAACAAAAAAGAAACTTAGACTGCACCACATCTTCCTTCACCAACGTTGTTGAACGAGAATAAAATAAGATCCTACCTTCAGTGATCCAGTGCAACACGACTGATTCCTTTACAAACAGACTCGACTGCCACAAACAAGAAATAATGGCACAAAACTAAAGTGTTAACAAGTAAATTCAGACCATCAATTTTTTTCTTTGCCAACATTATAGCACAAGAATGGAATAAACTCCCACCTTCAGTGATCCAGTGCGACACGATTGATTCATTTTTTCACTTAGGTTTAATTTAGGATAGACCACCAGGTCTTAACCATAGGGTCTGTGAAGGCTGAACATCTATGTAAATCTATGTAAATCTGTCCATATCTCTCTCTCTCTCTCTCTCTCTGTTAAGAAATTGATAAATGTATAATAATAACATCAATATAATAATCTGTAATAATAATAATAATAATGATAATAATAATAAGTAAACTGCATAATAAGCGTTCAGGTATTAATGTAAATAAAGCAGTGAAAGGGAGGCAGGCCATAGGGTTAATAAAGAACATCCCAAGAGGTACAGTAGAAGTGTAAGCATTTGGGTATAGAGGGCACAAAGGAAAAGTACAGTTATGCCAACCTTGACTGATGCCTCACAAACAAGGGTATGGACGGAGTGACAACAGGTTAAGGGTATGTGCAGTAGAGATGAACCACTTGAGAACTGATGTGTGATTAATGAGATGGGATGGAGTCACTAATAATGATGTGCATAGGAGATATGGTATGAATGTTGGATTTAAAGGTGGGTGGTTGACATGGAACACAAGAGAGATGGAGAGGTGGATTGTGTGTACCTAACCCTGGAGAAAGACTTGATGAAATACTCAGCCGTTCACTGAGTTGGCTTGGCCTTTAAGATGATGGAGGATGTTGATACCGTGATGTTGTAATAGAGTAATTTATGGGGGCAGGGGGTGGCCGGGAGATCAATGGTGAGGTGGACTGATAGGAATGAAGAAAGCATGAGAGAGAAGCAGGAGTGGGGATGTTGATGTCATAGAGGAAGTGAACAGACATAGAGAGTTTGAGATTGTTGGACTGTGGTCATCTATCCAAGAGTAGAGGATATCAGAGCTGTAGATCAATGGATGATGATTTTCCTGAACACGGCGAGACGTTATGTAAACAACTTCAAATGCAAGACTGAGTAGGACTATAATAGCGGCTTCATTTCCATCTGTTTAAATGCATAGAATCATGGTGAATAATTGTTTCAAAAAATCATTCATATTTACTAGAAAATTTCAGTTTATAATTCTTCAGCATCCTTCAGGTTTTCTTGCTCAGAGGCTGCTGTATTCTCATTCCCCATCACCAGATGACAGTCACCTCCCTGAAGATGCTGCTTCCACCACAGCCCTGGTACAGAATTGCTAATGCAGGAAACACCTGTAAGGTCAATGCTGGAAACATTAGTGTACCTGAAAGGCAAGTCAGGTTAGGACCCTCCCAGTGCCTACCACCTAGACAAAAATGACGGCTTCTTTATTTACCTTGACACCACGTGGAGGTGTCGCTGCTGAGGTCCCGCGGCGCTGTCCCTCGACGAGGCATGCAAGGTACTCACCTGTGAACAATGACATGGGGGTTAGACAATTACTTCTGTTACACAAATCAGCAAATTAAGGGCATATATGATCAGCAAGACACTTGAGGGCGCAGATATTTTTAACAAAATAAAAAAGAACATGAATATTTATATTCCTAAGAGCGGCAGTATATATCTTAAGAAGACTCATGATATATTACAAATGTGTCGATTTTAGAATATTAATCTTTTACCTTATTTAAACCAAGAATATAAATTACTTTAATAGTTTTTCTACACCTCTTTTTTAAATAAAGTGTATCAATAACATAATCATGATGAAAATAGTTCATCTATCATATCCATTTCTAACATTTTTCATCCACAATGCCATTCCTCCAATGAAACTCTCATCTAAGTAGCCTTGAATAAGAGGTCTCCATTTACTCTCACCTGGCTGGGTCTGACGAGGTATTTGGTTTGGTTGGGTCAGGTGGACAGGTTAGGTTAGGCTACATCAGATGAGGGCAGGTTATTTTGCCCCAAGGATGGTGGGGCATGGATTCCTACTCTTAATTCTGGTACAAGGGCCACATAGGAATGCCACAGTAAGGAAAAAGAGGATCTCACAAAGCTTCAACAAAGGCAAACTGGATGAAACATCCTTGTGACAGATGGTGGCCAAAATGAAAGAGATCCTCCAAAATTCAATTCTTAGGCTACACTCCAATGAAGAGCATAGAAAGGGAGGAGACACATGTCATTACCAACATAGAGGAAACTCAAAATTATTACTTTCCAATGCAAAAAGGAAGGCTACAGGCTTGGGGAGGTGGTGGTCAATGTGCGGGTGCGGCGTCAAGGAGGACCAGGGTTCATATCCTGCCCGCCACTACAAGCTGACAATTTTTAGCCATTTGCTGAGTGGCCTAAGACTACATACATGCTGTCCTGACAACCACCTATCAACCCTGACTCTAAGATTCTCTCTCTAAAAGAGGATAAAAGATGAGCTCCAGGGGGCAGCATGAGCCAAGAAAGATGGGGCCACTGTAAACACTTGCTTGTGCCATTAAGGGCTGCGGCCAACCACCAGGCCCCATGAGGAGAGCCTACCAGTGCCATAGGTGGAACGGAAGTGTTGTAAGCACACCGAAGGATGTTCATGGCAACCAGGTGGAAGATCCAGCACATGTGGCACACAGCCTCAAGGCACAATAGGCGTGACGCACAACCCCCCCACACCAGGCCATCCCAGCACTACAAACAACTTGACCACAGAGCTACAAAGAAAAAACAAGGAGTGCTACCATTAGGGAGGCTGCCGGGGGCCACACAGGGACAACACCAGGCCATCCCAGCACTACAAACAACTTAACATGTGGAGCGACAAGGTCCACTTAAGCTAAAACCACAGGGGACGAAATTTAACAAGGGACATTTCCTTTCTCTTGCTTCTTACATTGCTAATAAAAGGAATTAAGTGCCGTGTCACGATTAAAACTAACACTGAAACTACATTCCCCTCACCTTGCCGCTGAGCTCGGCGTGGCACCGGTCTGACACACGTTCACTTCAGGTCCTTCACAGTTCACACGAGGCCTTGGAGCACAGCAGACTGGGTATCATTAACGCGCCGGTATCTGCCTCCTGCTTAACTTACGCACTTTAGCAGTTGATCAAGTAGGAGAAGAACTATCAGCACGTTAATTAATGGCACCAATCTTGAGCCAATAACACAAGCAGAAGGAAGAGTGTTAAGGCGAGACACGAGTTGGGCAAGGACTGGTATCATTAACGGTTATATATCTTGTTTCCTGCTTAACTTGGATACTTTAGCAGATGATCAAATAGGAGAAGAAGAATCAGCGCGTTAAAGAAACCAAAAGGAAGAGTGTTAAGGCCAGACACGAACACGGGAAGGACTGGTATGATTTATTAGCAAACATATATCTCTCGTCTCCTGCTTGTCTTGGGTACCTTAGCAGCTGATCAATTAGTAGAAGAGATATCAGTGCGTTAATGACACCAATCTTGACCCGTAGAACTAGTTAGAAAGAGGAAGCGTGTTAAAGTTAGACACACGGATCACAGCACCGCGGGATGACACTCCAACGCCGCATGGGTCGAGCACGTGGCCGCCAGTAACTATAGTATCGTACACGTATAGCTTAAATTATCGTATGCGGGTGTAAATTGTCGTATTGAATTATAAAACCAATATTTGCCGTACGTATAGGTCAGCACAGATCATTCATGGCTGTCTTCACACTTTGTTTATATCTGTGCACTCTTTCCTATGGTTTTCCGAGAGGTTTAAAGGTTAGCAAAAATCAAGTATGCACGATAACGCACTCCTCGGACAGCACCAGCATTACCAATTGTCGTACTCAGCACATTGTAGTTTCCGGTTTCTGCCTCATAACTATCACAAAACACATCAGTAATTTACGGCTTCAAGAATAACTTCAATTGAATATCGTTATGGGTGCGGGTATGACAGTTTTGGGGTTAAAACTGATAACTGCAATATTGTGAGCACGACAATCTGTAGTCTACAGCAAAAGCCTGGGAAAATGATTGCCGATTGAGGCTGAGAAAGTAGAAAATAATACATATACGTAATGAAACGAACCAATAAATGTACCAAATTGAGGAACTGCACCCTTTTCCGTCTCAGCAGACATGCAGTTGAAGTTGTTGTTTTCAGAAATCCGAATGTTTGTGAAGGGATTTGTATCGTCTAGAATCAATAGTCCTGAGCAAGTTTGGTTGTTTTAATAATAAGTAAATACACAAGATTAAGGAACTAGTACACCATCATTTTCCGTCTCAGCAGAGGTAGATGACGAAGACGAGGACCATCATCAGTGCCGAAGTTTTCATCCCCGAAAGTGTGTGATTGAAGTGGTGAACATGGAGTCGTTTTTTTAAATTACCATATGTGAACATTTAGAAGATCCCCCACGGCTTTGCTTTAAACTCAGGGTGTACCTTACTTATAATTGAAAGATACAACTAGCTGGTAATGTTCTTGTGGCAGACATGGCGAGAGGGAAGCGCGGGCCGAATGCAGAATTTTAGTTTTGTTGGCCTATCCCAGCACCGTTATAAAGGCGGAAACAGCGGGAGTCCAAACTGGCATAATTCACAGGTTTCCTCCCTTTCCCAACCACCACCATTGAGACAGAAACAGTTGATGAGTGACACGAATTCAAAGCTCTTATCCCTTTCCTTACCACTGTCATTGAAGCAGAAACCGTGGAAATTAAGTGTGGCAAGAACAGCTTTTTACCTTTCCCTACCACCATTGGAAGTCAAGTGTGGCGAGGATATCCAATTTTCCCCCTTCCCCACCTACCACTGTTATTGGGGCAGAAACAATGGGAATCAAGCGTTACACGAATGAACAGGTAGTGATTATCTCTTTTCCCAACCACCAGGTGAGAGAGAACCGATCATAAGGGACACAGTGGGAATCAAATGTGGCAGATATGTCGTACAGTGTTTCCCTCTTCTCCACCATCGATGTTATAGCAGACAGAGGACGTGGGAGTCAAGTGTGGGATGAATGAAGTTTTTATCCCCTTTTCCCACCACGGCCACCGGAAGGAGCAACATATATGGGAGTCCTGCATCACAGTCCCTCACCGGCCTGGTAAGTGTTGTTTAAATTCCTGTTGATGTAGCTGTTAAGACCTTATTGACTGTTTTACGGTGACAGGGAACTTGGACCATACCTTTTGAAAGAAAAAAATGATTAGTCTAATTATTATTCAGTGTTAATTATTGATGAAATGTGCATGGTTACTCAACAACAACGACACTAGCAATGGTAATGAAGTTAATAGTGATAATGGAAGTAAAAATGATAACTCCAAGAGCAGAAAAATTACATAGATAAGATTATGAATTACTTGGCACAATTCTTTAATGTGGCACAACCAATAAGGCTATAACAATGTAGCCTAATACGATGCTACGATACAAAAACGTGAATATACAAGAAACAGGACAATAATTTATTCCAATACAGAGTACCTATACAACACGGCCACTTATATGATTAGCTATCAAGCATGTCACCGAGAAGCTAAAACAATGACATTATCTCTGAGGAGTAAATTAGGCTAAAAGCTACTAATTTCTCTTTCCCTCCCGGTATACGCTTTGTAAGGATTAATATATTACTGTTTTTTTTATTTTTTATTAGGTTTTGGTTGTTGGCTAGTAGGGAATACACGGAGCCTTGTTTTCATTAAGGGTGTGAGGGGTCGGCCAGATACTTGATACTGAAACATTATGTAAAAAGTTGCGTAGAGTTGTTGTTTTCATGATTTTTTTTTTGTTATGTAATTTTCTATCTTCCTTTTAAATTTTCACCACGAAGCCTCACCATAGAACGAAGATGAACGTTTAAACGTGTGCTCAGCTAATAGTTTCATACAGTTTTCAACCATAAAGAGCGGCCTGGCTGTACTAATGATGTGACCATGGAGGGAAACATATTGTATAGCCTAATAGAATTCATGAGCCAACGTTTGTGGCAATAACTATAAAATTACTGCTATGAAAAACGAAAATAAGAAACTGCCTCAACATTGTTAGGTGAATGGAATCTTTAAAACTACACTGAAAAGACGAAAAATACGGGGCCGTTGCCTATAGCGCCGGTAGGACATAAGATGTTGCTAAACTTGCACTACTCGACGATGATTGAAAATTGCCAGCGTGCATCAGTGGGAGTCGATTCTAGAAAGCTATCAAAATACAGAAGAGAGAGAGAGAGAGAGAGAGAGAGAGAGAGAGAGAGAGAGAGAGAGAGAGAATGCAGTGTTCGTCGTCCCCACACTCTGCATTCTCAGGGATTGACTCATAAATAGCGGTGTTATAAAAAAAAATATATAGGAGGCTAATGTTGTTGAATGTCCTCGAGGTCAAATTGGGGTGACTGACTTTAAATCTGTGCTATTCAGCCTTGTGGACGGTTAAAGTGGACGAGACATTGTGAGGGACTGCTTCTTGGGTAAACGATGGATGTTGGATATTAGTACTTGTGAAATAAGGTATTAGTCAGAGAAGCATAATCTGTGTTAATTGTCTGAGTTGCTCAAGGGACAAAAAATAATATGGGCCTTATGGAGACGTGAACTACTGTACGAATGTTTATATAAGGAATCGTATGAACGCGTAAGATGAACCTCCACAAAACTGCTACTTTAATCCTCTTTATTTTATGTAGAATAAATTTATAAGATCAGATTACAGGGACAATAATCTGGTGACCATCTAAGCTAGGGAGCCCTTTCAGTATCTGCAATCGAGACTAACGTGGATTGAAGAACACCGAGCTTTTTAGGGGATACTGCAGATGGCGCATTGGATAGCTAAGGAGGGAGGGGACGTGTTGATGTTAGTGATAAGATAGTGGTAGAGATGGAGGTAAGGAGGGAAATGGTGGTGATAGTGGGGAGGAATAGGTATCATCGCTTGCTTAATGGTGTTTATAGTGGTGGTAAGGGTGTTTTAGTGATGGTGGTGGTGGTTAAGGCGATGGTGGTGTTGAGAGAAAGAGGAACGTGGAGAAATCTATGGTGGTGGTGATTGTGATGATGGTGGTTGTGGTAAGAGTATGATGATGATGGTTATAATGGTGATGGTGGTAGTGGTTATAGTGGTGGTAGAGAGAGCATGCCGGGTTAGATAGTGGTAGTGATGGAGACGGTTGGTGTGGTGGTAGGTTGGTAGTGCCGGTGATGATAATGGTGGTGGTGATGGTGATGAAGAGAAGGAAAGGGGAGCGTGTGTGTTTGTGTGTCAATAGGGAAGGAGGTGTGATTGCAGTGGTAAGACAGTGGTGAGTGAGTGATAGTGATGGGACTGAAGATGGAGGTGGTGATGACGGATTGGAGAGGAGCCGAGATACATGACATGCGTGATGGTGATAGTGGAAGATGGGATGGTGCTGAAGATGGAAAAGCTTATGGTGATGGAGAGAAGAGAAGATGGACAGGACAGAAGTTGGTGATGATGGTGGAGGTTGGGATGGTGCTGGAGATGGAAGAGATTAAGTTTATGGTGGGAACAGGAGATGAACAGGACTTGATTTGGTGGTGATGGTGGAGGCTGAAGTAGTAGTGATGGAAGTACTTAGGGTGGCACTGAGAATGAGGATGGAGGCGGCGGTGATGGTGGGGATGGAAGGGGGAACATGGGGTGATCAGTGTTCTGGGACAATAATCCTCCGGAGCAATATAACTGCTGACGAGGGTGAGGGGAGGCGAAGGGTGGGAAGGGTGGTGTAAGAAGATGAGGGAGGCGAAGGGAGATGAGAGTGGGAGAGGGTGGTGAGGGAGGGTGAGGATAGGGCGGTAGGTGAAGGGTGGTTAGGGATCGTGAGAAGGGTGTGGAATAGGGAGCTTTAAGGAGATGA
Organism: Eriocheir sinensis; assembly: GCF_024679095.1. Taxonomy (NCBI): domain Eukaryota; kingdom Metazoa; phylum Arthropoda; class Malacostraca; order Decapoda; family Varunidae; genus Eriocheir; species Eriocheir sinensis. Next base: position 15,880,023 of record NC_066534.1, on the reverse strand, counting down.
GGAAGGCGCAGGGAGATGAGAAAAGGAATGATGGTGAAGATTGGGTTGGTTGTTGATGGTGGCGAGAGGAAGATGAGAGATGATGTGAGTGGTGAGGAAGGTGAAGGCAGAAGAGATGAGACAACCATTATCGTTCATCGCCACCATCGTCACCATTATCTATCGTTATCACAATCGTCACACATCTCTATTACCATCGTTATTAAAGTCATCACCGCTGCCTATCTTCACCACCATCATCACCACCATCACCCTTGTCCTGTTACTGCAATACCTGACCGTCAGTGGAATAGTCTGAATACGAACCGAAAGTATAATAAAAAAAGAACGTAAAGTAATAATCAGACTCTTTCTTTACCACGTCGGCCCCGAACATTTGACAAGGCATTTTTAGAAGTTGCGAACATTTGCATGGATACTTTAATGACCCTGGTGGCAGTGTGACGAAGCTTCTGTACCATGAGCGTGGAATAACACTCCTAAGATTAATCTCCATCTCGGCCTTTGGTGATTGTTGATTTGAGGGGCGGAAGCTTCTGCGAATGTCGACCGATATGTAACCATGGGACCACGCGCACCCTTAAAAGTTGTGTGTGTTAGTCACCATTGCAGGCATCGTTAAGATCGCCGAGAAATAATGACATTTTCCAACAGTGATGTTAAACTTACTGTTCACCAACGAAGGCATTTAATTATTTTTTTTGTTAGCTCCGTAACTTTTTTTTTTCTCATTGTACATGGAACACTGTGATTTATTACCAACCGTTCCCCTCCAGAGGAAAAAGATGTATTAGCTTGAGCACCTTTGCATAAGTCTGGGTTAAGGGTAAGTGAGCTGAGAAAAGAAAACAACAGAACACAACTTTTTAACCCGACAACCCTAATTCCCAGTGTCAACGGAAAAAAAACCCTAAGAAAAGAAAGAAAACAAAGAACAATAAAAAAGAAAGAGAGAACGATATTTTAGCAGATTGCTGGCTAAGAACACAACAGAACACAGCTTTTTCTCCCAATAACCTTGATCGTCAGTGTCAACGGGAAAACTAAGGAAACAAAGAACATTGAAAAAAAGAAAGAAAGAACAGCATTTTAGCAGATTGGTGGCTAAGAAAACAACATAATAACTATTTTCACCCAACAACCCTGATGCCTATTGTTAACGGGAGAAAGAAAACAAATAAAATAAAACATTAAAAAGAAAGAAAGAGCGTCATTTCAACAGATTGGTGACTAATGTTTTTTTACTAATTTATATCAAGGCAGAAAGTCCAGGAAAACACCACTTACGCTTTACCCTCCTTTTTTTTTCACATCAAGGGAGGCAGCTCAAGGGCAAAAAAACAAAAAAGAGCAACAAAAAAGCCGACTAGACGCTGCTCCGACAAAAGAAGAAAGAACGAGAGGCCGAAAGAGATGTCAATTTCGGGTGGAGAGGTGTCTTGATACTCTCCCTGAGCCTCAACATGCAGACCAACACTAGTGAACCTGCACGATGCATTCATTTAGCACCTTTTCCCCTTCCCCTTTCCATAAGACATAAAAAAAGACTCGTAAACAAAAACTAAGCAGATTTGTGGCTGTTGAAGGTCTCACTCATTCACTACAATAGAAAAAAATGGCCCTCTGCTCTCCCCCCCCCCAAAAAAAACCCCACGATGTAAACTTGCACCATCATCCCCGGCTCTTTCGGTTTATCTTCCGTTAAAAAGCCCCGGAAAGACTAATAGCAACAATTAACTGCTGTAATGGAGTTTTAGATTCTTGTAAAGTTTTCAGTGAGAGCCTCGGCGTCGTTGCTTTGATGGTGCTCGGTATTTTACGTCGCTCGGGGCTGCGCGATAATGGAGGTTGAGCTGTGGGCCTTAATGGCGAATTAGGACTTGGCTTGGGCGTGGTATACTCACACACTTCCGCCTCTCTCTCACTTCAGCTATTTTCAAAGGCCCAAAAGAAGACCAATCAGATTTTCATAAGTGTTCTTTTAGGTTATTTGGTATCCAGTACTCACTTGAGATGTTATTCACGACATTTGACTAACACTCCTCTTGTTGAAACTATGCAAGTACATGGATCTCTTTGCTATGTCCGATCCTCTACCTCTCTCTGGCTACATGGAATACACTATTAAGATGTGATTCGCGAGTTTAGACTAGTACTCCTCTTTAACTAAACGAGTATATGGATCTCTTTACTAAGCCCGATCCCATACCTCTATCTGGCTCCATCAAATACACACTTAAAATGCGATTCAAGAGTTTAGACTATCCACTCCTCTTGTTAGCATTTCTTTTTACGTTCCTATGCTATAACTTTCTCTGGCTGCATCGATTTCTGGACTAAGATGCGAATTACGTGTAAGCAGATGTATCACTGCACTTGTTGAGCTATACACATTTCCGATGCCTACCCTGTCCCCATATATCTCTTCCCATTTACCTTTGACCTCTCTTCTGGCGGTTCGTTCTTTTTTATTTTGTTGGAGCAGCGTATAGCGGACTTTTTTTTGTAACTGTCTGTTTTTTTTTCTGCCCTTGAGCTGCCTCCCTTGTTCTAAAAAAAAAAAATAAAGACTCCTGCATTCCCGATTCCCTCCCTTTTTTGGCACTTCACTCGGCCCACCCATGACAAGCCTCTCCCTCGCTGCTCCTATTGGCGCATCTGGCACCGCTGTCGGGGCGTCGGAGGTGCCATTAATCCCACCCAGGAACATTAAGTGGGAGGGGAGGCGGCGGGTCGGGAGCACCACCCTCCGCGCCGCGTCTCCGGGGAGCGGGCGGGCGAGGGGGCGGGAAATGGTAATAAAAGGGACAAGACGGAATAGGTGTTGCCGCTGCGAGGGGAGGAAAAAGAGGGGAATAATGATGAGGGGAAAATAGAGAGGAAGGGACCCGTGTAAACTCGTGTTCGTCCGTATACCATAATCCTATTTTCATACCACCGTTGGGCGTCCGTAATTTAGCTACACTGAAAGGAGAGAAACAATATCACTCAAATATCAAAAGAAGAGAAACAATATCAAAAGAAGAGAAACAATATTAAAAGGAGAGAAACAATATCAAAAGGAGAGAAACAATATCCCTCAAATCGATCGAAACATGGAACGAACTTAAAAGATGTACATAGTTTGTTTTTCCACTTTTATGTGTGTGCGTAGTAACGATATCTTTTGTTTTCTTTGCGCATTTCTCTCCTCGTTGCTTAGTAATATAAAAATTGATGTTATTTACTTTAGACACAGTTATGCTATGCGCAGTCTGTTCAAGAGAGGAGCATCCATACACTTCACCATCCGATATTGACCTCTCTTTTGGATACTCGTCTCTGATTTCTCGTATAGGAACAGTGCTAGTGGACTTTTTGTTTTTATTTATTTTGTCCTTGAGCTCCTTCCTTTACTGTGGGAAAAACAAAAAAAGTTCAAAGGCGCAGCTGTTTGGTTCTCGTCAGGATGGGTGACCGAAGTGACCTGACGCTCTGAGGGTCCCCATCCTTCTACTGGTATGTGGTCCCCGAGTATAGGTGCTTGGCTGTGGCTTGGCTGTAGGGTGGTGGTGGTGATGGTGACGGTAGTGGTCATCATTTGGGTGTAATAGTAATAACAGGTGAAGGAAGGAAAGGTGATTGTTATGGTGATGGTGGTGGTGATACTGGTAGTGGTGGTTACTGCTTGGATGCAATAGTGGTAATAGTGACAGGGAGAAAGGAAGGCTAAAGGATGTTATGGCGATGATGGTGAGAGTGACAGAGGTGGTTATTGTGAGGCTCTAATAGTGATGATAGTGACAGGGAGGAAGGAAGGTTAATGGTTCTGATAGTGATGGTTGTGGTAGCATTAATGGAAACAACTATAGAGCCATAATGCTGATGATGGTGGTGTGGGTGAGTTCATGGTTGTGGAATATCAGTTTAGCTTCCATCCCGCCCTCTGCATATCCCATTCCTTACCTCTCCCATTCCTTACCTCCTCCTTCCCTTCCTCTTTTCGCTTCAGCATTTACCCCATTGCAACTTGGCGCCCGACATTACCACAACGCGCTGTTAACTAAGTGGAAATAACAACTCCTCTGCAATTCGAGAGAAAACTGGACGAGAATGAAGTGTAGCGGTGACTTACAATGGAGGCGCCGCGACTTGGGACACCGCCTTGGGAAATGTGTTGGGGTATGTTGTGTTGCGAGGGGGTGGTGGTGGGTAGGAGAGGCGTGGGTGTTGCGGCAAATATGTACACTGGCTCCAGAAACTATTGTCGCATTTTCTTGTCTAAGCATTTGGAGACCATCGGCGACACACACACACACACACACACACACACACACACACTTTAGGTTAGTCGTGTACCCAGATGACCCTCCTCCGCCCGTGAGTCTTACCTGTCAGCCGCAACCAGCCCGCGGCCCCCTCCTCCTCCTCTTCCCCTCCCTCCCTCCTCGCCCCGCCGGCAAACCCTTCAGTAAATCAAGGTTGTCGGGGGCGTGATTGCCGCCGCCGAGGTGAGCCGCGTTTTGCTGGCAGTGATCTACGCCCCGCTAAGCCTCGGTCGGCCTGGGCATCACAGCGTCGACAGTTGCACCCATTCACCATAAATACTCGCGTAGATATATATATATATTTTTTTTTACAGCAGAGGAGACAGTGCAAGGGCGTAAAAAAACAAAAACAATAATGAAAAAAAAAAAAAAAGCCCGCTACTTACTGCTCCTGTGTGTGCTCCTAGATGTGTAAGTTTTTGAAGGATTTTTATGAGGTCAAGTTTAGAAGACTGACTTACATGGATATTGGTTTCTAGAGGAATTAATGCTCAGTCTACCATATTGCAGCCTGTATTGGTATATGAATATTATTACTTTCCAAAGGGCCTGAAGTCTTTACTCAAACTTCCATATCGCAGCCTTGACGGGGTTGAATGTTGCATGTACGTATACTTATTTTTCTGGGGTCATGAACTCTTTACTGAATCTTCCATATCACAGCACACCGAGCTCTTTACTGAATCTTCCATAACACAGCACACCGAACTCTTTACTGAATCTTCCATAACACAGCACACCGAACTCTTTACTGAATCTTCCATGTCACAGCACACCGAACTCTTTACTCAGTCTTTCATATCACAGCACACCGAACTCTTTACTCAATCTTCCATATCACAGCACACCGAACTCTTTACTGAATCTTCCATGTCACAGCACACCGAACTCTTTACCCAATCTTCCTTATCACAGCACACCGAACTCTTTACTGAATCTTCCATGTCACAGCACACCGAACTCTTTACTGAATCTTCCATAACACAGCACACCGAACTCTTTACTCAATCTTCCATGTCACAGCACACAGAACTCTTTACCCAATCTTCCTTATCACAGCACACCGAACTCTTTACTCAATCTTCCATGTCACAGCACACCGAACTCTTTACTGAATCTTCCATATCACAGCACACCGAACTTTTTACTGAATCTTCCATAACACAGCACACCGAACTCTTTACTGAATCTTCCATAACACAGCACACCGAACTCTTTACTCAATCTTCCATATCACAGCACGCCGAACTCTTTACTCAATCTTCCATGTCACAGCACACCACCACTCAGCAGGGTAGAACAGAAAGCTATATGTGTCTTCAGCTCCTCTTCATGACCGTCTTAGGTTCTCCCGTCCCCACCCCGCCTCTGTGTCTCTCCCCTTACTATTGTGTAGCGTTATTTCGTGGCCTTTGCTCCCCTGAATGTCTCCCCTGCATCCCTCCCTCACCCTCTCCCCATACTACAGACAGGACTTGCTATCTATTTTCAAGGCTTTTCTGTCCACTCTACTAATTTAACAGGTGATCAACACGCTAATATGTGAGTCCTTTCTCCACAGTTAAACTACAAAAAAGTTCATCCGTCTCCAACATGTCCTCCTTTCTCCAGTTAACTTGGCTGTGGCAGATCAACTCAAATACTAAATTTCATCATATCCATCTTTTCTAAGGCTTGGCTGCGTATGAACACTCTCAGACCGAAATATATTCCCCATTTAACTTATTAAAGTATCCACTTAACTTCTTAAATGCCAGATTCTTATGATCTCTGAGGGGGCGTGCTAGGCATTTTTCTCCTTTACATCCAAGAGAGTTTTATCTTTAGTTGTGAAATTGGATACACTTGCACATGTTGAGGAAACCTTCGTATTGAGATCCATTTCCTGTTTGCCTTATTATGAAGCTGTAGGCAGGAGGCACGGCATTGCTGGGTAGATTTTATTACTATGTCCTTTCTTATGTGCAGTACCGTAGCGTCTCGGTGACCTAGACTCGTAGGAGGAACAGTGCCCCCCCCCCTCCCCCACCCTTGTGCTGGAGCCGGTGGTCTGTGATACTGTACCCGGGAATGCCTTAACCCGGTAGCAGCGACGGGCCAAATTTGTGGCTTTACCGTGTACCAGCGACGGGCCACATTTTTGCCATGGTATAAACGCCTCAAAATAGATAATGCATAAACTGATCACAAATGCATTGATATATATTTTGAAATGGTTTGCGGGAGTGATGATTTTTTCTCATTTTTCTCGCTTAGTGGGGCCTTTAAGAAACATGATCCCTGCAGATACCGGGTTAACTTGCTTACTCAGCCCGCCCTGCCTCCCTCCCTCCCTGCTCCACTTGATTGAGGCAGGAGTCGTCACCCTCTCCCCATATTCTTAATTTGCGTATATATTAAAATTCTGATCCAGAGTCATAAAGGCTCACCAGCTCGTTGCAAATAACAAAACATTGGAATTAGAGGGAAAACATATATTCTGAAGGGTAGCAAGGTGGTAAACAGGCTGCTGCAGGACACGGTGTTTGCATTGTATTGGGGGTCAAGACACTTCCGGCCGACGTATCAAACTATTCCTGCGAGGGTCGTGGGTCGGCGGGCGCGAGGTGAAGGCAGCGTTGCCAAATTATCGTATTCTGAACATAGCCTTTATCATTTTTAAGCTCCAAGATTGTCGTAACCACACAAATAACGATAGAAAATTAAAGTTATCGTTAAAACGGTTGAATACAGATGGCTTTCGTTTTTTCTTGCTAGAGTTATCGGTCAAAAACTACGAAAATGCAATGCGATGTGTATACGATATTTTGGCAACGCTGCGTGAAGGCCGTCGGCACCGTCTCAGGGAACATCTACATTTCTAATTTGTGAAACACGACAAGTTTGCCGGGCGAGGGAAACTTGTGATGATCTCATGAATATAAATGACGCCCGCCGCAGCCTCGGTCCCGCACACTCCGCACACCTCAGCCTGGCGGGGAGGGATCCATTAAGGCTCACTTTAACAATTACGGGGCCACAGTTCACAGGCTTTCCCGTGGTTTACATAGCAGCTCTCTTTCTCGTATAAATAACCTAGATGATGTTCGGTAGCGAGAATCTTGAAAATGGCTTCGGTGTTGGGTTTTTTCAGCTCTTGTGCGCTTCTTAACCTGTCGGGGAGAGATCCACAGTTCACAGGCTTTCCCGTGGTGTTTTTAGCCGCTCTCTTCATCATGCAAGTAAACTAGATGATGTCCAGTAGCGAGAATCTTGAAAATGGCTTCGGTGTTGCGTTTTTCATCCTCCTGTGCGCTTCTTAACCTGTCGGGGAGGAATCCATTACGGCGCCTCAGTTCACAGTCTTTCCCGTGGTGTTCATAGTAGTCCTCTTCCTCATACAGATGATTTTCAATGATGTTCGGTAGCGAGAATCTTGAAAATGGCTTCACGCCTTAACCTGCCGGGGAGGGATCCATTAGGGCATACTTTAACAATTCAAGTGCCACAATTCACAGGCTTCCTCGTGGTTTTCATTGCTCCACTCTTTCTCATATAAATAAGCTATACTCTGTTTAGCCTAAGTTGACAATACATCAGAAAACAAGCCCCGCCCGCTACCTTCTTACCTGACTACCTGAAGCCAGATTTTGCCCACCCCTCATCGGATCACCTGTCAACCAATTACCAGCATCAGAGCAACCATGCCCTTCCTCTGTCACGTATGGGAAGAAGCTACTTTTCTGACGCGTTCTCACCATAAGGGGCTATTACACTGGGCATATTTTCCGTGGATCTTCAGTCAAACCACGATTTCCGCTAGCGTGGTTCTCATTTGTTTGTTGTTATTGCTGCTGATGATGATGGTGAGTAATACCGTCGTTCTTCAGTGAAATCTACCGTAGCTTTGGAAGATCGTGGACACGTCAGAAAACCACGGAAATATGAGAACCACGCCAGCGGAAATCGTGGTTTGACTGAAGATCCACGGAAAATTTGCCCAGCGTAATAACTCCTTTAGGCTGAATAGGATGATCAGCGGCGAGAACCTACTTGAAAATGACCTCGCAGTTGCTCTTTTCAGCCTGTTGTACACCGACGTTGAAGACATAAACACTGCCACAGAGAGTTTCATGGTAGAGTGCAAGAGCTTGTGCATCTCACTGGCTCGTCGGATTACATGAAGAGCGACTTTGAGGATGTTCACGAGGGGCTAAGGGTGATAATACCTTTTTTTGGGTGGGTGGGTGGGGGGTGCACGTTTGACTCAAGTTACATCGCCGCCGCCTCCTCCCCATCACGCAGACTTCGTTGTGGCCTGAAGTGTATCATTAGCAAGAGCTTAATTCGTTTGGGCTTATTTGATTAACGGATTGTCTGTCTCTTGTAGTATCTATCGGCTTGTTTGTTAGTCTGTTTGTACTTATTTGTATGTGACTGCTTGTTTACTTGTGTGTCTATCTGTCTGTGTGTCTGTCTGTCTGTCTGTTTCTCTCTCTCTCTCTCTCTCTCTCTCTCTCTCTCTCTCTCTCTCTCTCTCTCTCTCTCTCTCTCTCTCTCTCTCTCTCTCTCTCTCTCTCTCTCTCTCTCTCTCTCTCTCTCTCTCTCTCTCTCTCTCTCTCTCTAACACACACACACATACACACACATATCCTCCCCCATCACACACACAGTCAGTCACCTTCCCCTCACCAACACACACACACACACACACACACACACACACACACACACCATTCTCTTCTTTGCCACGATCAGTCTCCTCGCGTCCCGTCCCGCCTCGTCCAGTCCCGTCCCCCCCGTCCACCCTCCCTCCACTCGGCAGTCAACGCGGCGGTGGGCGGTGCAGGTGCGAGCGACGGGCTTTGTGCATATTGGTTTTGGGGGATTGCCTGTTGACTCGCTTCGGCGGCAATTTCGAACTCTCTCCTGTTTTATAATTAGTAGTTAAGTCGAAAAAAAATGTTCTGGATATTTTTTTACGACCTCTGTTCACTATTACGCTCCGTGGTGCAGTGGCTAGCGTCCCTGACTTTAAATCTACGGGACTGGGTTCGAATGTTCATCCTTCCTTTCTGGCTGGTCGATGAATGAGCACCTGGGGAAACCTGGGGAAGGTAAACAGTGGTAACCCGGATGTTGCTCTGGCTCTGTGTCACGTTAAGGGTTCTCTCCCACCTCAGGGTCAAAGGGCCAAAGGAACGGAGATGAGCACAGCCGCCACGCGCAGCTCTAGCGTATGCTCTCTACCATACCTTCTATTCACTAGGTTTTCTTGGGAGTGTTTTCGGTTAGTGTTTTCAGCCTGTTTTCTACTTTTAGGACGAATAAAACCCTTGACCGTTTTGCCTTTGTCTCTTATCTCATGTCATCAGCCTTTTTAGATAGTATTGGAACCCTCAGCGTCTCCAGTCGTTGCTTTTCTCCCTTATATAAGATGAATAAGGAAGAATAACTCAAACATAATGTCCTGCCATCGTCTACGCCTTTTCTTACCCGATATTTTGGCCAGACAATAAGTTCTTTAATCTTGTAGTTGATTAACCCTTCCCTCCCTTCTCTCCTCTCATTTACTCCCCTCCGCGCCGCTCCCCTTCCTCTCCCTCGCGTCGGTAATCCGTGGTTCAGTTTTAGATTAATTTTAATTCCACGCGTCGAGTGAGGAAGGCCGGCGGGTCGTGGGATTCACCTGAGGGCGGGCCTGTGACGGGCGTGTGTGGGCCGCTGCTGGCGTTGTGTGTGGCTGAATAAGTATTAAACAACTACAAAAACATTGGCTATATAAAGGGAGTAAGGTCGTAAATAAGTGAATTCCCCCCCCCCCCCCCCCACACCCACCCACACACACACACACACTCAAAACAGTAACGGTGACTGACGAAAAGAAAGAGGACTAAGATAGATGGGTGAAAGGTTTGCCGCTGTTGGCGTTATTAGTGGCCGAATGAGCATAATTAATATAATCCATAGTCAGGGAGTAAGGTCGTAGATGTAGCAAGTCCCGCACCGTGAACACAATAACAACGACTCACAAGACGAAAGAGAAGTGAAAATGATATATGAGTGGATGATGATTTTTATGGACAAGGTAAATTAACAAGATAACCTCATTTTTCTGTCGCACTCATGTTGTTGTTCTTTTCGTGTTTTATTCATTTTTATTTCATTATTCTTTTTATCTATTTATTTAGTTTATTTGTGTGTGTGTGTGTGTGTGTGTGTGTGTGTGTGTGTGTGTGTGTGTGTGTGTGTTTCAATGTCTAAAAGAGAGTTGTTAATATTCGTGGTTTCGTTTCAACACTGACGATAATATTTATCTCTCTCTCTCTCTCTCTCTCTCTCTCTCTCTCTCTCTCTCTCTCTCTCTCTCTCTCTCTCTCTCTCTCTCTCTCTCTCTCTCTCTCTCTCTCTCTCTCTCTCTCTCTCTACTTCCATCTCTCTCTTCTCCATACTCTCTCTTCCCCTCCTTCCCTCCCACCCTCCATCACTCTCTCGCTCTCTCCCTTCCATCACTTCTTCCTTCTTCTCCCCTTCCCTCGCGGCGCCTCAGACACGCGTGATGGATGGCCCACGAGACTGACCCCAAACATCACTAATCCAGACTGTTGATCATCTGCGGCGGCCCAAAGTAGTGACTCAGAGGGAAGGGGGGAGGGAGGGAGGGGAAGACAGGGCGGGACGTGGGGTGGAAAGGAGAGCGAGAGAGAGAGAGAGTTAAGGAAAGAAGGGAGGAGGGAGGGAGGGAAATAAGGATGGAAAGAGAGAGAGAGAGAGAGAGAGAGAGAGAGAAGAGAGAGAGAGAGAGAGAGAGAGATAGGGAGGGAAAATCGAAAGGGAGGTTATCAAAGGGAGAACAGAGGGAGGAGGAGGAGGAGGGTGGCAGTCTATAAAGGAAGAGAGAGAGAGAGAGAGAGAGAGAGAGAGAGAGAGAGAGAGAGAGAGAGAGAGACAAACACAGACAGACAGACAGATAGAAACAGAAACAGAAAAAGCAAAATCGCCAACCAAAATTAATGACACACAAAAATTATAACCCCAAAAAGTGAATGAGAAAAAAAACAAAAAAAAAAACAACAAAAACTGACATGACGAAATGGAAGGGAAACAAGCGCCCTGGAACGATAACTCAGGGTGGAGAGGGAGCGTGGGGGTTCCCTATGGCTCCACTCCCTTCCTGAGCATGAGAATGGAGCAGGGAGAGGAGAGGGAGAGAGGAGGAAGAGAGAGGAGAGGAGGAGGGATATGACTTGATTTGATTTGATACATTTATTGAGATATACACATACATATAACATCATACATAGTAGGTCGGTATTACAAACACTTTCGCTTCTCACATCAACTATCTCTAAAGGTCAAAGAGGAGATCACCCGGGTTCTAATGAGTGTTTCTTCAGGTTCATGGTACAGAGGAAGGGTCAAACTACCATCAGGGCCATAGAACTACTCCTGGAAATGCTCACAACTCCTATGAAAGCCTTGTCAAATAGCTGTTCTTGGGCGACGAAATGTTTTATAATACGACCCAATATATTGTCAAAAGGATGAAGGTAGCTTTGTTGACTTACCCCAACCATGCTGTATTTTGCTTTTACATAACCTTATAATAAATTACACTATATTTCCGTACACTCTGACACATCCTGTACACTGTTATTGCCTTATAATACACAACATCTTTGCATTTTCCTGTCATCTTTTCTATCTTATTATTGAGGTAAGAAAAGGATAGGAGAGAGGAGGAGGGATGTGTGAGAGTGCAGCAGGGAGAGAAGGGAGATGAAGAGGAGAGATAGAGAGAGATGGGAGGTGGAATTAGGCAAGGAAAGGACAGAAGGGAGAAGGGAGGAGACAGTGATTGGAGGGACAGTGACTAAAGCTTCGGTCTCTTCTATCCTTTTCTTAGTTGGACAGGATAGTGAGTTATTGATATAGGAACATCCCGGAGGAGAAGGAAGAATAGAGGTAAGGAGGAAGGAGGGTATCTGGACACCTCTCCTCCCGAAATTGACCTCGCTTTCGGCCACCTCTTGATTTTTTTTTTACGAGCAGCGAGTAGGTTTTTTTTTATTGTTTCCTTTTTCTGTGCCCTTAAGCTGTTTCCTTTGTTGTAAAAAAAAGTAGAGATAGAAGAAAGGGGGGAGATGACAAAGACTAAATGATATGTCTGTTCTCCCATTCTTCCCTAAGCTAGATAGAGGATGCTGAGTTTGTTGTTCCACTGTAATGTGATACGACAACAGGCAAGGAGCAGAAGCAGGTCCTTGTAAATAATCTTGAGGGATAAAACACACAGAAAAGGAGTTATTCCAAGTCAGTACTTATAAGCCTTATAAGCCCTCGCGTCTGGTGTATGTATGTATGTATGTATGTAATGTACGCCTATGTAGACAGAACTAACCCGCTTGAAACAGTGGCAAGTCCTTAAATATAATCTTGAGGGTGAATGGCACACTAAGAGGAGTCATTCTAGGTCAGTTCTTAGGGTAATATGATGCCACAATCCACTTGGAGCATTATGAGGTGCAGAATACTTGTCAAACCATCACCAGCCTCATAAAAGTACCCATGGAAATACCCACCACAACCTCCACGCAAGCCTTGTCAAATGGGTGTGTGAGACCTGAAATGTATAAGAATATGGGCTTAGAGTTTTATTATGAGGTGCAGAATCCTTGTCAAACCATCACCTGCCTCATAAAAGTACCCATGGAAATACCCTCCACAACCTCCACGCAAGCCTTACCAATATGGGTGTGTGAGCCCTGAAATGGTTGAGAATATGGGATTAGAGTCTTATTATGAGGTGCAGAATCCTTGTCAAACCATCACCAGCCTCATGAAAGTACCCATGGAAATACCCTCCACAACCTCCACGTAAGCCTTACCAAGTGTGTGAGCCCTGAAATGGTTGAGAATAGGGGTTTTATTAGTCATTATATTTCATCTTGAGGGCGAAAAGCATTCTGAAAGGGGTTATTTTTTACCCACATCAGGACGAGGCTGAAGAACGCTTGCCCGAATCCTTCCCCAACCGTCCACTCCATGGGAAGTTTTATTTATGATCGACATTTTCAATTAGTCCTCCAGCGAGAGAGAGAGAGGATGGGGGGGATGGGGGGAGCCAGCCTTATCAGCCCCCGCGTCTGGTGTATGTATGTATGTATGTATGTATGTATGTACGCCTATGTATATATGTATGTGTATGAATGTATTTGGGTGGACGGATGTGTATATGGATGTATTTTTGGATGCATTTATGTATGTGTGTATGTGCGTATAATTGATAGCTCTGCGTATAAACCATCTGCGTATAATCACTTGAACGTCTTCTTATATATAAAAAAAAATTGTATGTGTATTTTTTTTTTGTTGAGAAAATTATAAACATTTAAATAACTGTTTCGATATTTTTCTTCCGTGATTCTTTTTTTGTTGTTGTTTTTGAGGTTGTTTTGTACAGCTGCAGGAAGTGGGTTATCAGCTGTTATCCTCTCTCTCTCTCTCTCTCTCTCTCTCTCTCTCTCTCTCTCTCTCTCTCTCTCTCTCTCTATCTCTCTTTCTCGTGTTTGTTGTGAAGGAAATATCGCAAGTTGACGGAAGGCGATGCTCATGTTGTTGTTGTTTTTGTTTTAGCTTTTATCAATAGTGTCGTAAGAAGGAGGAAGTAGATTAGTGGAGAAGGTACAGTGTGTGTGTGTGTGTGTGTGTGTGTGTGTGTGTGTGTGTGTGTGTGTGTGTGTGTGTGTGTGTGTGTGTGTGTGTGGGTGTGAGGGTGGGGGGGGTTACTTCATACCTCTCCCCCTCCCCCTCCCAGTCTCTCCCTCCCTTACCTTCTACTCATTATACCTCCTTCTCCTCCTCCGCCTACCTTCTTCCCTCTTCCTTCTATCTTCCTCTATCTCCCTTTTTACCCTCCCTGCAGTTCCTTCCTCCATCCCCTCTTCCATCTTCTCTGTCTCTCTCTCTCTCTCTCTCTCTCTCTCTCTCTCTCTCTCTCTCTCTCTCTCTCTCTCTCTCTCTCTCTCTCTCTCTCTCTCTCTCTCTCTCTCTCTCTCTCTCTCTCTCTCTCTCTCTTCACCTTCTCCTCCCTATATTTTCTTCTTCCATCCATCCTTTCTCCCTTTTTTTCTCTCTCTCTCTTCTCTCCCTTCTTTTATCTCCTTCCTTTTCCACCTCTTCCACCTTATTCCACTTTCCCTCTTTCTTTCTTTATACTTTTCCGTTCCCTTCTTGCGTTTCTTTCGTCTAACTCCTCTTCCACATTTTCTTCTTTTTCTTTCCTTTTTTTTCTTTTCCTATCTTTTTTCCTGCATGATTTCTTTCCTCTATTTTCTCCTAACACGTTTTTCCTATTTATCCTTCTATCCTTTCCTCTCTCCCACTCTGTATTCTTTCCTCCTCTCCTTTTCTCTTCTCTCTCCTCTTCTTTCCTCTCTTCCTCCCCATACTTTCTTCTCCTTTTCCTCTCTACTTTCCTCTCCTCTCCTTTCCTCTCCACCACCCTATACTTTTTTTCCTCCTCCTCCTCTTTATTCTCCTCTCCTCTCCTCTCCTCCTCTCGCCTCCCCGCCCTTCCCTTCTTCAGCGAGTCCTCATCAGAAAGCGGAATGCGATCAAGGAACACACGCGCAACACTCCACTATTTCAAGAATCTAAATCGCTCTGTTTGCTTTTAGTTTATCGTTTGTCTTTTAGGATCTTTCATTTCGTTGCCCCCTCTCCGTCCCTTTCCAGCCCCGACTTGTCCCTCTCCTCTCCCGTCATTTTCCTCCCCTTTCCATCGCTTCCTCCCCGTTCTGTCCCTCTCCTGTCTCTTTCCCTCCCTTGCCCTTCCCCGTCCCGTTTCCACTCCCCGTCCTGTCCCTCTCCGTCCCCCTTCCATTCCCCGTCCAGTCCCTCTCCTGTCTCTTTCCTCCCCCTTGCCACCCCCCTCCCTTTCCCTGTCCCACCCCTCTCCTGTCTCTCCTTCCCTTGCCACCCCCCTCCCTTTCCCTGTCCCACCCCTCTCCCGACTTTTTCCTCCCCTCGCCTCCTTGCCCCGTCTCCCGTGGGTCTATCTCTTTCCTCTTTCTCTTTATTTGTCTTCTCTTTTACCATTTCCTCAACCCTTAATTTTTCCAGGTCATTATCCACTGAGTCCTCTTTCTTCCCTCCGTCTGCCTCCTAGCCTTCCCTCTCTCCCTTCCTCCCTCCCTTCCTCTCCCCAGGACACTAATACCTCCAATATATATTCCAGCGCGGAGGAGGGTGAGTCACTCGCTGTCTCGATAACACTCTCCCTCCCTCTCAGAAGGACCGGACAGCCTCTGAGTCCTCTTCG
Source organism: Eriocheir sinensis (assembly GCF_024679095.1). Classification (NCBI taxonomy): domain Eukaryota; kingdom Metazoa; phylum Arthropoda; class Malacostraca; order Decapoda; family Varunidae; genus Eriocheir; species Eriocheir sinensis. The sequence goes on along the minus strand of NC_066534.1, from coordinate 15,864,414 downwards.
GGGCGGAGAAGCTGAGGGACTGATACACACACACACACACACACACACACACACACACACACACACACACACACACACACACACACACACACACATTGGTGGAAGATTAGTAAATGTGTTAGTAGAATGACAGTTTGATAGATAGATAGATGGACGACAGACATCCAGGTAGAGAGATGAATAAGTTGATGCATAGGTAGATGAATAAATATATAGATGAATAACTAAACAAATTCTATTATAAAAAACCGCGACTTGTCCTTATTAGAAGTGTCACAGCTTTCCTCCTTTTTATCTTTTTAATGGTCGATAGGTTTGTTATTTAGCGCAGCCTCCGACTCAGCATATGAATACACTTCGGGCATTAATATTTTCATAAGAACACCTCCTGCATCGGCTCACTTCGCCATGCATAGGGAATCATTCTTCTTCTCATGTAGTATTTCACAGATGATATAAGAAGAGAAATTTAAGGCGTGAAAATCTAAGGAAATTGTATGTATATTTTTGTTATGTGTGTGTGTGTGTGTGTGTGTGTGTGTGTGTGTGTGTGTGTGTGTGAGAGAGAGAGAGAGAGAGAGAGAGAGAGAGAGAGAGAGAGAGAGAGAGAGAGAGAGAGAGAGAGAAATGATACGTATATCTTAAGAAAATGTATAGAAAACCCATGTCTGTTAGGTTAATGAAGGTTACATGTTTTAAAAGTCCTCAGTGTCTGCGACAGAGTATTATCATTATTATAAATACATACTAAACATTTAACTCTGACTCATATTTTCACGTATATAAATAATCTTTGCGTAAAATCACATAATTGATTACCTCCCGCTCCCCGCTTCAAAAATAAACAAACAAATAAATCAGTAAATAAGTAAATAAATAAACTCCCAAATAACTCTACGGCTTAAAAACTCCCTCCATTAAAACCCATGCCGCTGTTTTGTCGGGCGCCCCATAAACCAGCCTGCCAGCCACCTGTCCGGCGGCCGCTCTAAATCACCGCCGCTCGCCGCCCCTCAGGCCTCGGAGCCGCGCGGAGACGCTGTCGGCGGGACGGAGTTATGGACTCGCAGGGGCCAAAGTTTCCCTCGGGCCTGCGTGTACTGGGTCATGGAGGAGAGAGGGGAGGGAGGGGGGGCGGAGGGTATTTCAAGGGAGGGGGAACAGACAGGGGAAGGGAGTGGGTATGTCAAGGGAGGGATAAGACAGGGAGGGGAAGGAAGAGTGAGGTGGAGGGGATTTCAAGGGGGTAACTATAGGAAGGGTATCGGAGGGGTCGTGGAGGAAGAGGGGAAGGGGAGGGAGAAGGGAAGGGGAATGGAAGGGTATATTAAGGGAAGAGAGGGAATAGAAATAGTATCGGAGGGGGAACGGGAATGGGGAGAGGAAGGAGAAGGGGAGAGGAGGGGGTAAAGTATGTTAGGAGAAGAATATAATACAGAGGGGGTTGTGGTAGGGATTTCAAAGGAGGGAACTAAAGGAAGGGTATCGTAGAAGGGGGGGGAGAAGGGAAGAGGAATGGGGAGAATGAAGAAAGGACATCCAGGGGAGAAAAAGGAGAAAGGGGAGTGGATTGGATATAGGGATAAAGGGAGTTGGGGTCTCTAGGAAATGGGTGATCGAGGGCTGAGAGGGTAAGGGGGATGGATAACAGAATAGGGAAGGAGTGGAGATCAAGGGAATGGATAGGGGGGGGGGGATGGAACGAGGATGAAGGGGGAAGGAGGAGAGCTGAGGGGAGGATCAAGGGAGGAAAGGAGTCTAGGAAGGAAACCAAGACGCGAAGGAGAGGAAGAGGAAGAGGAAGGATCAGCCGAAGGATTGAGATACGAACCTACGAAGTGAGAAAAAAAGAATGATTGGAGCACAGGAAGGAGGGGTAGGATGCCATAACGAGGGACATGGGAGGAAGAGGGAAGGGATAGAGGGAGGGAAAGACGGGTCAAGATAAGGAAATGGGAAGGAGGAAGGAGGAAGGATTGAGGGAGGGGGAGATTAAGGTAAGGAAAGGAAGGAAGGAAGGAGTGAAGGAAGAGGGAGGAGAGGGGTAAGATAATGGAATAGGGAGAAGGAAGAGGGGAGGGAGAGGAGAGAAAGGGGGTTAAGGTATGTGAATAGGGGGAGGGAGGAAGGGGTGGAGAAAGGGAGGGGGGAGCTAAGATGAGGGAATGGGGAGAAGAAAGAAAGGAAGGAAGGGAGAGGGGAGAGGGGAGGTTAAGGTAAGGAAAGGGGACGCTGGGTGGATGGAAAGGAAGGGATAGAGGAAGGGAGGGAAGGGGGTCAAGGTATGAGAATGGGGTAGGAGGAAGAAGGGAAGGGTTGAGGAAGGAGGGAGGGGAAGGGAGATAAAGTAAGGGAAGGGGAAGGTTGGAGGAGGATGGAAATGATGGGATAGAGGAGGGGGGAAGGGGGCGGGTAAGGTTAGGGAATAAGGGTGGAAGGGAGGAAAGGGTGGGGGAGGGATGGAGGGGTAAGGGGAAGGAGGGGGAAGGGAATAAGGGTGGGAGGGAGGAAAGGGTGTGTGGAGGGAGAGGGGGAGGTGGAGGGAGGAGGGGTAACGCAAGGGAAAGAAAGAAGGGGTGGGTGGGGGGGGTGGAGGGGGGGAGACAAAATCACCCAAAACTTCGACGAGGCAAATGTAACACAATTTAGGCGAGAATAGTTTAAAAATTGGGGTCCCTACAAGTTGCCGGTATTCTTTTCACTGAGAATATTGGCAATACGTGAGGACGCCCGCCTACTCTCCCTGGGGCGGCGGAGGGGAGGGGGGGGGATAGGGGGCAGGGGGCTTGTTGCTGGCCGGCGCGAGAGAGGGAAGAGAAGATGACTGCGAAGGGATGGAGAAAGGGAGGGAGGTGATGGAGAGGACGTCAAGTGGAAGGGATGAGAAGGAAGGACAGGAAAAGGAAAGAAACGATAGGAAACATAGCCAAGTTGAAGAGATAAGAAGGAAGAGAACCAGGGAATGAAAAAGGGAGATAGGGAGAAGATTAGGTGGAAGACATGAGGAGGAGGAGGAGGAGGACTAGGAAAGAAAAAGGGGGAGATAGGGAGAAGATCAGTTGGTAGGGATGAGAAGGAAAATGAACAGGGGAGGAAAAAGGTGGAAGGGATGAGAGAGAAAGGACAAGGAAAGGAAAGGAGGCGATAGAGAGGAGATTAAGGAAAAGGAGGGGAAAGGAATAAGAAAGAGAAGCTTGAGGAAAAAGAGGAATAGGAGGAAAGGAATGCTAGCTATGACAGACAGATAATAGATAGAATGGAACGGAGAGGATAAGGAGGAATCAAACAGGAGGAGGAAAGGGGAAAGGAAAACAGAGAGAGTGAGGGATTTGGAGAGAGGAGAGACAGCCATCAGAAGGGAAGATAAGGAAGGGAAGACTAGCGGGGAGGAACAACAGGAAGGAAGGAACTGAAGTGACTTGATGAGGAGAAAGGAGAGAACGTCGGAGAGGGAGAATGAAGACGAGGAGAAGGAAGAGGAGGAGAGGGAGGAGTTGGAGGGAAGAAACATCAAGAAGGAAGAGAGGAAACACCAGCTGGAGAAGGAGGCGAATGGAGGAAAGATCTTGCAGGAAAGGAAAGGGAAGGAAACAGAAGGGAAGAGAAGGGGGAAGCTGTTAACAGGAGGAGATTGAGGAAGATACGGGAGAGCAGAGGCAGGAATGAGAATGAAATGCAGGAAGTAAGAAAATATCTGCAAAGGAGGAAGAGGAGGAGGAGGAGGAGGAGGAGGAGGAGGAGGAGGAGGACAAGCAGAGAGGTGTGTGTTTAGCAGCGGAGGCCATAGACGTGTGAGGACAGAGGCAGGAAAAAAGCTGTTTGTCGAGGGGAACTAAAGCAATATATCAAGCGGAGAGAAAGTTCCCTCCATCAGGAAATCGTAAGTTCCCTTCGGAGGGGCAGACTCAGCGTGTTTACGGGGCGCGGCGTCCCCCGTCGGGCGGCCTGGAAAAACGTCCGCATCGAGGGAATTCTGGTGAAAAATGAGGCGGAATAATTTCAGGAACTCCGTCAGGGTCCATTTAAAATTCCTCTTTTTACTTTTTAAAACTTTTGCCAATAACGTTTATTTCCTAAGTCATCCCTGAATGGCTATATCATCTCTTCCACGTTCCCGATGAGAGACAGCTTTATCGTGACAGCTACCATTCCACGAACCTTGAAGACACAGGAGCATGGGCGTGAAGGGCGGACCCGGAACACAATGAACTGGCAAGGCGCGCACCTCCCGACAGCCCGGCGTTGTTATGGTGGAAAGTCTCGTACACTAACTCTTCCATGGGAGAGTTGAGGTCAATCTAGTTCTATACCTGCAATGGAAACGACAACGACTATGCAAAGAAGTGACGACCATTAGTTCCAGATGCTCATTTCTGTGTTGTCTGTGCCTGCTTTTGTTTTATGAAGAATTTTGACGTGATAAACTTCAAGCGAATGGAGACGAGTATGAGCCGAATATGAGCGGCTCCAAGAACTGTCAAGAGGACTGAAAATGAGCCGTGAGGGTGATGCTTTAAATATAACAGAGACGCAGTGAGGAAAGTCTGAAGAACACTGGTCCAGAGACTCCATGAGCTTCAACGTGAACATCAACAAAAGTCTTGGGACCATTATCGCCTTCTTACACTGTATCTCTATGACTCAACGCTCACCTCGGCTGCCGGTTCCGCGCTAACCCCTATAACAGGTGCTGATGCTGGAGGCTCCGATAGACATGACCTAAGTAGATAAGATATTTCCCGTCCTATCTGCTTGCCTTTCCTTAAAACACACAAATGATCATAGTAACAACGGTGACTATATCCTTTATTCATCAGAAGAGGAATACCGTCATAGATTCAACGTAAGTTACGGTAATTAAACAGACTGGTCATTACACATAAATACCAGAGTTTGTTACACAGCGAGGATTTGCGTGATTAAAGATAGGAAAAGTAGTGGTAAGTTAACCCGGTAGCTGCGGGGATCAAGTTTCTTAAAGGCCCATCTAAGCGAATTAATGAGAAAAAATCATCACTCACGCCAACCACTTCATAATATATATCAACGCATTTGTGATCAGTTTATGCATCATCTATTTTGGGGGGCTTACTGTATATCATGGCAAAAATATGGCCCGTCGCTGGTACACGGTAAAGCCACAAATTTGCCCCGTCACTGCTACCGGGTTAAGAGGTTGACAGGAGAAGAGAAAAAATGGGAAGAGGTTAATAAGTAGATTGGAAAACAAAGAGTAAAAAAGCGTTGGGGAGTTGAGAGGTTGGCAGGGAAATGAAGATAAAGACTAATGGTGAGTTAAGAGGTTATTGACAGGAATAATGAGAGAGAATGCGGGGTAGTAGAAAGGTTGATAGGATGAGGAGATTAAAAAGCATTTGTTAGTCAAAAGATTGAAAAGAAATAGGTAAGGAAAAGTGAAGATTAAAAAGTTGATACGATAAAAAAAGAAAAAAATAGGGATGAGGTAAGAAATAGATACAAGAAGTAAAACAAAAAATTATTAAAAGAAATACCACAAGTAAGTCAAACAAGGCGTTCGTTCCACCTAGACTTTTAGTGGAGGGCCAACTCTGACGCCGGCAAGCCATAGGTGGGAGGGTGATGGTGTGTTGTCATGGAGGGCGTCTTGGGCAGAGTGTGGGGAGGAGTGGAGGGGCAGGTAGGGTGGGTCGAGGCAGGGAAGGAGGGTTGAGGAGAGTATATTGCTGCGGAAAGTCCAGGAAGCAAACGAGAAGATACCGATTTTATTTCTAACAGCAAAGGAAGCAGCTCAAGGGGGAAAATAAAACGAGAAAAAAGCCGCTAATCAATGCTTCTATATAAGAGACTATGGGAGAGTGGCCAAAAGAGAGGTCAATTTCAAGTTGAGATTGCATGCATAATTAACTTGATACATATAGACGAAGAACACGATAGATAAATAGATAGACAGATAGACAGAGTGAGAAAACAGCAAATTTCAATATAAGTAGACAGACACAAAGGAAAGAAGTTAGATGATTAAATATAATGATAAGCATATGCACAAACCCATACATACATACATACATACATACACACATACATACATGATTCTAGGGTTCACTGCCAAACAAGAAATACAGATATACAAGCTTCTTTATATGCGTGATAAAAATGATTCTGTTCATATTTCATTAACATTACAAGCATTAAGATTATTATAACTAATATACAAAAATAGCCCTGTAATATCTTCCTTACATTTTCTACATTGATAAAGATTGAGCCTTATAAACACAAGATTCTCTGTCTGTCTGTCTGTCTGTCTGTCTGTGTCTGTCTGTGTGTCTGTTTGTTTGTCTCTCTCTCTCTCTCTCTCTCTCTCTCTCTCTCTCTCTCCCCCCCCCCCCCCAGGAATCCAACAACCGTCTTTGATTCCCCTAAAAAAAGGTTCTAATACTGTTTACATCCAATCAGGTACGAAAGCAAGGATTTTCTGCTTCGTCTAAAGTCTGCAGATGGATTATTAGAGCGTGGAATATTCTCTCTCTCTCTCTCTCTCTCTCTCTCTCCCCCCATCTCTGTGCCTTTCGTTCCACTGTCTCAGAAATTGATCTTCCCTCCCCTTCTCCCCTTCTCTCCTCCCCTCTTTCAATCCTCTCCTTCCATCCCACCAAGTGACCTCCCTCCCTCTCTTTTCTCCCCCCCTCCCTTCTTTTCCTCCCTTTCCTCCCCTCCCACCCTCCCCTCATGGTCGTTTATTCCTCCTCCCCTCATTCTATACTCTCTCTCTCTCTCTCTCTCTCTCTCTCTCTCTCTCTCTCTCTCTCTCTCTCTCTCTCTCTCTCTCTCTCTCCCTCCCCCGCCCACCCCGTCTGCTTGGAATATTAATGGCACGTCTTATGAGCGGTTTCCATGGAGGGGTGGTGTTTTTTTAATTCTCTCTCTCTCTCTCTCTCTCTCTCTCTCTCTCTCTCTCTCTCTCTCTCTCTCTCTCTCTCTCTCTCTCTCTATCTCTCTCTCTCTCTCTCTCTCTCTCTCTCTCTCTTCTCTCTCTCTCTCTCTCTCTCTCTCTCTCTCTCTCTCTCTCTCTCTCTCTCTCTCTCTCTCTCTCTCCTCTCTCACTCCACTACGTCATCGATTTCTAATATTTCCTCCGCGATACTTTCCCTTTGACGCTCAAGTGGGCCAATGCTTCTCTGGCAACGGTGCTTATGATTATAGGCGTGTACTCTGTGTGTCCCGTCCGGCCTATCGTCAGTCTTTGGTCATGATTCAGGGTTCCGATACTGACAGTTATGATGGGTAATTTGTCGCCTGAGAGGACTTGACTTATAATGAAATGTGGTCACGTCTTTTTTTCCCTTGGCGAGTTGTTAGTTGTTACCATGAAAGAGTTTGGTTGCTTCGTTTTATTTTGTTGTGAACTGATCAACTTCGATATATCTGATTTCACATATTAGTCTTATAAGTTGAGATTCAGAGGTGATAGGGACACATTTCACGGATATTTTCATTCTGTGCCTTGCCATACATGCATCTAGTATTTGTTTTCAGCAAGGGGAGGCAGTTCAAGGGCAAAATAACAAGTACAACAACATAAAAGCCCGCTAGTCACTGCCCCGATTAAAGCAAAGAGAATGAGTAGCCAGAAGGGAGGTCAGTTTCGGAAGATGATAGTTGTGTATTTCCTCCCTAATGTAGCAAGTAATATCTTCATAACGTTAGGACTTTGCAGGAATCGTTCTCAGTTCTGCACTGCCTCTGATATATGGGGCAAATCATGGTAGTCATCATATATAAAAATCAGCCACTCTGTAGAGACAAAAAAACAATCATGGTACTGTTCAACGAAAGAGAAAAAATGTATACGCAGGTCGTTGGTTTTCAGTGTGAGTAGTAGTTAATTAATTCATAAGCTAAGTCATTGTCCGGTTAACTCCTTGAATACGGATTTCCTACAATCAGACCTCACCAAGCTACTGGAATAGATCAAAAAGTGGCTGTTACAATTCAATGAAGAAAAATGTAAAGTCCTGCACCATGGGAGGGGATATCCAGCACACCAGTACCACATGGGAAACACTCCACTATCCACCACAGAAGCAGAGAAAGACCTGGGACTATGTGTTACCAGGGTATACCAGGGAAGGCCAAATCCGTGCCAATCGCAGCGGACGGGATAACATGCACAGCGCCGCGACTGTTTATACCAGGAACACAACAACCTTCCTTCTTCTGCATTTCCTCCTGCCTACGACTTGAACTCTCTCTCAAGACGGGGGTATTAAGACATCTTTTCATCCGAAATTGACCTCTCCTCTGACCATTCTGTTCTAATTTCTTTAATAGGAGTAGTGCTTAATCTTTTTTTTCTGTTGTTCCTCTGCTGTGGAAAAAAAGGTCTCTCCTCGCGTGCCACAGCTGCGGCGGTGTGACGTGCCCACCGCCGCCGGACTTCCGCAGGGCCGCCAACTGCTCCGCCTCAGAACGTGACAGTCCCAGAAAACAAAGAAAACCGTGACTCTTAAAGGCGATGATCATATTACGCATTACGTTTGTCTTGTCTTGGTTGCCTTCAAGTCGGTATTTTCAGACGCATCCGCCTCACATCAGGTATTTACAAAGGCCGAAAAAGAGATTAATCGGGTTCTAATGAGTGTTTTCTTAGGTTCATGGTACAGAAGAAGGACAGAACTACCACCAGGGTCATACAAGTACCCATGATAATACCCAGAAGTCCTACGAAATCCTTGCCAAATGCGTTGAAGGAAGGTGAAGTCCGCCAGCTAAGTTCGATGTTTCTTTGTTTTTCTTTGTATTGCAGCAACGGAAACAGCTCAAAAGGAAGAAAATGGACAAAAACACACAAAAAAGAACGTGGTGAATGTGAAAGTGTCCGCTGAGTGATAGTTCTTGGGCCCCGGAATGATTAAGAACATTGGCTTTATGTTATACTCGTCCTCCTTCTCAGTGATTCGCGGCATATGACCACAGATGTTGCGCCGACTAAACGAAACTTTCTAACCTTCTCAGTGATTAGATACACGCATACAGTCATCAAGCTGATTTGTCTGACGTTCTCTCTCCTGCAGTTTTATCATTATTATCGTTTTTTTTTATCTGTTCGTGTCGCTCATCCATCCTCTTAGTGTGATGGCAAAGGTTCATCATTCAGTAAGTTATTTGCATCCGTTTCTCTTTAAATTTAATAGTTATTGTCATGCACTTCGGCTCATCGTTATTGTGATTCATGGTTCCATATTTTCTTTACAACCAACTCGTAGTCATCATTCAGTAACTATAATACACCCATAAATCGAGTGCTTTTTTTCTTTTTTCTTTCATTGTCAAAACCATATAATTTTTTTCTCTTATTTTCCTAACTACCTGATTATCTTCCTCCAGTAATTAAAAACTTGCATATCTATAAGCTTATTTGTATTCTGTATTATCGAAGTGTCATTATCAACCCTCTTTTCATCTTTAACGTTTCCTCCTCCTTAAATGACATACACAATTGATTTAGCTCACTCATATGCCCTCTATTTAAATTTTATCACTTTTGGAGTATATTATTCTATTCGTGTTTTCTTCAAGCCTTTGTCATATTCACCTTCAACCTTTCCTCCGCCTCCTTAAATGACAATCACAATATTAATTAAGCTTATTCAAACGCACTTCTCTACGATTTTATCACTATTGTTATTTATTTTTTCAGTTGTGTCTATCAAACCTCTTTTTCATACTCGCCTTCAACCTTTCCTCTGCCTCCTTAAATGACAATCACCATTAATTAAGCTTATTCAAACGCACTTCTCTACGATTTTTTCACTATTGTTATTTATTTTTTCAGTCGTGTCTATCAAACCTCTTTTTCATCTTGTCCTTCAACCATTCCTCCGCCTCCTTAAATGACAATCCCAATATTAATTAAGCTTATTCAAACGCACTTCTCTGATTTTTCACTATTGTTATTTATTTTTTCAGTCGTGTCTATCAAACCTCTTTTTCATCTTGTCCTTCAACCATTCCTCCGCCTCCTTAAATGACAATCCCAATATTAATTAAGCTTATTCAAACGCACTTCTCTACGATTTTTTCACTATTGTTATTTATTTTTTCAGTCGTGTCTTTATCAAACCTCTTTTTCATACTCGCCTTCAACCTTTCCTCCGCCTCCTTAAATGACAATCACAATATTAATTAAGCTTATTCAAACGCACTTCTCTACGATTTTATCACTATTGTTATTTATTTTTACAGTCGTGTCTATCAAACCTCTTTTTCATCTTGTCCTTCAACCATTCCTCCGCCTCCTTAAATGACAATCACCATTAATTAAGCTAATTCAAACGCACTTCTCTACGATTTTATCACTATTGTTATTTATTTTTTCAGTTGTGTCTATCAAACCTCTTTTTCATCTTTTCCTTCAACCAATCCTCCTCCTCCTCCTCCTCCTCCTCCTCTAACGATATACACAATTAATTAAACTTATCCATACGCCCTTCTCTTCAATTCTATCACTTTCGTCATTTATTCTTCCTATTCGTGTCATTAACAAACCTCTTTTTCACCTTTTCCTTCAACCGATCCTTCTCCTCCTCTAACGATATATACAATTAATTAAACTCATCCATACTCCCTTCTCTTCAATTCTATCACTTTCGTCATTTATTCTTCCTATTTGTGTCATTAACAAGCCTTTTTTTCATCTTCCTCCTCCTCCTCCTCCTCCTCCTCCTCCTCTAACGATATACACAATTAATTAAACTTATCCATACTCCCTTCTCTTCAATTTTATCACCCATGTCATTTATTTCCCATTCTATTCCTCACGACCATCAGCCCAGTAGGGAGGAGGGAGGGAGGGCCATGATACAAGAGTGGCGAGTGGACCAAGACCCAGACTCAGACCAAGCCCTCCCCTGTCCTCCTTGTTCCCCCGACCTCTCTTACCCCCTTTATTCTCCGCCTCCCCTCCTCTCCTTCCCTTTCCTCCTCTTGTCCCCATCAACCTTTTCTCCTTCTCCTAACATCATTCTCTCCATATATCACAGCTTCCCTCCCTCTCTCCCTACCTCTCTCCTTCCCTCCTTGCGTCTCTCCCTGCCTCCCTCCCGTTCACTCATCCCTCCCTCCTTTCCTCCCTCTCTCCCTCCCTCTCTCCTTCTCTCCTTGCGTCTCTCTCTACCTCCCTCTCTCCTGCACTCACTCTCTCCCTCCCTTCTTCCCTCCCTCCTTGCGTCTCTCCCTGCCTACCTCCTTACCCCCCCCAACCCTCCCGTTCACTCATTCTTCTCTCCTTCCCTCCCTCTCTCCTCTCCTTGCGTCTCTCCCTACCTCCCTCTCTCCTGTCCTACCTCCTTACCTCCCACCCTCCTTCCATTCACTCATCCCTCCCTCTCTCTCCTTGCGTTCCTCCTAACCTCCCTCCCTCCCCCCTTCTCTCCCTTCTCTCCCTCCCTCCCTGCCTGAGTCACCGCCCGATCACTGCGGCAACGCCACCATAAACACACTTATTGCTTAGTACTCCTGGAGGGGGGGAGGGGGGGTTAGGGGGGAGGGGGAGAACAACAGGGGCGGTGACCAGTGAACGGGGTGGGTTGGGGTGGGGCGGGGCGGGGGATGGAGGGGGGGGGGGGTCATGGAGGGAGGGATGGGGTGGAATGTGTTGTTATGCCTGTATCAGTATGGCAGAGAGAGAGAGAGAGAGAGAGAGAGAGAGAGGTGATGATGATGATGTGAAGGGTGTCGTTCTATAGTGATGAATCAGCTTCAGTTAATATCAAAGGAAGACCAATTAACCTGGATCGGGTCACCTGGATCAAAGGAGGTGAGAGTAATGATTCATCTCTACAAAAAAGGTAAGCGAAAAAAATACACGAAAAAGATGATAGAAATAATACGATAGACATTTTTTTTATACGATAGCGATGATTTCAATTTTAACAGACCTTAAAAAAATACCACTCAATCCATATAACCACATTTTGATTTGTCTTATTATCAGATGATTAAAAAAATATATATAAAAAAAGGAAATGGGGTCGGTCTTGGATACAGGCGATACACGGAACCACTTTGGGCTTGTTGCTATGGTAAAAACGTAAAACAGAAAGAAAAAGACTAACACTAGATACCGGCTCAAGCAAGAAGCTATTAGTCGTTTTTCACTACCTATCAAAACAAATCTCATTCTTAAAAGCATTAGAAAAAGAGATGAAATAAACACTCGTACAAAAATAAAAAAAAACAAGGAAAGGATGTACATTGAAGACTGACGCACAGAAGAAGCCATTAGTTGATTTTTACGACTCATCAAAATCCAACTTATTCATAGAGCTTTAAAAGGAACGAGATGAAATTAACAAACGTATTAAAGTAAAGAAAGAGGAAAGGATGAACACTGAAGATTGACGCACACAAGAAGCGATTAGTTGATTTTTACGACTCATCAAAATCCAACTTATTCATAGAGCATTAAAAGGAGCGAGATGAGATTAACAAACGTTCAAAAGTAAGGAAAGAGAAAAGGATCGAAGATTGACGCACACAAGAAGCGATTAGTTGATTTTTTACGACTCAACAAAATCCAACTCATTCATAGAGCATTAAAAGGAGCGAGATGAGATAAACACCCATGAAAAACACACAAAAAAAAGCGAAAAAGGCAAAACCGAGCACTGGAGAATGGCACACGCAAGAACCCACCAACCATTCTTTTCATATCACATCAAATTCACCTCATTCTAAGAGCACAACAAGGACCAAATGAACACTTCTACAATAACGAAAGAAAACAAACCAAAACAAAAACAAGAAAAAACAAGAAAGACTCAGCACTTGGGACGTATGAAAAGAAATGAAATGAGGAGTGGATAAACCCTGGAGACTGGCAAATGCAACCAATCAATACTTAATTTTCAAACACTAGCAGAGAGATGAAAATAAGCAGCGCAGCAAAACACGCTCAACCCTGGATATATTGGGACGCGAGTAGCCAGCCAGTCACTCAGCCAACTAGCCAGAGCGCCCCTCCCCTCCCCCACCAAGCCCTCCTCTCCCCTTCTCCCCCCTCCTCCCCTCCCACATCGAAGCCGCCCCGAATCACCGGCAAGGGAAGTCTGGTGAGAGGCGGCGATTCACTACAAAATTTACATAGACAAATACTCGGCTGTGGAGAGAACGTGCGCCCATTGTGGATAGCCCGTGCGTGACCCTGCCTGTCCGTCCGTCTGTCTGTCTGTCTATGTATGTGTAGGATTGTTCTCTCTATCTCTCTCTCTTTACCTCCCTTTCTCACTCACTCGCACTCTCTCCCTTTCTCCCTCTCTGTCTTTCTCACATAGCCTTCAACACTCATTCTATCTCCTCCTCTCCCTCACCGAGCGACATTTTGTTCAATCTTAATATAATCAACTTCTTTGTCCTCTTTGCTTTATTCTTCTCTCTCTCTCTCTCTCTCTCTCTCTCTCTCTCTCTCTCTCTCTCTCTCTCTCTCTCTCTCTCTCTCTCTCTCTCTCTCCTCCCTTAGTCACCATTCCCTCTTTTCTCCCTCCCTTCCCCCACCCTTCTCTCTCTCTCTCTCTCTCTCTCTCTCTCTCTCTCTCTCTCTCTCTCTCTCTCTCTCTCTCTCTCTCTCTCTCTCTCTCTCTCTCTCTCTCTCTCTCTCTCTCTCTCTCTCTCTCTCTCTCTCTCTCTCTCTCTCTCTCTCTCATCGTCATCTCTCTCCCTCCCTATCTCTTTTATTTCCTCTCAATTACTTCTTACTCTCTTTCCCTTCTGCCTCCAATCTTCCTTCCCCCTCCTTCTCCTCCCTTCTTCCCTTTTTCTCCCTTTTTTTCCTCTCTCCTACACTTTTACATCCCTTTAACCTCATCTCTCTCTCTCTCTCTCTCTCTCTCTCTCTCTCTCTCTCTCTCTCTCTCTCTCTCTCTCTCTCTCTCTCTCTCTCTCTCTCTCGTAACACTCTTTTCACCCTCCTTTCCTTCCCTCCATCCCTCTTCCTCCCTCCATCCCTCCCCTCCCTTTCCTACCCTCACAGATCCCCCCTTCTTCCCTCCCTTACCTGACCCCCCTTTTCCCTCCCCTCACTAACATCATCTTCCTTCCCTCCCTCCCCTTCCTCTCCCTCGCCACTGCATTGCCAACTGCGTCTCGTTTTCCTGCCCTCTTTCTTAAGGCGTAATAAGCGCGACACTTGGAGGAAGGCGACTAATTTATATTTTTCAGAGGCAAAATTACATTGTCAGCGGCAGCAGCGACAACAACAACAGTAATAATAATAATAATAAGGATAATAACAACAACTTCATTAGCAATACAAATATAAAGAATAATATCACAGTAGTAGTAGTAGTAGTAGTAGTAGTTGTAGAAGGAGGAGGAGGAGAAATAGTAGTAATAGTAATGGGAATAATTAGTAGGAATAGTAGAGGTAGTAGTAGTAGTAGTAGTGGTGGTAGTAGTAGTAATAGTAGTAGTAGTAGGAAGAGGAGTAGTACACAGAGAGAGAGAGAGAGAGAGAGAGATCCTATATAACACACTCACTTATTTTATTGCGATTTTGACTCGAACGTAACTCACTAAATGAACAAGGGTGACGCCGAAGCTACAACTCACCCCCTCCTTCCTCCTTCCTCCTCCTCCTCCTGCTCCTCCTCCTCCTGCACCTTCTGTGTCAGTATACTCGTGGGTCTGGAGTGTGTCAGCCGGTCTGTGAGTTGTGTGCTGTATCGATTTCCTTTGCAGGTGTGTTTACTTTGTGCTTCTTTCACACTAACACCTCTCACCTCCCCTACTCATCCTCTTCATCCTCCTCCTCCTGCCTAGTTCTGTCTTTCGCCTCTTCCTCCATATTCCTTTCGTTCTCCTGCTTCTCCCTCTTGTCTTCTTCCTTCTCGTTCTCAGCTTTCTGCTATTTTTCTTCCCAATTCTCTTTTCATCTCTCACTTCTGTTTCCCTTCCTATATATATTTTCTTCTCCTCCTCTTACTCTGGGGGCTTCGTGGTGCAGTGGTTAGAACACTCGGCTCACAACCGAGAGAGCCCGGGTTCGATTCCCGAAAAAAATAAAGTGGTATACTATTTTAATGCTACAAATACCAAGAACACATAGATTTAATTCTATTGGTATTTTTTTTACCATTGAGACATCTCGCTCCGTACTGCGTTTAGTATTGTTGCAAGTGACAAGGAACTGGGATCGATTAAGTTTTCACTCCCTGGACTTACTCCTCTGCTGTAAAAAAAAAAAATAATAATATTGATAAATAAAAAAAAAATAAAGAAAACTTGGACTTTTACCTGCAATGAAAAAAAGAAAGAAAAAACTTGAAAGAATTAACTGTTGCTTCAGACATCATGGGAAAAAACAAAAATTAAAAAACCAATGAATTATAATTATTTTCTATTATTATTATTATTTACACAAAACATCGGGAGAGAGGTTAAGAGAAAAGGATGACCCATAGTCTCTCTCTCTCTCTCTCTCTCTCTCTCTCTCTCTCTCTCTCTCTCTCTCTCTCTCTCTCTCTCTCTCTCTCTCTCTCTCTCTCTCTCTCTCTCTCTCTCTCTCTCTCTCTCTCTCTCTCTCTCTATCACCACCCATGCACCTTATCCCTCACTCACCCTCCTCATCACTCTCAGCCCTTCGCCCCATCTCATATCACCCTCCCCCTCCCCCCCAGCCCCTTCCCCCCGCCCCTCCCCCCCGCCCCCCCCCCAGATTGGCCCCTTAATCCCCCCGCACAGACGGTCGGAGGCATCGGCGCGGTGGCAATTATTGGGGGAAATCATCGTGGTCATTATACTTCCCTCCCTTCGTCCCTCCCCACCATACTTGTCCCTCCCTCCCTTCTTTCCTCCCTCTTACACTATCACTCTCCCTCCCTCTCGCTCTCTCCCTCTTTCTCTCCCTATTTTTCCCTCTATCATCGTGTGCTGCTGTTTCTCTCCCTTTTTTCCTCCCTCCCTCCCTCTCTCCCTCCTTCCTTCATAGTCTCTTCTCCATATGTAAAGATTCTCCTCCTCCTCCTCCTCCTCCTCCTCCTCCTCCTCCTCCTCCTTCCGTTACTAATCTCCACCACCCTTCTTTCCTCCCTTCTTCTTCCTCCCCCTCCCCGTAATTGCACTCCCTCGCACCCCTGCTTAACATTCCCTCACTCTCCCCTCTCCCCTTTCTCTCCCCTTCCTCCTCTCCCCTCTTCCTCCCCCCCTCCTCCACTCAAGCAATGTTACTCCCCCCCTTTGCGATCCTACACATGTTCATCTCCCCCCCTTTTTTTCTCCCTCCTCCTCCTCCTCCTCCTCCTCTTCTCCTTCTTTTTCCTCCCCCTTGATCACCCTTCTCCTTTCTTCTTTTTCATTTTCTTCTTTTTTTCTTTTCTCTTTACTTTTCTTCTTGTTTTTCCTTCTCCTCCTCCTTCTCCTCCTCGTCCATATCGTTCCCTTCTCATCCATTTCTGTCATTCTCCTTTTTCTTCTCCTCTTCCATTTCTTCCTCCTTTTCCTCCTCCTCCTCCTTTTCGTCATACTCCTCCTTTTCCTTCTCCTCCTCGTCATCATCCTCCTTTTCCTCCTTTTCATCGTCCTCCTCCTCATTTCCCTCCTCCTTCTCCTGATCCAGTCCTCCTCATCAACAATCCAACCTTCGAAAATTGTCTTTCTTTCCTCGCGAGCCTTATACTTTTCCCGTCTGGCTGCGCGTCGGTCATTTGCATATATCGACTCACCTCGGTTGGTTCTGCCTGACTATTGATCCTCCCCCCCGCGAAGATATCATATTACTGAATGCCATCACTGCTAATACCGAGACTCGTATATCCGCGGCCTTGAGAGATCGCTTGACTCAGGGGCTCAGAAATAAATAAGAGATATGGAGAAGCCGTTATTTCCACCCATGCATGAGGGCTAGTTTATTATTGTTATTTGCTGAGACTTATGTGTAATCTTGTATACCCTGTTGTTGTTGTTGTTGTTGTTGTTCTTCTTCTTCTTCTTCTTCTTGCTGTTGTTTTGTTTAGCTTCCAAAATATGTCATCTATATGTTTGTTGCATTCTATTACTGCCAAGATGATCATTTTAATCGTAGTTCTTCAGACACAACACTGAATATAATCCCTCCATGTGTTGACTGTTTTTTTAATCCTACCTATCGATGACCTCTTTTCAGTGTTGCTTTTGTGATAGTAAAGGTAAAGTTGGAAGCATATACATTATTGCTACGCGTGGCTTCGGTGCGAATCTCCGTCTTACTGGTCTTTGTTACACCCTCGAAACTGATATTTTTTTCCCCTAATATGGATGGCCTCGAAGTTTTGTTAGTTAGTTGTTAATTAGTTAGTTCTTAGTGTTCGTTAGCTGTTCGGTGGTTAGTTGCTCCTTTCTCTTGCACTTCCTGAGTTGAGCACGAACGTTCCTGAGTTGAGCACGAACGTTCCTGAGTTGAGCACGAACGTTCTTGAGTTGAGCACGAACGTTCCTGAGTTGAGCACGTACCTTCCTGAGTTGAGCACGTACCTTCCTGAGTTGAGCACGAACGTTCCTGAGTTGAGCACGAACGTTTCTGAGTTCATCACGGACGTTCCTGTCAGTTGCATGGTTACGAACTTGACCTCGTTAAAGTGTTACCTTTGCTAAAACTTGACCCCAAAATTGACCCACTTCAGAGTTGGCTTCTCGCACAATCCCTTACCGTATCCTGTTGTATTGCTTTTATCCTGTCCATCCCAAATCCTGACCCTCCTGATTTACATTCATGCATCTCAGATCTAACCTTTTTTTTTTGCTACTTTTCTTAGTCAACCCCGAAATCAGAACTAAACACGACACAGACATCCCTCTACTGCAATCCCAAACCTCACCCTCTCAGTCCCATCCACGCAGCCCCTCAAGACAATGCTCCCAGGCACAACAAACCTCATTTTCCCCATCATCACCTCGGGCCACTACACCCCTCCCCCCGTCCTCCTCACCCCCTCGGAGCCGCCCTACAGGATCTGGCCGCCCCTCCGCTGCCCCTCCACGCCGCCCCAGGGGAATGTCCCGTGACGATTATCTTTCTTATTTATTCCTTCACTCCACTCCCATGATGAGATTTCCTCCCTCCCTTTCTTCTGGCAGGCAATATTGTGGGGCGGAGGCGAGGGGAGGCTGCGGAGGCTGCTATGGGTGGGATTACGGCGGTGAGGGGCGGGTGATGTGGCGTGGGTGATGAGGTCAGGCTGTTGTATGGTGGTGGTGATGTGGTAAATGTGGTGGAGTGTGGTATGGTGGTGGTAATGTGGTTAGTGTGTTGTATGGTGGTGGAGGTGATGGTGGTGGTAATGTGGTTGGTGGGGTGGATGCTGGCGGTGGTGGTGGATGTGGTGGTGGTGGGTGATGGAATGAAAGGGGATGAAGGGCCGTGATGCTGTGTGTGTATGTGTGTGTGTGTGTGTGTGTGTGTGTGTGTGTGCGCGCCCGCGAGACCCAGCTGGTTATTGTTAGGGGGAAAATTGATGTAGACGACCGGGAATTCCCCCAAGAAAGTGTTTGTCCAAAGCTAAAGCGCGCGTGTCTCGTGAACGGCATCCCTTAACAAACAATTCCATGGCGGCGCTGTTACGCATTCACGTCACTCCCTGCTCATTAGTCATTGTTGCTGCGAGGTGATTCAAGTAGACGAGAGACGAGAGAACCATTAATGTGAAAGGAGTCAATTTCACTTCTTTCCGTCTCCCTCCTCACCCCTTCAATCACCTGCCCCCCCCTCCCCTCTCCACCGCCTCCCCAACCCTCTCTCTCTTATCTCCCCTTTCCCCTCACTCCGCCCCACCCACCTAACTTGCCTCCCCCTCCCTCGGGACCCAGTAAAGGCACTTGACATTCATCTTACAACAATAGGGAACGGAAGGGGCGGGGCGGGGAGGGGAATCGCGTGCCGGCGGTGGTGAGGTGTGGAGGCGAGCGGAGGTTTAGCGGTGATCACTGTCTTGAGGGCCCACTGCATCCTCCTTATTCCCTGGCCATCTCACTCGTGCACGGGAGGTAAATCTTCCTTTCACCCCGTAACCTGCAGCTCACTAAGTCAGTTCGCCGCCCAGATAGTGAATATTTGTGGCCGCGAAGCAGGGCGGTCAGCGGTGGCACGTGCGCCGCGGAACACGTGTTGGGGCGGCGTGCTGAGTCACGGCACGCCGCCCGCGCTCCGCCGCTCCCACAGTGTTTCGTGCGACGCGTCCCCCGGCGAGCACGAGCGAGCGATTACAGAGGAACAAGAACGATCGTTTAGCAGACTCTTCGTCCTCAAAGGCTGATGGAATGTCCGTTTGTAATGAGAGTGAAGGCACGGCCGCGCCCGAGGGAGCTGTACCCTGCGCTGCACCGGGGGGGAGGGGGGGGGGGGGGCGCCGGGATGGAAGGGCTCAGTCACGATTCTCTTGAAATATTCACCGACGCGCCGCACTGCACCCAGAAGCGGGTTAGTCGGTGCCGCTTTCAGACATGTGATGAAGCCGCCTCTGAACGGCTCTCATCTCGGCCTTTGATGGTTTTCTCCCCTTTCTCTTTTCCCCGCTTCGTGGTGCAGTGTTAAAGAGAGACATATTTCGACGTTCTTCGGTGAATACCAACAGAATCTTGTGCCGAGACACCGAGTTCTGCATCCTATATTTTTTTGAGGGTGGGGTCAACGCCAAAAAATAAGGCCGTTTTACCTATCAGCAGATGTTAAAATAAAGTTGTACGCCGTTCTTCTGAGTAAGGCAAACATTAAAGACAAAGATCCATATTTTTAAACTTATCGGACTCCTATGACGACCATTTTCCAAGGCCAGAGGGAAGATTAACCGGGTTTTCATGGGTGATTATCCTCTTCAGTATACAGAGACGTGTAAAACAATCACCGGGATCACAAAACAGTACATGGATATCCCAACAACATCTACGAGAGGCTTTTCAAACGGGCGTATATACTGAGACTAAGGTCAGTATCATAAGACACTTTGGCTTCTCACATCAGCTATTTCTAAAGGTCAAAGAGGGAGTCAGTCGGGTTCTAATGCGTGTTTTTTTAGGTTCACGGTACAGAGGAAGGGTCAAACTACCACCAGGGTCATAAAACTACTCCTGGAAATGCACACAACTCCTATGAAAGCCTTGTCAAATATGTGTTCTTGGGCGGCGAAATGTTTTATAATACAACCCTAAGTACTCAGATATTTAAGTTAGATTTAACCACCAACATTGAAGTGGGTCGACATTGAAAACAAATAAACACAGGAAGGCATATTCATTCCCGCCGGAGCCGCCTTGCCCTGGTCTTCCCGGCCCCTGAGAAACCCTTGAGCCTGGCCGCCTAATGCACGCCATCTCGCGGCGGCCCTTCACCAGGTCGCCGCCTCTTGGTTCACATTAAGCAAGCGAATTGAGCCGTCCTCCTCCTGCCGCTCTAATCCCGTCAAGAGGTGTGTGTGTGTGTGTGTGTGTGTGTGTGTGTGTGTGTGTGTGTGTGTGTGTGTGTGTGTGTGTGTGTTCGCCGGCCCACGCTTCTGGCATCCTGAGTGGGTTAATAAAGACCTAAAACAGAAGAACCGCAAGTCGCCTTTTTACGCAACAGAATCCTTCTCCGCGACCCTCATTTGTTGCTCTTACTAAGTCTCCTTGGTCTCGGTCGCCCAGGAGAGGAATCACAGAGGCGGCGGCTTAAGCTCACGTAAGATGCTTAACATGTAAAGAGGCGTCCAGACATAGGATCAAGGACGCCGTGTGTGTGTGTGTGTGTGTGTGTGTGTGTGTGTGTGTGTGTGTGTGTGTGTGTGTGAGGCGAGGGAGGGAAATAAAGTGAGGAGGAAGAGGAGGAGGGAAGCTGCTGTGAGGAGGCAAGACAGACAGACACGGAGATAAATGAAGGAGGAGGAGGAGGAGGAGGAGGAGGAGGAAGATGAAGACGACGATCAAAAGGAGTAAAGAGAGAAAAGATGGAAGATTCAGAACGTCGTCTTAGTCGTTCTCTCTCTCTCTCTCTCTCTCTCTCTCTCTCTCTCTCTCTCTCTCTCTCTCTCTCTCTCTCTCTCTCTCTCTCTCTCTCTCTCTCTCTCTCTCTCTCTCTCTCTCTCTCTCACACACACAGCTGTCGACAACACGCCCTTCGTTTGCCTCACAATCCTGTTGGTTGACGACGCAGCAGGTGGAGGTGTGTGGGGGGGGGAGACAGGGGGGGAGGGGGCTGGGGAGAGAAGGAGATTGGGGAGGTACGGATTGGGGCTGGATGGAAGCTCTTCAATGGATGGGGGGGAGGGAAGGGAGAGGGGGGGCTGGGGAAGAAGGGGGCTGGGAGTGTTTGGAAAGGGAGATCTGAACGCCGAACGCCTGTCACCTTCCCGTCTCAGGAACGTGACGAGGCGGAGACGAGGTAAAGACGTGTGTGTGACATGTGAGGGGAGGTTGTAATAATAATAATAATAATAATAATAATAATAATAATAATAATAATAATAATAATAATAATAATAATAATAATAATAATAATAAAACGGTTTATTGCATGAAGTACCAGGCAGCCCTAGAGCCGAAAATATACATCAAAGGAAGATGAAAAGAAATGAAGGAGACGAATGAACAAAATAATATGATTGAAAATAAAAAGGAAAATAGAAATAACAACAATAGCAATAATAATAGTAAAAATAATAATGAGAATGTGTGAGTGAGTGTGTGCCGTCCTTATGATATCCCAACACCTCTCTCTTTCTCTGGGCTTCCATTAACCTGGTACCAGCGGTGGGCCAAATTTTTGTCATGATATAAACCCCCCAAAATAGATGATACATAAACTGATCACAAATGCGTTGATATATATTATGAAATGGTTTGTGTGAGTGATGATTTTTTTCTCATTTTTCTCGCTTGGAGGGGCCTTTAAGAAACATGATCCCCGCAGCTACCGGGTTAATTAATGACAAACACCTTCTGCCTGATTTCTTTGCCATCAAGTTCTTTCTCGACCTTCATGATTCAGCTACCGGGTTAATGACAAACAGCTTCTGCCTGATTTCTTTGCCATCAAGTTCTTCCTCGAGCTTCATGATTCCTGTTCCACGCTCTAATGTGTCACTAAAACCATCACAACCGTCACTATCATACTACCATCATCCTCTTCATCATATCCATCATCAGTTTTATCATTACTAGTATCATGGTCACTGTTATCATCATCACCTTTGCTATCACCATCATCTTCATTTCCATCACCACCATCATCATCACACGTTCAACAATACTGCCAGAACCGCCACCCCTCTACCTTTCGTCATCACTCTCCATCCACCCCCCTCCTTCCCCGCCACCAGCATCCTCCCTCCCCTGCCAGAACAGCCTCTCTCCACGTCAAGGACTCGTCGCCCGCCGCACCATCCACGCAACACACGCGCGAGCTCACAATTGATCCGTCAAAAATCAACAGAATATTTCCCTTCCCTCACTCCCTTTCCATTTTCCCTCGCGCTGGAAACTTTCCCCGCCTTGTTGACTCAGCCGAGGACCACCACCACCACCACCACCACCGCGCTGCCTCCCCTGTTCCCGTATACTCCAACATACCGGCGCCTCTGTACCCCCGTTTGTAAATCCCCTGGTAGAAGTTGTTCGGATTTCCATGGACTGTTTAGTGATGGAAGTGATAGTTTTACACTGCCTCTGCGTCATCAACGGGGGAAACACTCATCAAAACCCGGTTAATCTTCTCTGTGACTCTGGAAAATAGTCGTGATTTTAACCCAGTACGCTTAAGAGTATATGGACCCTCTGTTGCTCCTGTTCCCGTTCCCATTCCTGCCGTGTTCCCTGGATCTGAAGGCGTATTGTTGAAGGGAGAGGGATAGGAAGGAAGGAGTTCAGTGGAGTAATGATGCTGTGAGTGGCTGTATCGAGATGGTGGTGGTGGTGGTGGTGGTGTGTGTGTGTGTGTGTGTGTGTGTGTGTGTACCCGAAAGTTTCATAATTCATCCTCTCTCTCTCTCTCTCTCTCTCTCTCTCTCTCTCTCTCTCTCTCTCTCTCTCTCTCTCTCTCTCTGATGCGGGTCCTCGCTATAAGTAAGTTAAAATTGATATTAATCGAGCCCGGTCTGATGTACTGAAGAACTAAACTTTGCTCTTAAAACTTTTGTGTCTCGTCGTAAGCGTGGGCCTGGTCCGTCCCTCGCCGCGCCGCCCCCCGTAATGTATTCACCGCCTCGGCCGCCCTCTGTCCCTGTACGCCCGCACGCTTCCAATATCCGGACCTGAAGAAGAAAAGTTGATAAGATCGATAACCCTCAAAACCGTATTAAAAACCAGCACCGGAACGCACCGCCGCCGCTTTGATAATGCCGAGTTCATTTGCTGGTCTAATAATTACGTTTCTCATGATCAAAAGCCGTTGTTAGCATTATCCCGAACACCGGGGACACGATTATGGCGGAGTTGTTACAGGGGGAGATATAGTTAGTGTATTGTGTTCCTCCCTGTCTCTTTCAGGAACTGCATAATGGCGTTTGCTATGAGACGGAGAAGGGACGAGACGAGTTCAAAGCTATACGTAGTGGTCTCTTTTTCAACAAGCTACTCTCTACTCTCTACTCTTTCTCTCTCACTTTCTCTCTACTCTATTCTTGTGCTGCCAGCGACCTCGTAACGCTATCCTTCTTTTTGGGGAGTGGAATAAAGAAGAGGCGATTTGTGTTCGTTGTTTTGCTTTTGTTTCGTTCTGAGAGATTGGAAGAATACTGAATACTTGATACAGTGAAGTGAATATGTTGAATTTTGATTGGGAAACTGCTGTGTGTATGCTGGTTTTCTTATTTCCCTTCTCTCTCTCTCTCTCTCTCTCTCTCTCTCTCTCTCTCTGGTAGTGTGGGGTGAGGCAGTGATGAGATGACAACGTGGCCGGGGGTGGCTGTAAAAATATGGAACTCTTGAACTTGAACTTGAGAGAAAAGAGGAAATATGATATACACGAATTTCCCCTTTTTTACAGATTACATTCGTCCTTTTACAGAGGGTATTCGTTGCTTCTCTTGGATCAGTCTTTTTGCTATCTTGTTATTGTTATTTGAATGTTCTTTTTGATAGACTTATATTGTTTGACCCGTTATATTTGTCCATAGACTATGATTTGTCTTGAGTGAAGTTTATGTTATCATTTTAATATCGATTCCTTGTGGTGGGTGATTCTTTCTTTATCTGTAAGTGATCAAGCCTCCTGTCGATATCCTACCCCGGTTTTATCTTTGTTCTCTTATAGTGAAGATGTCTGTTCCTTCCTTCCTCCCTCCCCCTCCTCCTCTTCCTCCTCCTCCTCCTCCTCCTCTTTCCCTTTGATCGTTCTCTTCATCCTCCTCCTTCTTCTTCTCCATTCATCTCCCGTCTGTCAAGCCTTTCCATCTCACGCATCTTTTTCGCCTTTCTCTCCTCCTCCTCCTCCTCCTCCTCCAGTCAACACACTCGCCTCATCTCCCATGGTATTTCCCTCCCTTTCCTTCATCTCGGCGAGGCTAACGTTCAATTTCCTGGCTCGTTATCAGATGCGAAGATCATGTAAACTCCTCATTACGTGGAAGAGTATTGATTTGCATGTTTGTGAGGTTGCGAAAGTGTTTTGAAAAAGGTATATCTCGTGTGTGTGTGTGTGTGTGTGTGTGTGTGTGTGTGTGTGTTGCCTCGTGCCTCCACAACGCACACGAACGTAAGGAGATCAAGTTGCAAGCCTCACATAAATTCCCTTTTCCATTTGCCCGCCACTCCTGGAAACGAACGAAAGAATAGATAAATGAATAAATGAATAGATGAGTAACTTTATGAACCAGCAGATAGATAAATGAGTAAGTAAATGAGTAAATAGATAAGCAAACAAAAAATGAAAAGCTATGTATGAGTAATTGAAATAAGTGGACAAATAAAAAAATAAAAACATATCTCCGTAAATACTCCCACCTGGAACGCCATCATCACCACCACCACCACCGCCACCACCAAACCAAGCATCACTATTCTCACTACCACCACCACCACCGCCACTACCACCTCCATCACCACCATTTGTCATCATAACCACTGTAAACAAGAATTCTACTATCATCACCACTATACCAAAACCACCACCACCACCACCACTACCACCATTACTACCATGACAACCACCACAAACAACCCAGCTACCATTATATCATTGCATCCTAGCCACCACCACCACCACTACCATTACCCCCACTACTACTACTACTACTACTACTACTACATCACTTCTATCACCAATACCAACACCACTACCACTGAACGTAACTACCACAATTTGATCGAACTACCATCACTGCCATTACAACCATCATCACCAACATCTGATACCATCTTCATCACCACTAACAGGTTTTTCTTTTCTCCCTTTTAACTTCTTTTTTTCTTTTATCTCTTGTTTTTCTCTTCCCTCTCAAACCACTTGTTACGGTCTTGCCTTTTCAGTTCACGTCACGCCTCTCCTTCGCGGCCAGCAGCACACACACACACACACACACACACACACACACACACACACACACACACACACTAACCTCGCCCCTACCTTCATTCTCCCTCCATTCACGTTCTAACTTGTCAACCACTTACCACTTTACACCAAGCATCGTAAATATTAGTCCGAGTCAGTCTACCACACACTAACCCTACCATCACCTTCATTTTGGCTCAGTTCCTCCTTTCTATCGTCAACGCCCACCTGGAGAATGTTATTATGTTACCTGCTTAACACTTTCCATCTTTGTTTGTTTGTGTTTGCTTCCCCGTCACCCAAAGTATCATAAGTTTACAACCAGGGTTACTCATTCTCAAGCTAACCGAACACCAGCCTCAGCCTCACGTATTTCAATGTTTAATTAATATGTCAGTGTCGAGCTCGAGAGTATTATCATATCAACTACTTAATACTGTACACATCCGTCTGGGTCTCGAGCAGAAAACATCAACTAAACTCACACCTTAACTCAAAAACATCCTTAATTCTCTCTCAATTCACGCTCTGATATGCCAGATTCCACTACGAGTGTTATTATATCATGTACTCAATAATCTACACACTCGTTTGTCCCTCGTAACCCCAAAACATCGTAAATTTCAACCCGGGTCACTTAAACTCACACCTTAACTCAAAAACTTCCTTAATTCGCTCTCAATTCACGCTCTGATATGCCAGATTCCACTACGAGTGTCATTATATCATCATAATAATCTACATACTTGTTCGGCCCTCGTAACCCCAAAACATCGTAAATTTCAACCCGGGTCACTTAAACTCACACCTTAACTCAAAAGCTTCCTTAATTCTCTCAATTCACGCTCTGATATGCCAGATTCCACTACGAGTGTTATTATATCATGTACTCAATAATCTACACACTCGTTTGGCCCTCGTAACCCCAAAACATCGTAAATTTCAAACCCGAGTCATTTAACGTCTCATTCAAACTCGATAACTTGCTTTATTCTCACTCTCTTCACGCTCTGATATACCAGCGTCCATCATGAGTGGTATTATATAATCTACTCAATAATCTACACACGCTTCTGACTCTCATGCCCACAAAATATCGCAAATTTCAACCTGGGTCACTTAAACTCAACCCTAACTCAAAAACTTGCTAAATTCTCCTTCAAATCACCCTCTGATATGCCGGCGTCCACCACGAGTGTTATTATGTCATCTACCTACTCTTATACGCAATAGTCTGGCCCTCGTCACATCAAACATCTCCCAGAGTGCCAAGGGGGGGAAGGGGAGAGAAGCGAGGCACTGCGGTGGGCGGTGTGGGCCAGTGTCGCTCCAGCTGTGTGAGTGGGAGGTTGTCTGCGCGCTGCTCCCTCCCCGACACACGTGGGACTCGGATCCTTGTGAGGCCCCAGTTTGCCACATTTACCAGTGACAGTGACGCCCCCGGGAATACTGTGAAGGCTAGGCTACGGTGACGCACGAGACAGAGGACGGTCACGTGTCTCCTCGGCGTGGTGGGGTGTGTTACGTGTTTGTGACGGACTGTTTACTGAGGCGTCCAGCTGGTGGGCCTCTCGACGCCCCGCCCTTGGTCCAGGTTGGTGCTAACTCACTGTACTGTAACTTGACGCCGACGGCCCCGTTTCTGGAGTAGGGCGTTACGTGGTGTTGTTTATCTCTACTTCTCCCAACTGTACTTGTGAAGATCGTTGAAGAGATTGTATATGGGCCGTATTACTAAACATTTCGTTGCCCAAGAACACCTAATTAACAAGGCTTTCGTAGGAGTTTGGGGCATTTCCAGGAGTAGTTTTCTGACCCTGGTGATAGTTTTGCCCTTCTTCTGTACCGTGAACCTAAAGAAACACTCATTAGAACCCGATTGATCCCCTCTTTGACCTTTAGAAATACTGATGTGAGAAGCGAACTTGTCTTACAATACCAATCATAATTATATGTGCCGTTCTTGAAGCAACATTCGCGGGTTTAAATCAGTGTTTTGGGTTTGTTCGTTTTGTTTAACATAAGAAGGATGTTAATGTATGACGGGAATTTCCACACTTCTGTCTTAGGAACTTAACTTTTAGTCCTATCAGGCAAAAGTATTAGATGTAATGTTCTGTTCGTTTATTGTTAAGAGGTAAACACTACAGCAATATTATCTGAATACACGAGAATCTCCACTTGTTTTTAGGTGACTCAAAGCTGTAGGAATACCACTTTTACATCGTGACTCTGTTTCCTTTGATAGAGATGTCCATTATTTTTACATTGCACAAGTTTTATTAATAAGTTCACTCGATCTCAGGTTCTAGAGAGAATATTCCAGAGGTTCAAACTTTACACTCAGTCTGCGGGGAAGAGAATAGGTTTTGTGATGCTAATTAGCTATTCTCTTTAATGAGCGTCTGCTTGCCACCCGCAGCTGTGTTTTGTCGGCTAATGGAAGGCGGCGTGCGCGCTCCATTTGCTTTAATTAATCTCTTCTAATCGAGTAAATTATTGTTAGTGGGGAATGATTTCAGTGACTATGGCGAGAAACATACATTCTCTCTCTCTCTCTCTCTCTCTCTCTCTCTCTCTCTCTCTCTCTCTCTCTCTCTCACACACACACACACACACACACACACACACACACACAGAGAGAGAGAGAGAGAGAGAGAGAGAGAGAGAGAGACAGACAGACAGACAGACAGACAAACTAATCAAGGTATTTTACGCTGACATCAATTCACGCAACTTAGCCGAGCGTTCAGAGTGTTGCTAGAGGATGTGTTGCCGGGACTCACCGTGACCGATACGTCGTTGAATCAGGTGTGTTCCAGGTGTGTTGCAAGGCCCGATGATAACACAAAGGGACAGGTGCGAGAGTCTCAATGTGTAGCGGAAGGTGTTGTAATACTCTTGTTATGGTGATTAAGTCCGTCTTCTCTAACTCTGCTTCCTCTTCGTCTTCTACCTCTAACTCTGCTTTCTCTTACTCCTCTTCCACCTCTAACTTCACTACCTCTTACTCTTTCTCTTCCACCTCTAAATCTGCTTTCTCTTACTCCTCCTCTTCCACCTCTAACTTCATTTCCTCTTCCTCTTCCTCTTCCACCTCTAACTCTGCTTTCTCTTACTCCTCCTCTTCCACCTCTAACTTCACTTCCTCTTCCTCTTCCACCTCTAACTTCACTTCCTCTTCCTCTTCCACCTCTAACTTCACCTCCTCTTCCTCTTCCACCTCTAACTTCACTTCCTCTTCCTCTTCCACCTCTAACTTCACTTCCTCTTCCTCTTCCACCTCTAACTTCCCTTCCTCTTACTTTTCGTCCTCGTCCTCTTCCTTCTTTTCTTTCTCCTCTTCCCCCTCCTCCTCCTCCTCCTCCTCCTCCTCTTCCTCCTCCTCCTCCACTATATTTTTAATCAGTGTCATCATGATCTCAACTTCTCTTTTTTCTTTTTAACTTTGTTTTTTTCAATTTTCTTCTTCTTTTAAACTTTCCTCTTCTTCCTCTTCTTCTTCTTTCATCCTTCGTCTTTTCTTCCTCTTTGTCTTCTGCTTCTTTTTCTTCTTCGTTTTCTTCTTTTTTACCCATTTTTTCTTCATTCTGTTGTTTTTGTTATTATTTTTTCCTCCTCCTCCCCCTACCCTCCTCCTCCTCCTCCTCCTCTTCTTCTTTATAATGTAACTCTTCTGTATCCTCTTCCTCCTCCTCCTCCTACCTCACCTCTCAATCCTCCTGCTCATCTTTCACCACTGCCACCTCCTCCTCCTCCTCCTCCTCCTCCACTTCGTCTCAAAGAAATCTCACCTAATTAGAAACTGCGTGGGAAGTATTTCAAGACAACGGATGTGACACACTCGAGCATAAACACATTCCCTGGAGATGAAAGGTCGTGTTGACGCCTTGAGAGAAAACACTAAGAAAAGGGCGACATAGTTCTTATTATTTTGATATTTTCTTTTTTTCGAAGTTGCATTAGAAGATTCGAGGATGTGTGGAAAGCTTTGTAGAAACAGTTTATTAGGTCACTTTTGATGCACGAAAGGAGAGAGAGAGAGAGAGAGAGAGAGAGAGAGAGAGAGAGAGAGAGAGAGAGAGAGAGGGGCTGATTTTTTTTTTACAGCAGAGGAGATAGTTCAAGGACGTAAAAAAAGAAAACAATAATAAAAAATA
The DNA here is from genome assembly GCF_024679095.1 of Eriocheir sinensis. Lineage (NCBI taxonomy): Eukaryota > Metazoa > Arthropoda > Malacostraca > Decapoda > Varunidae > Eriocheir > Eriocheir sinensis. The sequence continues at coordinate 15,834,786 of NC_066534.1, read as the reverse complement.
AAAAAATCCCGCTACTTACTGCTCCTGAATAGAGTACATAGGAGTGTCCAAAAAGAGAAATGATGTCAATATTTTCCTACGTTAGGCAAAACTTGACAGAAGGCGAGAGGTTACGTTTTAAAAGCTTTGCAGAAACATCCTTTTGACTTAAGAAGGAAGGTCACTGGGTTGCTAAGACAGACACGGCTTAGTTAGTTGGATTACAAACACTTATTGCGATCTTAACTTCGTCTCCTTAGCTGGTACTTTACTTAAGATGCTTTTCATTTATTTTCCTATAGTGAGCGGAGAATCCCTTTATATCTTTTGGTAGGGGAAGATCAGTATTATCTTTCTTCAAACACTTATATTAGTCTTCTATATTTATCCTCAATCTCCCTAAATGCGGTAGAGAGTGAGAAAGAGTGACTTTTCATCCTCATCTTTTACAGCAATAGTCGAGGTCTCAAGTGCTTTGATTTCCCTCCCAGAGCAATCTATTTTCTTACTTTTTTTTCCTCTTTCATCTTCTCCCTTCCCTGGTTCGCCTCCTCTTCCCTGCCTTCCTACTCCATTAACACTGTCCCGCTTTTTTCCTCCCTCTCTCTTCTTTTCCTCCTGTTTCCTTTCCTCCTATTACTACAACTTCATCTCTTCCTGTTCTTTATCTCCTCTCTTCCTTCCTACTCCATTAACACTCTTTCCCACGTTCTCTTCAGTCTCTTTCATCTCTCTCTCTCTTCCCTCTTCTCCTATAACTAACACTTCTCGTATTACTTCTCCTTACCTTAAAACCTCTCCCATTTCCCTCTCAATCTTTCTTCTGGTTCCTCTTCTCCTCCTTCCTCTCCTTCTCCTACTCATTCTCCTTCCTTTCTCTCCCTCATCTCCCTGTCCTCCTCCTCATCCACTTCTTCCTCTCCTCCTCCCTCTACTACTCACTTCATCTCCCTGTCTTCTTTGTCATCCACTTTATTTCCCTTCTTCCTCCTCCTGTCTCATCTCATCTCTCCTCCTCTTCTTCCTCTCATCCGCCTCTCCATCACCCAATCATTCTCTGTCTCCCTTCTTCCTCAGTCTCCCTTCTTCCTCAGTCTCGCTTCTTCCTCAGTCTCCCTTCTTCCTCAGCCTTACAGTCTCTTCCAGCAAGCACAGAGTTATTAGGAAGATGAAGTAACCTAACTCATGGTGATCCAAAGAAGAGGAGTAACTATGTCATTTTGTAACGCATCAACACGAGGTCGTATTTTCATTTTATTTACGCTTTCTTTAACCATATCGAGTTTAGTGTGTGTGTTTGTGTGTGTGTGTGTGTGTGTGTGTGTGTGTGTGTGTGTGTGTGTGTATGTGTGTGTGTGTGTCCGTTTCACCTTTGCATGTCTGTTACTATTATTTTATTTTCGTCCACCTGCAATTTTCTTTATGGCATTCTCTCTCTCTCTCTCTCTCTCTCTCTCTCTCTCTCTCTCTCTCTCTCTCTCTCTCTCTCTCTCTCTCTCTCTCTCTCTCTCTCTCTCTCTCTCTCTCTCTCTCTCTCTCTCTCTCTCTGTCTGTCTGTCTGTCTGTCTCTGTCTCTGTCCCTTTCTCTGTCTCTCTCTCTCGTAACTCTAATGGATCCAGGTACAATGACATTTTCCACGTATTGCATCACTAACGATTTCATTAGGGAGTGAAATAAGCCCGCCAATACCTGCTGTGGGCCGCGTAATGGCATAAGCTCCTCCCGCCCCGTCACCATGGCCTAATTAGGTGACCAGTAAGCAAGAGTATTGTAGCATACTGATGGGGATATTCAAGAGGAGCCTCGTTCATTTGTGGGGCTGTGAGCTGTGTATCATATCGTTTTAGTATATTGGGTGTTCCGGGTATACAGATAGACAGACAAACAGAAAGATAGACAGATAAGGATTTTAGTATATTGGCGTGTTCCGGGTATACAGATAGACAGACAAACAGAAAGATAGACAGATAAGGATTTTAGTATATTGGCGTGTTCCGGGTATACAGACAGACAGACAAACAGAAAGATAGACAGATAAAGAGAAAGACAGATAGACGGATATACAGACATAGGTACACGCACACAGACAGATGGAAAGATAGACAGATAAAGAGAAAGACAGATAGACGGATATACAGACATGCATATTCACATAGGCACAGACGGAAAGACAGTAACATATATACGCACACAGACAAACAGACAGCCATAAAACCAGACAGATAGACAGATAGGTAAATTGACACCGAGAATGACAGAAACAGAAACACACAGACGAACAAACAAAGAGTGAGAAAAAAAGAGACAGACAGAAGACCAAACAAACAGAAATATAGAGAAACTGACAGATAAAGACAGGAATAAGCACACATAAACAGAGAGAGAGAGAGAGAGAGAGAGAGAGAGAGAGAGAGAGAGAGAGAGAGAGAGAAACATGCCGTCGAATAGACAAACAGACAGGTAGACAGACAGAACAGACAGTCAACCACAAGCAGGCAGGCAAAGTGACAAATAGACTTCACACACACACACACACACACACACACACACACACACACACACATACACACACACACATACACACACACACACACACACACACACAGCGAACCCCCACCCACCAGCCTCTGCCATTCACACAATTTGGCTGCCTCGTGACGGGCGGCGGGGCGGCAGGAAGGGAATGCAGGGCCGAGCAGGGGGAAGCTGAGCGCCGCGTCTCCGTGCACCATAACAGGGAGAGCGAGTGTGGCGCCATTACTCCCTTAATTGTGTCCCAACTGGGTTAGAAAGGCTTTAGGGGACGCCCGTGTTAGGTCAGATGTCACCGCCTCCTCTTCCTCCTCCTCCTCCTCCACCTCGTCTCCTTCCTCACCCCTTTGCTATCCTCTCTGTTTCCCCTCGCCAACAGACATGTAGCCTTTCATTATGTTCCTCTCTATGGTTTTTCTCTTTTTTTAACGTTTTTAGTAGTTTCCCCTTCCTCTTCTTCCTCCTCTTCCCTTTCCTTTGTTTAAGTCTCTCCTACCCTTTGGAACGTCAACAAGAATAGTCTCTCATAATGTTCCTTTATTACAGTTTCAACTTCGAATATTCTTACCATGCTTAGTTTTCCGCTCCTCCTCCTCCTTCCCCTCCTCTTTCCCCTCCTCCTCCTCTCCTTCCTCTTCTCTCCGTCTCCCCAACCCAACGTCAACAAACAAACACACTTGCATCATGTCCCCTTTTTTTCTCGGTTTTAGTTTCCCATATCCTCACCATGTCCTCCCGTTTTCTTTGTGTCGGTCCAGGTGTGTAGGACTTAACGTGTGCCGGGAAAGTATCATCGTGGAGTGTATTACTGATGTGCCTCTATTGTTGGTGTTTAATGTCCAGTGGTTATGAGTATCGCCACTGTAGGTTGTGTTCCATGGTGTAATATCCGCCGCTGTTGGGTTCTAATGCTGGGGTTGGTGGTGGTGATGTGGCTCGCGTTTGCTGTCTGCTGGTGGGTCGCTCTTGATTCTTAAACGTCGTGTAAACAGCAATGTGGCTGATTTGTCTTTCTTGACCCGTTTCTCAAGGCATGGTTAGTATTTGTTTTCCGTTTTTTTTACAACAAAGGAGACAGCTCACGGGCACAAAAAAAGGAAACAATAATATAAAAAGCCCGCTACTCGCTGCTCCTAAAAAGAATCAAAAGAGAGTGGCCGAAAGAGAGGAAAGAGGGGTTTGAGTTTGTGTTATGTCGATTAACTGAAAATCCAACACTCCCAAGCAACTCTGTTCTAAAAATGGAACCAAAAAGATAGACAGACAGACAGACAGACGGCAGACAGATGGGAGTAAGTTTTCTTGTTGGCAGTGAGGGGCCGGCTGACCTTTTGGCTGTCTCCTCGCGGGCCGCCGGTCATCAATCCTGGGACAGTGCCGCGTCGGGAACGAGGTCACGGTGATGATGGCAGAGGGACCGTTTTTTTTTTTTTTCTCTCTCTGAAGGCGATGGTCATTTTTTACTAGACAACAATATCCCTAGTATTTTTTTTTCACGGTTGGTGTTTGTGGTACTCTGGTTTTCTCTCTCTCTCTCTCTCTCTCTCTCTCTCTCTCTCTCTCTCTCTCTCTCTCTCTCTCTCTCTCTCTCTCTCTCTCTCTCTCTCTCTCTCTCTCTCTCTCTCTCTCTCTCTCTATCCATCTATCTATCTCTATCTATCTATCTATCTATCTATCTATGTATCTATGTATCTATCTGTGTCTATCTATCTATCTATATCTATCTATCTGTATCTAACTTGCTATATAAAAAAGGATATCTGGTAAAAGCCTCAGTTATGTAAGAGATTAACTTTTCCTCATTGTCTTCGGGATTATAGTTTTTCCCACACGGTCACTCGCAGCGTTTCGAGAGCGACTCTTCAGCTTTAAAAGACAAAAGTTTATAAACTCTCTCGATGATTTGTTTTCCCGTGCCGTGCTTTAAACATATAACGTGTGTCTGGCGCGTCAGAGATTTCGGTGACATACTCGAATCAAACCTAAAGTTGTCCCGGCCATTCAGGGAGTTAGAAGAAAAGCGAAGAGAAGTTTGGTTTTGAACACTGAAAAGCATCGTTGAATAAGGCGCAGCTGGAATACCGACTCATTAATACAGGGTTTATAAATTGT